>NC_089873.1:25386666-25727083 GCF_040182565.1 Anser cygnoides
ACCATTTCCCTTTTGGTGCTTCTGTCAGTCCAACACATCCATAATGGAACCACTCAATGGGGCACTACAAAAACAGAGAGACAGAGAAGGTGTGGGATTTTGCCTTTTTCTTTAAACATCTATCACAAGTAAAATTCTATGAAAACAAGCAAACTAAAAACACAGATCTTTACCATTCTGTAAGTGTTTTCACTAAAACTGAAAACTAGTAAGAAGCACGCTACTGTAAAAACAATTCTAAAGAGAAGCAGTCTCTGTAAGAAAGTTACATGCACAAGGCCTCTCTTGTGAACATTCAGAACGTCATTACTTACATCTTGGTTATCACAGCCTACCATTTCACCATAGGACACCTGGTAAAAAAGAAAAAAAAATAATTAAAAGCAATCAACATTTTCAAAGGGATGGAATTCAAAGCATTTTTATGTTTGGTATTTCCCTTGCACATGTGGCAATTTCAAGCTCTATTTGAAACAATCAGATACCTTCAAAAGAATCACAGAATTCTATAAAGTCTTAAAAAAAATAAAATCAAATACTTTAAAGTATTTAAAATGCCTGTTCTTATTTTATACGCAAGTGTCTTGTGCTCTCATTCAGTCTTTCAATTTCTGGGTGCCTTTTTACAAAAATAGTATCTTCACCATTATTTATTTATTTTATAAAAGAAAAAATAGGAGAAAACAGACATTATTTTAACTTAGAATTTTAATTAAATTCACTGTGAACTTGTTCAATTCTGAATTTAAAAGTTCCTGAAGTCTTTACTAAAAAATTCAGAACTCTTCAAGTATGGCACATCCCAGGAAAACTTTTGTTTTTAGCTTCCACAGTTGAGTTTGTTATTCATATTACCAAGTAAGTAGATAAAAACATTCTGTTTACAGCATTGAAATTCTGATCATTTAAAAAAAAAAAAATCTGTTTTTTAAATGAACAATCAGCGAAGAAAGTTCACCCACAGTGAAACAGCAACTCTGGTTTTATTTCAGGCTGGAAGACATTCTTACCTGATTACAAATGCAGTAACGTGGCTCATTTGGATCATAGGTCCAGTCAACTTGGCTATTGGAATCAGACTCTGGTATTACTGCTGTTTGCTGAGATAGTTCTTGTGCCAGTGCAGATGAAGAAGAACACGACGACAGAGAGGATGAAGAGGAGGATGATGAGGATTGCTGACTTGAGGATTTGTTGTTGTTTCTGGAAAAAAGAAAAAAACAGCATGCCATAATTTGAATTAATTTACTTCCAAGTGGAATGACCTGAAAGCAATTCTTTGCCGACTGAAGCATTGCAGTATGTAAATCCCAAAGTGGCATTCCCTAACAGATTTCACTCAAGAGCTGCAAGAACTGAGATGGTCAAACTGAATCTCTTTGGCAAAGTAAACCAGTCTTACCAGCTTGCAAGTACAAGATAAATTCCATTGATTAAAATAGCCTAACAGCTTTAAGCTGTCAAATAGCTTTAATGGATGTTTTTCTTCACAGAATTTTAATCGACAGACTTGGTTTCAAGTCTGCATCAAGAAAATATTACCGATAAAACAGGAATTTGCATATAAGTAATGTCATATGTCACATCCAATAGATAACAGTTTTTTGAAGATGAGTGATCCTATGCTAATCTCTACTCCAGCATCACCAATCGCGCCTCTGGAATAGTGCCAGAATACAAATCCTACGCCTTTGCTTATAGGTCAGGTCAGACACCCAAGACATAGGTAGATGAAAAATGCTTCTAAAAATAAAATTACTAACTGAACAGTGAATGAACACAAATCTGTATGAAGAAATAAAAAAATGCAAGTCAGTTTAAAATGTTGTGCACTCTGGGACAAACTCTTTCAAGCAAAACTTGACTAGAGTCCTCAAATGCTTTAAAAATTCATCCTAATCAGAAATAAAATTAATTCCGTTTTCTGTCTTAGATGGTCAGATGTCATAATGTGTTGTGATTATTTGTGAAGTGGCATGAAGAAAATCTCCAGATTTATTTCAAAACCTAAGCGCTGCATAGTAATCCCCAACATTTACGTTTAGGCCAAATCTTCTCTCCAGAATAGAGAAAAATGAGGAAAGAAACTAGACAATGTAACAGACAAAAAAGCAAATCAGAACATTTAAAACCTTGAAGTGAGTTTGCTTAAATAAAAAGAAATGTGAGAGGAGAAAAAGAAGAAAGTCCTGTACAAAAAAAAGACCAGCTGAGAGTAACTACTTTCTGTTTCTTTTTTTTCCTCCCATGAATACTAAATACAAATTATTTCTAATATGGCCCATGACCTTCAAGGGAAAGTTTAGCTCTCTCAAAAGCACAACCGCAGTCAACAACAAAACCTACTTGCTTTTTCTGCCACTTCGTGAATCTGTGTTTGATGAACTTAATGTTTGTGTTAACGTAGATGCCAGAGCTGATGATGAATACCCAGTTGAATCTCTGGATAATGAAAATTCTCTTCCAAGCTGAAAATCATTGTTCTTAAATGCTTCATAGCTGGCTTTTAGACTGGATGTTCTTCTTCCTTCCTTCATCTAAAAGGAATACTGACAGTGTATCAAATTGCACGGGAGAGCTCTTATGTAAGACATACCGGGATGCTAACTATTATTCACACAGATTGATTAGTTATCCTTTTAACAAAAGGATGTATGGTAAGTGGTAAAAATGGGTAAGAATACCCCAGAGGAAAAGCTACAAAATAAGCTGTCCTTTTATGAAAGTTTTAGAGGATGAAACTGTAGCATATAAACAATGATGATAATATGAGAACTGAATCACGTCAGCTGAAAGTGATTGTAGAAATTCAAATGTAAAAAAAAAAAAAAACAAACACGAGTCTTTCTTCTTAATCAACAGTGGACGGCAGGCTGACAAGAATGTTTTGACATTACCTGTGCTGTGGCTTGCACTGCTTGAGCTGCTGCCATGGTAATAGCACCGGCCCCCGATCCTGAAGATAATGAGCCCAGGTTATATGATGCCAATGGTTGAGAAGAGTTTGTATTGTATGCATTGTTTGAAGAAGATGATGAATTATTGTTTCGACACCCTTGATGAACAGAACACATTGATGAAATTCAAAATGAAACTAAATTCCTCTGCATTTTAAGAAGAGTTATATATGACAACCAGTGAAAGATTAGGAACTCCATTTATGCACCAGAGTTGTCCAATCATTTGGAAGAAAAAGTTAAAAAAAAATATTTATAAAAAAAAATAACTTGACACTGCCAGTATTGGCTTAAAAAAAAAAGTTCCCTAACCTAATGTGCAAGGAATCCTTTTAGAAAGACAGTCCTCACTGTCATATTCAGCTATTGAGTAACGTACCCGGTAGCCGTGTCTATATAAACCTAATCTCAGTTGAAATAATACTTTTTTCTCGATTGTCACAGTAGTCAGTAAGAATCAGAATCTACAACTTAACAGTTTCTAAAATAGCACAATCTTAATTCTAAAAACTAAAAAAAAAAAAAAAAAAAAAAAAATCACAATTATAATGGACCATGGATTTTCATGGCCATCTACAGACTGGCACCTGTTCAAACATAGTTCCATTTTATTTGCTATCTCATGTGAAAATCCTTAAAAATGAATAAAGGGACTACAAAGGAGACTTCTTTAAAACTAGCATTAAAACAGCATTAAATTCCAAAACCAAATGTAGTTTACTTACTATACCCTCTCATGATCTTTCATTTTCAGAAAAGAAACTATTAAATATCCTCATTTTGAAAATGTACAGAAAGTTGTGGTTTGTTTTTATTCACTAATCAAAAGGACTTCTCACCTGTTCTAAAAAACACCACACTCAATTTTATTTTATCATAGCTGAATGCCAGGTTGTAGCAACCCTTAAAAGATAAATGAAAATTCTTTTCCTACTTGGGAGATTAAGCCCATGTGGCTCTTTCCAAAAATAACACATAGATCTCTCTTATTTCTACCACTGGTTGAATGAAACTATACTGCTATTGTCTTCCAAACAATGTAAATAAAAAGAAACAGTGAACATGCAGCTGTCAAGTGACAGTAAAGTTGATGAGCTTCATGGAAAACACAGATGAGTAACAATGCTTGCAATTTCTCATTTTTCAAATGACTGAATATCCCGGAGGAAAAACTATGAACCTCTAATTTCAAAAAGAGAGATTCACAAATATAATTTGATTTCTCTTCTCCCTCTAAAAAAGTAATAAAATATAAAACAATTAAGATTACCTGGTGTATTTTCTTTAGAAGCATCTGAAGTAAGGGTAGATAGAAGAGCTTCAGATTTAAACTTCTTCTCAGGAACATGATCTGTTGCACTATGGTGAGAAGATGGATTGTGTTTCCTTTCTACGTAGAACAAACGAAGGGAACTTAAAAGCAAAACTTTTTAAGCTTGAAAGTAAAACTGTAACTAAGATAATAAAACAGCACTTTCAACTAACTGCCTCCAGCAAAACCTTATTTCATTCTTGCAGTTCTTCTGAATAGAAATCATCAATGCATTATAACATTTTTTCCCCCAATGTTTGGAGGAAAATAAAACAAGTTCCGAAATTTTTTATTTTATTTTTTTACTTAATACTACTTGATGACCAGAGTAAGAAACCTTAAAAAGTGAACATATTTTTAATCTCAAATACTCACTCTCTACTGGAGTGTGAGAATGGGCATGATGGTTATTCACAGGCTGCGATGGTGTATCCAGCTCCAGAGACCCTAACAGGGAGGTAAAGAGGATAGAAAAGTTTAAAGTCACCACTGACATGATTTTAACTTTCAGATGTTAAGTCTTTATAATATTAACCAAATCATTATGCAGTTACATTTATTTTAATGAGACGGATTTTTGCCAGAGTTCAAATCCTTCCCATAATAAAACCAGGAAAAATCAAGTAGAATCAGAGTACCCTGAGTTGGATGGGACCCATAAGGATCACCGAGTCCAACTCCTGGCTCCACAAAGGAACACCCAAAAATCAAACCATCTGTCTGAGAATGCTGGCCAAACACTCACAAATATAAATCTGCAAACTTACCCAGTATACCTTTGGGTCCTATATCCAAGTGTTGTGGTTTAACTGGAACCAGGACACCAAGTCATTTATGGAAACAGTAAAGCCCTAAAATGGAGCCCTAACAAATCCCAATAGCGAATGGTCACCAGCCTGATGCAACCCCATTTACTATAACCCTCTGAGCCTGACCCACCAGCCAATTTTTTGCACATTGCATTATGAATTTATCCAGCTTTATGTTAGACATTTTGTCCAGAAGGATACTATGAGAAACACTATCAAAAGTTCTGCTGAAATCCAAGAAGATTACACCTACTGGCTTCCCTTGGTCATCTAAGTGTATATTATTGTCATAAAAGGAAATTAAGTTAGTTAAGCAGGACTTTCCATTTGTGAACGCTTTTAAAACAGAGCAGTTTTAAAATGGAAATTGGTGACTGCTGCTGTGCAACTGTTGAAACAACTTAAAATCAAGGCCAATAAGGAGACCCAAGAACAACATTGCTTTCAATATGCCACTTGTTCCAATGAGTTGCACATAGGCTTGTAATGCTGCACCAGGAATACTGACAATCTGAGCTGATGTGAACTGAAAAAATATCATAGCTACATTTATGAACATAAATGTCAAAGTGCACTAACAGATAAACTGTATTAATGAGGTAATCTCCACATTGACTCAAACTACGCAAATACTAGAAATATCCTTCACGGTTTCATATCAGCACCCAAAATTCTCTAATGTTCAAAATACACACAGTGGCAATCCAAATAAGAAATAAAGAAAAAAACAAAAAACAAAGGGTGGAGTGAGGGTGGGAAAACGCAAGTCTAAGCATAACATATCTTGCAATATTAGCCGCTCACCTCAACGATTACAACATAGGAGGGACTATGACCATAAATACCTATTAGAACAATAAACAACAGCTTATGTATCAATATTCAGCAAAGACTAGCTGCAAAACTAAGCTATTTACATTTATACAGAAGACAATTTAAGAAAGTAATTCACATCCATTTCTCCAAACCTGCTGCTTCTACATTTCTTCCTTACCTCTTTCTTCTTCAGTACTTTTTAAAGTACTTGAGTGTTATTACCAAAATGTGTAAGTTATTCTAGAAGAGGTTAATAGCACAAAGAGGTATTTTGGCTGAGCTGACATTAATCACGTTATGAATTAGTCCAAAGGCTGCCCTCTGGAGGAACCTCAATAATATGTATTTACTCTGAAAGCTAAGAATGTTAAGAGGCCTCTACACTTTTCACCTTATTAAATAGTAAGTATCTTAAAGATGCAATATGCTATGTGGTACACTTATATTTTCAGTTTTCGAAATTCTACCTACCTCACCAAACAAATGCCCCAATTTAAGTTAGTATCAGATCGTAAAACTTCAGCCTGGATTCCAACTAAAATAAACTAGTAGTCCTTTTCTGCAGTCGTTAATTCATTAAAAAACACTTACTTCACAGTTTTCTTTTTGTGCCTGTTATTTTAAAATAGCAATTACATACAAACTGTCGAAAGAAACAGCTTTTATGGCAAATTTAAAGTTCAAAGAATATTTACTCCTAATTTCCTCAGGTGATTTACATTACCTTTTACTAGCCTTGCTTATGAAGAACAGTCACTGACTTCTGTGATTATGGAGCTAAATAAACTTCGAAATTTATCACAATCACATTTGAAGTTGATGTCTAAATGCTGACAGGTATAGACAGGCTGGATTCTTCCACACCAAGTTGGCCACAGACCTGTCACACTACATCACATTTACATTCTGAATGCTAGCTTTGCAATACTGCACTATTTGTTAAGCAAGACGGTTTCTTCTCCAAAATACTTGACATTCCATGCCTCTAACTGGAACATCACTTTCCTCAATGTGGTGGCAATCACTTCATTTAAGAAGTGGCAGGCTTTCATTTGGGTGAGCAGGTGGCAAGCTTAGGTTGCAATACTTACCTAAATAACTATAGCATTACAAACAGGTTTAAAGAAATCTTTACGTTACTGTAGCAATTCACAAGTGCAATAGCTATGTGAAAAAAAGTTATTCTAATTTCACAGTCGTATTTTGACGTTACTGGTAAATATCAAGGTTGGAACTAAAACTTGAGAATCACTGACTGATGAAAGGTATGCAGGTCAAAGTATAACTTCAAAACAAGTGAAAATATTGCAGGCTACTAACAACTTTTTTGGTATTTTAATTTTGTAAAGTGATAGAAAATCCACCAAGAAAATTATGTATACTTACGTCTCTCTAGTATTTCTGTAATACCAGCATTGTCTGCTTCAAGCTCCATTTTAAATTTAGCTAGTTCCTGGTCCAGTTTTCTTAAGTGACGGTCTACCTGTTTTTGAGACAAAGCAACAGTAAATAGAATCCAGTTCTGGAACACAAATAGCTACACTTTTAATCTTATGTCTGCTAAGTATTTCCCTTCCAGGGATCTTCTGCCATATAGCACTAAGCATGTATAAAAGAACACACAGAAGCTTAACTTCTTGGTCACCTACATTCCTCTAACTCAGCAGAGATACTAGCTGTACTAGAATTAACACCAAAAATGGGCTGTTGCTTCTAAATTGCCCACTGAATTACAGAATACAGCAAGACTGCATATTGGCTTCGCAGCTTAGAAGCCCTCCTGTTACTGTATGCAACGTTCCAATGTTAAGCATTTCCTTCAAGAAAAAAGGTTAAGAGCATTTGGGGGTGTTGTGAGTACGGGTATAGAATGTGGAAGAGAAAGAACAGTGTTATGACGCCCTTTAGAAGAGTTTGTGCTATGGGGAAATTACAGGATTCCTGAATGGCAATACTTGTATGTATGCCACTGTGCATGTCAGTTAGCCTAAGTATTGAGTAGAAGGGTCTCTAAACTGAAAATGTAAAGACTTATGTGCTTTTGAGTAAAGTATGACATGTTCTTGAGTTCCAAAACTTAACATCAACAAAATCTAAAGCAACACCATGTTTGAAATGTTTTCTTCAGCTGTAGTCATACAGCAGAATACTACACCTATATTTAAACTACTGCAAATTGAACAAGTTTTTGCAGTTACCAGCTAACCAAAAGAGGGTAAGTTACAACACTCGTTAGTAGCCTGAAGCAGAACCAAAGCAGACAAGAAATATTTGCTTTATGTCTACTGTATTTTAAATAAGTAACTTGTAGGTTTTGTTCTCTGAGAAAGTGTAAAATAAATATTCTTAAAACTCAAATTGCACATGCTACAAGGAAGAGTAACTTGCCTGCGGTGCTCTTCAAAAAACAAAGAAATCCCCCAAAAAGCATATGTTAATTTTAGAAATCTAAAGTTTTTATTTCTGTACATTTTGCATACAAGCAACAAAATTCTTAGAAGTCAATAAAATATTAAATGTTTTTCACCAGCAAAAGGTTTGTGCACGAAAGTGACATAACACAGGTACCACAGCTTTAATACTTATTGAAACGTTGAGAAGTCCTTAAGGCATAAATTCAGGTAATTCAGTACACAACTTTTGTCTACTTACCAGATCATATATTTGATTAGCCAGTTGTACTTTTTCATCTGCATCTTCCAAAGCCTTATAATAATCCTGTTATAAAGAGAATGTTTTTAAATCATGAATGTAACCAAATTACTTCAGTTATTTTAAGCTATTGTAACCCAGCACAAAATGTATGATAAAAGTAGAAATTCAAGTAAGTTTTCAGAAAGACCGTGAAACTCTATTGTAAACAACAATGGGCTAAATGTTAGATAAGAACTTTATCAGACACCGATTTTTTATTTATGCCTTAGAAAAAGTGAAACTACAAGATGTGGACACTTCTCCTAGTAGTGACATTTACATTTCACAAGCTGGTTCACTGCAAGAAAAGAACCAGTCTTGGATTTATATTACACAGCATTATGGACTCAATGTGAAATGATAATTTTTACTTCATATGGATCTTTAAGATCATTGCAGATACTACTGCCCTTCCAAATGATGCTACACAATACTGTGATGGGATGCCTTTTCAACACTGTAGTTAAATATGGTGAGAAATATGTAAATATAAACCATATACATTATTTTAAAATAATTTAACTTATAGATTAATTAAAAAATAATTTGACTAAAGATGCAATTTTAAAATGTGCTCTAAACACTGAAAATCCATACATAAGACTTCTGCAAGTTTGTGTAAGCATATTTTAGCTCTAGTTTTAAACAGGCTTAAGTGCCTTTTTATTCTGATTTCCACTGAAAAGTGCCTTGCTTAGGTGAAAACTAACTGAAATCTCGATCCCACTAAAATCAAAAAAATGTATTTTTTTATTGCAGTGAAGTTAACGTTTTGATTTTCACTTCTTTTTTTTCTAAATAAGGACATCTGTTTGTATTAATTAAGGAAGCAACCCTTGGCTGACTAAGGGGCTGAAGTAACGTGTAGGAGACTAGAAAGGATTTTTTTCCTGACAAAGTGATGAACTACCTTGCTAACTACCACCAATGCCTAAGTGCTGAAGGATAAAACAAAATGAAAAACACATTCATCTTCTCACTCTTCTCTCCCTAATGCTACATATACCATATGTACATTATATACAAGGACATGGGCAGAGTCACAGACAATGCTGAAGCTAAGCTTGAAAAATATCCTTTAAAAAACAAAAAGGCCAATTAACTTACACAGCTTCAAGTCACACAAGCAGGAACAAAATGTCCCAAGTTGAAAATTTAGTACCTAGTTGCTTCACTTTGAGGTCCTAATATTTTTTTTTTTTATTTTTTTTAAAAATAGTAGCAAATACATGGTAAAACTTGAGAGAAATGCTTGATCAAAGAAACCTTTCAGTCATTTTTCTCCTCTTAGGTAGTTCTATCCATCTCCTGTTCAAGCCCAGGGGAAGTCACAGCTCCAAACACTTAAGTCTCCATCAATTATAAACTATTTTTTCCTAAGGTTATCTTCTTTCTCAAAAGAAAAATGTGACCCACTCCTGTGATATCCTTACTTTTTTGATTGATGTCATTTGTTCTTCTCTCCATTCAGGTTTGTTTTTCTTTGCGTTCATAAAAAATTCATTTACCCTCTGCTCAAGCTGATCCATTGCATCTGTAGCACAGGAAAAGATTAAGATAATATTTATCTTCTAACATATGGAAACATTATAAAGTAAAGTGGCATACTGCTCTTAAACAAAGTTGACAGGACTGAGGTGTAAACTACTATAGTGAAAAAGAACAAAACAAGTGACAGCGGACAGAGGAGGGAAATATTTACCTTAATTTCCAAGAAGCAGAATTGCATTCTGGTAGGATTCTCATCAAGGTTCTTGTGCTCTCCACATGGGACAGGCAGGACTCCAAGTTCTAAAGGTTTTTTGTCCCTAAGAGCAGTGGTAGTGACTTAAAGCATGACCCAAACTCCTCACCCAGGGCTCTAGACTGCTGACTTTGGAACATTCTAGCCAGTTACAAACTGGGCAGGAAACAAAATGTTCTCCTAAGAGAAACAGTCAAATACAAAACCAAATAATTGAAAAAAAATTAGTGCCTCAAAAGGGTAGAGCAACCGAAGAGTCAAGTCACCACCTTTACCTCAAGGCCCTCTCCAGTAGTATGTGAGGAAGGGTAAGAGCAAACTGAAAATGCTCACAAGGGTATTCCCACCCCTAGCCCCCACATGGTAGAACTGAGGGGTAAATGCACTGATGAGATACCATGGACAGGATTCTCACTTACATGTTCCCCTTATGATATTTCTCAGCTACAAGTAAAACAAACTTTCTAACATTTGCTATTACAAGAAAGGAAAACGACAACTACAGGTTATTTGTTTGGTCATTTATTGAGACGAGAACAGGGATTTCTTTTCCTTTTACCCTTCTTCAAAAAAAAAGCACCAAGTTTAATATTTCAGCAGCTGGACGTGCATGCTGTATGTGCATGCAACAGCTTGCGTATCTCCAAAAACAAGCAGCTGCCCCAGTCAAACTAGCTTTGATAGCCTGGCTAAGCTCAAGATAAAGGGAAGTACTGCCATTTTATTTATTTATTTTTAAGCAGGACTCTCAGTGATACAATCCAGATAATAGTTTCACATTAAACGTGACAATGCACCACCTACCTATGGACTTCTGGCTCTGGGTGTAAAAAAACATCTTAGAAACCAACATTAAAACTGCCCTATATGAATGGGAGTGGAGGGAGGAGGTGGAATAACTAAGTAACTAGTTCAAGAAACTCATGAATCTGCAAATATGATTAGTTAGTTCTTCAAAGCCGACACAGCCTGAAGGTTTTCTCAGTTTTGTAAAACCCACCAACTAGAACTAGTTGGTCATGTAAATAATAACAACAAAAATCACACGTACTAAATAATCCACAATTTATTGATTTCACCTATGCTGAGAATCTCCAGCATCAGAACCAACAGTAAACTAGTAACTTTAGACTGGAGAGAGAACAATTAATCCTAAACCAAAACAGTTGTGACAAGACTTACAATATTATTTAGACCCAGACAAAGTAGTCAACAAATTTAGGTGTAAAACAGATTAGAAGTGGGAGAATCTTTACAGTGAACATTTTCCACTTTCACTGTGCTATTCTGAGAGAAGATTACGAAGACTGAGCAGCAAGCAAGCAGCACACATTTTACGTGGAAGCTTCCAAAAGCTTTGTTCTTTAACCAAATGACTATAATTTTGTTCACAAAGCTGAAGGACAATGTTCTATCTCCTGTTCCTAGAACGAAAACAGCCAGGTGATGATTATTATAATGGCTCCATAGACATGAGAATGAGAAATCTTCCCTCTTCTTATTGAGGAGGAATATCGGCCTGTGTGAAATTGCCTAAGTGAAAACTTCCACAGAAACGTGGCAAAGGGGAATGCAGATCATCTCTATCACATTATATGAAAGGTTCTCTACAGTACACTTAAGTCCTGTCGGCTTTTTTCCCCTTTCCTTAATCTAACTGTGATACTACATTCTGACATACTAATTTCTTAGAACAGATTTCCCAAGAGAATTGCCAGAAATTTTATTAGAACTGAGAACTTTTTATAGAGCTTGGTATTTTACCATAGAGGGCTGGTAATCCATGACTTGTACTTAAGCAGAGAAAGACATTTTATACTCCACATGGAAATCTCTCAGTTGGAGCTCAAGAATCAAGCTGCAACTCAGACTCTCTTCACTTTTCCCACAGGAGCCTTATCAGGACATACAGTAGGCACCAGTCTACTTATATTTCTTGCGATGACAAAAAGCAGCACCTGCCCCTTCAGAAGTCTGTGTGGTCCAAACAGGACAGAATACCAAGTCAGCAATAACTCTAATACACAGCCCAGTTATCTCCCAAGTAAGACTTCTGCAGCTTTCTGGGACATCATCACTTATCAAAGCACTGTTCTCAAGTGCTTCAGAGACTGAATCTTCACAGCAAGAAGTCACTGTTACACAGCATCATGATAGTCTATGAGTTCACATGTTATATCCAAACTGCCTGCTGAAGAGATGCGAGAAGTTTCATTATGGCTTTGGATGCCTTGTCACTCACTGTGCAAGAATTAATGAAGTACCAAGGTCCAAGAAAACTTTCTCTAGGCCTAAGGCTGGTCTTTGCATACTATATTCAGTGTTACATGCCACTTCCAGTATGCATGAAGAGTGATTTTTGCCACTTCCAGTTAAAGCAAAGGAAACGACACTGGTGCAACCTTGATGGTGCTGGTTGGCTCAGTGCTCAAACACACTTCAAGAAACTAGTCGTTTCTTTGCCTCTCTACTGAACAGAAGCCAGATTGTTTCATCTTATGTGGAACTATCTAAGTTGCTAGTTCCACTCCCTCAACAGTTACTTCAAAAGTCTTCTCTCTCATACAGGGCAACTGATCTGTTTCCATAACTAAGTACAGAAGCCAAGCCAACGCTTACGCCATGGTATACAGAAAATCCTATATACAGTTCAAGATGTCAATAACATATCACACAGAGAAGCTAGGTCCACTCAAATACCCAAGAGACCTCACTGCAAACTAGTATAGGTTAAGCTATTGATTTCAACAACTGTGCTCCTACATGGTAAGATATTGAAAGCATGGTGCTGCATTTTGTATCAATGTACAGCATTCACTTGTTACTTCAGCCCTTGCTCTTCCTTTCATTCTCCTTTATGACAGTGTTCAGTGCTGACAATTCCTGCCAATTGTTGTACAAGTTTCATTAACAAAGACCTTAGCATCTCAGTTGTAAATGAACACGTTAATTCTGCATTAAAACAACAGCAACACCTCACTGAGTGTTACGGGACATGAGTCCCTGATGAGACTGTTAGTGAAGATCAAAAGGCAACACGTCCTGAAATCTGTGTAAGGCGGTGTGTTGTATTGGGATCTGAGCAGATACGCACATAAGGATTTACAAAGAAATCATAAACTGACTGTATGTTAGGTGAAGTGTCAGCTACGGCACGAGAGCCTAAGCAAAAAGCTCCTTCGCATACGATACAGTGAGGGGAGCTGGCTGGAAGGTTTCAGAAACAGCGCACCGCTACCTGCTGAAAGAGTGGGGCACAGCTCCTGTTCCAAACCACCGCCACTGCTCTTAGGGACCGAAAACCTACAGAGCTCGGGACGCGCCGCCCGCAACGCCCGAGGGAGCAGCACAAGCCCGGCAGCGGGGCTCCCCGGCTCAGCCCCGCTGGGTCCTAGCGCCGGGCCGGGCCTGTGAGAGAGCCCGTACCGAGTCCCGGCGGCTCGCGGCCCTCCGCAGCGCCGCCTCCCGCGGCCAGCAGCAGCCGGAGCCGGCGGCGGGGCCGGGCCATGGCCGAGGGGAGCGGCGGGGGCCGGCTCGGTGCGGAGGAGGCGGGGAGGGGGGCGGGACTCACGTACTCTGCACCTGCAGGTCCATCTCGCGCATCTCGGTGAACCTGTCGCGGAGATCCATGGGAAGCTGCTCGATCACTGCGGGCACACGGGGGGGGGGGAGGAGGAGGGGGGAGGCCGGTCAGTCAGGCAGGCTCCCGCCGCCGTGGGGGAGGGGGGCGCCGCCGCTTCGCCGTTCGCGGCTTCGCCCCCCTCTCTTCTTCCCTCCCGCTCCCGGCCGCTCGCCCCCGGCGCCCCCGCCCCGCAGACACTCACTCTCCAGGTAGTCCTCCAGATACAGCATGGCGGCGGCCGGGCCAGCGCCAAGGGGCTTCTCGCTCGCGGGGGCTCGTCCCTTCCAAGATGGCGCCGCCGCCAACAACACCCGCCGCCCGACTCAGCGAAAACAACATTGGCGGCCGACGGCGCTCGCCGCGGCCGCGCCGCGATTGGCTGCCCGCGGCCGTGACGCGCTCCCCCCTCCCCGCGGCATCACGGGAAATGTAGTCTTACCCCCCCCCGCCATGCCTGCTCTCCCCTGAGGCGGAGGGGTAACGGCCCGGTTACCGTGCCGGGCGGTTCTCCACAAAATCCCCTTTCAGCCCTCACTTTTTAGGGCAAAATTTAAAAGCGTCTCCGCAGGCCGCTCCGAAGTTCCTCGGGAAGCCAACTCCGAGCGGAGCATCACAAGCGCAGCTAAAGAGAGAAACCTTGCAACTTTTTAAGCAGATTTTATGATTTTCGGTGCTTATTCGTTATTTGAAAGGCACGTAGCTGGCAGCGTCGCATAAAAAAAAACACAAGAAATGACAGAGGAGGGGAACAGATCTCTAATTTATGTTGTCTCTTGAGGGACCCAATGCGAAAAAAGCTGCCCTGCTTCGCATCTCACAGTAACACGGGCACTAACAAGTCTAAGTGTGCCAGAACAGAAACTTCTCCGGGCTTCAGAATTGCTGTTTACAGTAGAAAACAACAGGCATATAATAAAGATTGCAATCCGATCACAATACCTGCTGTAGTTTACTTTAGAATGTTTGGGGCTGAAGTTTGTCTTGCAGTTTCAATCCCTCAAATACTTGATTTTGTTTCTGCTTTATCGTTATTTTACTGGTCTAGTTATGGACTAATGCATAGAAGAAAATGATTGCTTTTATCCAGGGGTGCTTACAGTATAACTTGGTGGTTTTTGACTGGGGGAAAGGAATTTTTAGAGACTGTGTGATGTCAGGTATGGGTGCAGAGAATGTAAGAGTTGGCGCAGCAGAACAGACTAGTGTTTAATATGCTCTTTGTCTCATTTTTGTGTTGTCATCTGTGCCATGGACATTTAGGCAAGGAAAGAAAGTATATGCTTAGGCCAGGTCTGAGTAAAATCTTGTAAGAGATGTTTTTTGAGTGTCAGGACTAAAGGAAAACTGCATTCTACTCTCAAGTTGTAAATTCATATATTGTGAGAGATTAGCTAAGAGTGATTGAATTTTGGGAACTGAAGCATAAATTTTGTCTATAGCCTTTATAAAGACTGATGTTAGTTATCTCAAACACATGGTATGTAGCTGAGCATTTTTTATTTAATTTATACATCGTTATAGATCAGGAAAAAAAAATGACAATAACTATTAACTTTGCAAAAAAAAATAAGTGCAGTGCGTAAGTGGTCACCTTTCATCATTAGCCATTTAGTCTGTACTGCTAGAACAGTTTTGTATATACCAATTAACAATTTTTTGAGGTAATTAAGCTAACTTACTATCCATCAGAAGCCTTAGTTGAAAGAATCTGTATATTATTGCTCATACAGATCAGTCTTTAATGTATAACTTTTGACACACTGGTGTAGCAATAACAATAATTTTGAAATTTTGTGTGAGAAATTGCTTGGCCCCATTTTGTTCTGTAGGAGATAAAGGCTCTGATCCTTCCTGGGAAGATAAATACCTGCACTTTTATTCTAGTGAAAGGGTTTGAAGTGGCAAGACAGCTCAGTCCATGCAAAAGCACAGCTAAAGTAATCACATCCTGTATTCATTAGGAGGAAAGATAGGGGAATTTGGGAAAATCGGAATAGTTGGGGTCACTTTCTTTTACGTTCAGTGGTGGCTTTAATGATTTTTAAAGAAAAAAAAACACACAATTTTGTAGTAGACATGGGTGTGTACATATATAATGCAGCACAGGTTTAAGAGAACAATATCATACAAAAATACTGTACAAAAAAGACTCCACCATTAGAACTACAACTGAAGAACAGTCACACAATTAAATTCTTACTGTTTGCCTCACAACCAAAATCCTAGGACAGCCAGGATGTTGGGATCTCTTATGCCCTGGTTTTCATGCCTGGGTTTGCCACGTACTCATCTTTGCAAGCTTTGGGAATAGCTAGTAAAATCATTACTGAGGGCTATTGTGCAAGGATATTTTCATCTAGTTCCTGTCTGCTATGGTGCACAGATCTAAGAAATGCAGTTCATGTGGCTGTGTCTCAGTCCCTTTAGTAATAGTGTGTGCCCTGTCCACATTAGTGGGAAGAGAAAATGAGACTCAGGCTTGCCAACAGAATGGCAGACAAAATTCTAGTGGGGTTGACATCTGCTGTCTTAAAAGTCTGAGTCCCTCCCTTTATGTTTCATGGTTTATTGAAATATGTGAGAGGCTCTTACAGAAATAGGAAGCTTCCTTTTAAAATGTTCATCATTACTAATTTACAACAAGGGATGAGAGGGGATTAAGTAGCAGAATAGAAGTGAAAATGGAATTTAACTTTGTTCAGTATCTTTCTTTTTTTCTTTAACATGTGGAGAATCAGTCACATTTTCTATTTCTGCCAATGTTAATTCATATGGTATAGCTAAATGAGCAGCCACACAAAATTCAGCAGGGTTGTGTGTAAAAGTGCACCTCATCAGGCCAGACTGACGGAACTGAGTTTAAACTGACATTTTAAGAAGTGATTAGCTACTCAGGTCATACAAAAGAGGCTGTTCTTGTAATGGAAAGCTTCCTGTTGTGTATAAATGTAAAGAATTAACTCTATTGATTAACCTAACTTTTCGAACAGCCTAATTAGAACAGCTCATGATAAAGAAACATGGATTAATGGCAGTGTTTATTGGGATGCAAATACAATGAAAAAGAACTAAACACCAACTGAACTCAAGGTAAAAAGAAATTCAATTTGTAAATTGCATTAGACATTGCTCAGAAAACTTCTATACAGCAGCAGAACTGCTTAGCACAGAGAAGAGAAGGGCAAGGAAGCCAGTGGAGTCGCTTTTTTCTCCTGTTAATATAACATCATTAATGTTGATGGCAATTCTCCAGCAAACGTCTCACATAAATAACATATCATCACATGTGAAATAATGATGGTATAAAGGAATATTACAGTTGCCCTGTGATCTACCTGAAGCTAATTGCTTGCATAGGTTTCATTACTTTTCAAGTGTCAGAGGAAAACAAACAAACAAACAAACAAAAAAACATCGATGCACGTTCTGATGTACACTTCTCAGATGGTGTAAAGACTTAAATCTTCTCCCTTGCTTCTGTTCTTTCCCAGTCCAGGTCTCTGTAATGTCCTTTTTCCATTATTCTAGTTTCTTCTCTCTCTTCCCACTTGTAGTTTTGTCTGCCACATCTCTTAACTTCCTCCTTTCCATCTTCATATTCCACCTGCTGTCAATCAGTTGGTCTTTCCTTTTCCATGATCTTTCCAGATCCATTCTTCTATATCTTGCTTATGTTTTCAGGGGCTTTCTGTGTCCTTTTAGGACTCTCATTATTGCATAGTTTCTTCAGCATCTGATTTTTAACTGTTGTGTAATCCGGTGCTTCCAGACCTCTAGTCCCTATGTTTTGTTTCTTTCTTTGTTTTCAAGGACTGGTTGCTAATGGTTTGATTTGAAGAAATCGAGAAAGACCGACCCATCCCATCCCTAGACTGGCACTTCAGGTCTCAGCTACTGCTGGTAGGTTCCTGTGCTCTGTTTTCTTACAGGGGAGCCTCACTGCCCTTTGCATGCAAGGATTGCTGACATTTGGAGTGTAGAAAGCAAAACCCGTCTGTTACTGAGGGCTAGCTTGTTCTCACAGAAGAATTTTATGACACAGTGACAACTGAGCAGCACCAGACAAGGGTGCAATACTGCCTACATACGGCCGCCAGCCTGAGCAGCCTTTAAACTACTAGAAAACAGGCATTTGATTTTCTTTGGCACCTGCCACTGCTGCACTACAGCAATCCTGGCTGATGGGCCAGAATCCATTCACCACGGTGCACTGCTGCAAGCATGTGTTGTCAACAGCAGCATTCTTAGCTGTTTTGTCTGCCAGTGTCAGCATCAGGCCCGTTGGTCTCCTCACACGCTTTCAACTATTTTACCATAATTCTTCCTCGCTTCCTGTTTGTTGTCTGCTATTTTGGTGCTGCTGCTGCTGTTTTTCCATTCTTTTCAGTCCTCTCTGTCTCACAGTCCAGCTGTCCCTCCCAGCTGCCATGGAGCCCACCATCTCCCATATTCCACCATTTTACTGCTACAGGGCCATCATCCATAGCCTCATACTCACTGCAGGAAATAACTGTCATTCCTGCTGCACTGCACATCATGCCTGTTGGAGGACATTTGTTAAATAACTAAATTGTCTTGAGACTGAGTACCATGTAAGGGTTACAGCATGATCGTATTTGTTCTGGGCAATCAACTTCATGTAATGGGAAACTCCAACCAAAGCCAGATCCTAGGAAAAAAGCATGGTGAGGCTATCAAATAAATAATGTTACCCTTGTCTACTGCAGCACTATGCAGAAACTTCACACTTCTGTGAAATGATCCTCAAAAGGGCAAATACAGCCCAGAAGTATTGTGGCTGCATGGTAATCTATCTGAGAAATCACTTTCATTTTCTACTTATTACAAACTCTTTCAAATTCAGAGATTCACATTCCTATTTCTGGAAACAAATCCATGACCCCAGATAATTAATTTACTTTAACAGTCAACAGGAAAATGGAACTGCCATTTATCTTTCAGCTTGACTTTGTGTACAGACTCAGGCAATTACATCTCCATCTTTTAGTTAATTTTGTCTGCTACAGACTCAGTTAAATATACTTGCAGGCTTCAGTTATTTCCTGAAAGTCTGCAGGATATGAGCGATCACTGTTTGTGTATTAATCACGGAGATGTTTTTATCCTGACTTCCTAAGGAAATAAAGTTTATATGAGCAGTCTGTGGATTTGTGCACACACTTCTAGATCTGTCCTTTCACTCTGACTTGTCTCTGTTGAATTGACTAATTTCAACCAATTTGAAAGAAAAGTAGTCCTTTTAAGAGATGAATTGTGTACACCTTAAATGTTATGTTGTTCCTAATAGATTTTCTTTTTCTTCCTTTCTCTCAGAAGAAGGTTGCAGGATGAACCTGCTACCTATTAGGCTCAAGAAAATCCACACGAGAGCAATGTTACGTGAGTGTCCCAACCATGGAAGCTTCGGTTGGTGAACATACCTTGTGAGGCAACATTATAAGACATAACTGCACAAGGAACCAACTGAAATGGCTTTGCTGTTCAGAAAATGTCTGGTTTTGTTTGCTGTGTTTTTATTTATTAAAATCCTTAATGCTGGATTACATGGCATGCATGGGAATAAAGTTTTAAAATAATTCTTTTAATGATTATTTAAGTACTTCTATCACTTTAATTTTCAAATGCCTCTAGCTCATTATCTGTAAAGAAGGATATATCTTGCCTTTTTATAATTGTCAGATTTACAATCATACCTTTTCCCATGAGGTCAGCAAATCCTTGTGGCTGGAAGAGGTCCATATCTGGTAGCTTTCCACCAAGAAATGCTATAAATGACTGTTATGACATTAATGTCACGGAAGAGTGTGAGATATGACACCATCTATCCCCTGTGCTGCTCAGAAGACATGTCCTCTGAGTGTTGGGGTCTGCAGATAGAGCAGGTAGAAAAAAAAGAAAAAGAGAGAGAGATGAAAGTTAGGGGATGATAATGCAGTTACCCTCCTCCCAAACTCATGCACTTGTAGCCTCCTTTGTCCCTGGAGTAAATTCAAAGAAGGTGAATGTGGCAGCAGGGGAAGGAAATACTCTGAGAAACTTGCCAAGATAGTGACACTATGATTGACTGAAGGAGCACAGCTGCCGCAGAAAAGGATGCAGACTTTGAGGGCAGGCATGAATCTTCACTGCTCCCAGGCAGGCATTGTCAGGACAATGCAGAGATCACCTTCTCCCTCATGATCATTAAACAACAGCTGTGCAGAGAGATTAAGGCACCCGAGAACCCAGAGTTCAGACTCAGTGGAGTTGTTCAGAGAGGACAGATTTTTGTGACAGAATGTAAATAGCGTAACTTCCTTCCAAGGGAGATAAGATCTGGAATTTAGCACAAAACACATACCTGTCTCTTTGTTAAAACCAGACTGTGATTATGTTATGGAAAATTTAGAGAAGAAAAAAGGAAGAAAAAATGACTTAAAATTTTGCTGCTGGATGTGTTTGAGATGGTAGTAAAGTTGTAGCTGTGATGCTCTAAGATACAATCAAGTCTTTGTTTCTGGGAAAGCTGATGTACAAAATAATAACTTTATTAGAGATTTATAGAATTTATGAAAATATGGACAATAGGAATATGGGGAACACACAAATCCTCTTCAACTGTTGTATTTATGTTTTTCATGTGGTGTTTCTAACCTGCACAAATATTTCACTTGACCTAAACATACCTCTTTTATATATCCTTGGTCAAATTTGCAACACAGTTAAAAATATGTTTGCTTCACTTACAAGTGAACTAATGCTATACTCTAATGACTTGCATAAGCTTACTTTAAGGTTATTGTTTATCATTTTTGTTCTGAAATGCAAATTCGTGGTCCCACATGTGTTTACCATGAATTTTCCCTATTACATTTGTTGATATCACAGAGAAGTTATAAGAATTAAGGGCTTTACCATAAAAGGGATTTATTTCATTTTAATCTGCAATTTGAATTTAAAACGTTTCAGCAACTCTAAGCTAATGAGGCAGAAGAACTTGCTTTTATTAAGAAAAAAATCCTTATTGTTAATTAGCTGTCAATTATTTATAAGGAACATATAACATATGTATAAGGAACATTACTGCATCTTTCATCCCAATTTGAAAACAAAAAGTAAATATTTTTTCTTCATTAACTACAAATCCTGTATTCTACTTGGTTATAACCTCAGATCTTCTGCTGTATCTCTACCCTTAAAAATTAATGCAACACACCTGGGAGTGCAGCTAACTGGAAATTCTTTAGGGAAACAAATTTTTAGTTGAAAAATACTCATTCACTGTATATTCACTTCCAATAATAGTTCATCAGAGCTTTTACTGAAGATTAAAACTCAGAGAGAGTGAGAAGGTTAATGGGTAATAGCCTTGTGATCATGAAACTCTCTTGAGAGATGCAAAGGAAATTTAGGATTCTCTTTGGCCTTATTTAGGCATCGGGCCTGAGTTTTTTTCTTCTTCACCTAAGTCCACGGACAGCTAGGTTTGAGAAAAATCACCACGGTGGCCAATCCAATGAGTATTGTATGTGGGATGTTGGGTACTCAGTACTCAACTTCATGACTTCATTGGAGAGAATTTATGCAAAATACACAAAGACAAAAAGTCCTAATTCCTCTCTAGTTTAGGAAAATCACTGCAGAGTTGGTGGTTGGAGCAGATTTCTCGGACAGGGAGAAAAAGCAGACCTGGAGACTGAACATGAATCTTCTGCATGCTGCATTCCTCTCACTGCCAGACAATTATCTGTGCATCTATAAAATTAAATGGTTTTAGTGTCATTTGATAAAGAAGACCATTTAAGAAACTGTAACAAATTTTACAGGTTCAGAAAACCATTTCCTGGTCTAAACGGATACTGAGCATCTGTCATCCGTGTGGGACAGATTTAATCAAATTTATTTATTTATTTATTATTTATTATATATGAACCTGATTATAAACTTACATTATAAAACCAAAGAATCATTAAGGTTGGAAAAGACCTCCAAGATCACCTGGTCCAACCATCACCCTACCACCAATGTCACCCACTAAACCATGTCCCCAAGCACCACGTCCAACTTTCCTTGAACACCCCCAGGGGCGGTGATGCCACCACCTCCCTGGGCAACCCGCTCCAATGCCTGACTGCTCTTTCTGAGAAGAAATCTCTTCTAATTTCCAACCTTAACCTCCCCTGGCACAACTTGAGGCCATTCCCTCTAGTCCTATCAGTAGTTACCTGTGAGAGGAGGCCGACCCCCAGCTCCCCACACCTTCCTTTCAGGTAGTTATAGAGCAATAAGGTCTCCTTTGAGCCTCCTCTTCTCCAGACTAAACACCCCCAGTTCCCTCAGCCGCTCCACACAGGACTTGTGTTCTAGGCCCCTCACCAGTTTTGTTGCCCTTCTCTGGACATGCTCCAGGGCCTCGACGTCCTTCTTGTAGTGAGGGGCTCAAAGCTGAATACAGTACTCGAGGTGTGGCCTAGTACTCGAGGTGTGGCCTGTATTTATATCCTGATGTCATTAACATTAAGAATGACTTTTGTTTGCAGTGAAATCTGGTACTTATGATTGACAGTGAAAAATATTCTGTATATAGAATGGGTGACTCTCTTTTGACAGAAAGTATGAGGAACTTTCTGTTTCTTCCAAGACAGAGTTTTCTGTACATTTCTGAGAAGAATCCAATGACCTGAATTTACATCTTATAAACTATCAGGTAACAAAATAAAGTAATTTTATAACAATATTTAGCTGATAATTAGCATAGTAACAGATAAGTATTTGGTAAAAATAGCAATGGTCTTAATTACTTTTTATCATGGAGGTCAACATTTTGTTACTGGAATTATATCTGGACTATTTTTCTATTCTGAGAATAAACATAAATTCAGACTAAAAATATTTGCTCTAAAGAATATTCACTGGAAGAAGAAAAGCCTAAAATAGTATGTCTTAGTAGGTCACAGATTCACAGATTCACAGATATCTCTAGGTTGGAAGAGACCTCAAGATCATCGAGTCCAACCTCCGACCTAACACTAAGTACTCCACTAAACCATATCCCTAAGCTCTACATCTAAACGTCTTTTAAAGACCTCCAGGGATGGTGACTCCACCACCTCCCTGGGCAGCCCGTTCCAATGCTTAATAACCCTTTCGGTAAAGAAGTACTTCCTAACATCCAACCTAAAACTCCCCTGTCGCAACTTTCGCCCATTCCCCCTCGTCCTGTCACCAGGCACGTAGGAGAATAGACCAACCCCCACCTCTTTACAGCCTCCTTTCAGGTAACTGTAGAGAGCGATGAGGTCGCCCCTGAGCCTCCTCTTCTCCAGGCTGAACAAGCCCAGCTCCCTCAGCCGCTCCTCGTAAGACTTGTTCTCCAGACCCCTCACAAGCTTGGTCGCCCTTCTCTGGACTCGCTCGAGCACGTCCATGTCCTTCCTGTAGCGAGGGGCCCAAAACTGAACACAGTACTCGAGGTGCGGCCTCACCAGAGCCGAGTACAGGGGCACAATCACTTCCCTCGACCTGCTGGCCACACTGCTTCTTATACAGGCCAGGATGCCGTTGGCCTTCTTGGCCACCTGAGCACACTGCTGGCTCATATTCAGCCGACTATCCACCAATACTCCCAGGTCCTTCTCGGCCAGGCAGCTTTCCAGCCACTCATCTCCCAGCCTGTAGCTCTGCTTGGGGTTGTTGCAGCCCAGGTGCAGGACCCGGCACTTGGCCTTGTTGAACTTCATGCAGTTGACCTCAGCCCATCGCTCCAGCCTATCCAGATCCTCCTGCAGAGCCTTCCTGCCCTCGAGCAGATCGACACACGCACTTAGCTTGGTGTCATCTGCAAACTTACTGAGGGTGCACTGAAGGTCCCTTCTTTTGTAAACATGATTAACACAAAAAGTGCTGCCAGAAGAAGATGATGATTAATGGTTCTAAACACTATAGATCTGCACTATGTAATGCATCTCATATCCTCGAAATGAGAACTGTAATTTGTCATTGTTGTCTAGAGCTAAAATTACAACAGGTGATTTACAAGAATAGATTATAGTATTTTATAATTGCCTTTTTTAAATTCATATAGTCTTGTATTTGAATAAATGTTAGGTCTCAGAGCAATGCATTCATTTGCTGTGTAGTGACATACAATGGCCAGATAATCAATTATACATTTGTTTAGCTAAAATGACCCCTATCAAATTTCTCCTATAGTATGGTACCCTGCAAGTAGCACCACAGAGGGGAGTGAGTTACCACATACTGCAGTAGTATCAAAACTCTGAGGTTTCAACAATGAGACTTTAGTGAAGAGGTTTCCATCCATATCTGCTCTGCTTTTGGATAGAAGAGTTTACCAGTTCCCTGTTCATTCTGCCTGTTCTATTGGGTTTCATGACAGCCTTGCACTTTGGAAAGTCAAGCTGAGTTTCAGAAAACAGAGATGAAACTGTAAGTGTGAACATCAACTATGTGAGTCATTTGATTTTCAAGCTGAAAAAAGGAGAACTGTGTTAACCTTTCTGTTTTTTTCTTCTTTTCTGATTCTTCTTTCAAAAGAATCCGGAGCAGTAACTAAAGAATAGCGAGTGTCTCCCTAACTGGGACTACTGTCCTTTTCAGTGACTGAGGGGATTCTCCGTGGAGTTCTCCCTTCTTTTTCCCTTTGCAAAACAACTTTTTTTAAGATGGGATGTTGTGAGCTGGTTTCCGGAGCTATCAATGAGCTGTACTTTTGTCCAAAACAGCATTATTTCCCTGAATGGTCCTCTACTGGCTGTCAAAGTGGGGATCCAAGTCAGTACCCAGGCATTCTCAGAGAGTGGTAAGTCAGTATCAGTGAAAAATGAGGCTAGGACTGCAACTACAAAATCATGTACCATTAAATTATTACTGTTATTACCACCTGGGACTGATTTGGGCTATCTCAGCTTGCATCTCCCAGGCAGTGCCCTTCATGGCCTAGGACTTACAGCATGGCAAGACCCATTCCCAACAAAAGCTGGACAGGACTGCTTTGATTTTTAGGAGCTGAGGGAGTAAAGCTGTATGGACACAAACTGTCCCAGCTGTGCCTCATTGACCTCAAGTCCTTGCTCACTTCGTAGCCAGTTGGTCCCAGTTGTCAGGGTCCTTTCTGGCTGCTTAGTCAGCTGTGAGGAGGATGAAAACATTCTTCCCACTAAGCAGCGCTCATTTTCTACTTTTATTTCCACATCCCTACTCAACCAAGTGGCTGGCAGTGCTCACAGTTAACCCTTGGGGATGGAGCATGTTCTGCCTTCTTAGGGGAATTACTTTCTGGCAGGGCTGGTCTCCTGCCAGCATGTCCTTACAGGGTGCTGCTTTCTCATGGCTCCCACCCGGCATTTCCTGCCCCTACTGCACCTCCCTATTTTAGACAATGAATGAATTCTCTAACTGGTCTTGGCTCTTTTTTTTTTTTTTTTTTGTGTGTGTGTGTGTCTCATACCATGTATGTGGCTCATGGTAGGCTGCAGTTCATTAAAATGTACACAATATTTCATATTTGGAGAATTCCTCTTAACCTCTATACTTTCACAGAATTACAGTAAATTTATGTAAGAGATGTCAGACAGAAAAACCTTATTCATGGCATTTTTTGTGGGAATGCACTAAGAATCCAACATTTTGGCTTCTGATATGGTCTAATGTGCCCTAATCGTTTGAATGGGAAATTCCATTAAATTAGTGACTTACAGTCTTGGAATTGCTCGGTGACCTCAAGTGCTGGGGGACAGATGTAGCTTGCCTTCTTTATTAACTGATGCTGGCTCATAAATGTATCTTGATAGCTTGGACAACAGAGACAGCTCCCTTGTGGGCCACTTAGTTGAACTTGACTGAAAAATGCCTACCCCTGGAAAGAAAAATATTTGGCTTCCAACAAAGAACCAGAGGTTTCTGTGCCAAATGGGAGAGTGTTTGGAAGCAGCTAGAGCAGAATGGAGAGAAGATTAAATTGTCACACTAGGACTGAAAGCTGTTATGTAGATATGTAAAAACATGATACACCTATATGTGCATCTGTCTACTGTGAATGTTTTTCCTTTTCTATTTTCAATCCGTGTTAATTGCATAAAGCTAATGTGTAATAATTTCTTGGTGCTTGTTTTCAAAAATAGAGGCAATTTTTGTTAAATGTATAACACAGGCAGCAAATGATGTGGTCACATCAGGCTGTTAAAAAGACAATAGGTGTAGGTCAGATAAGTATTCAGAGATACAGCTTCACAGGGCTCTGTTAAAATTAGTAGTAGCCAGAGCTAAATGCCTTTGTATCTAGCATCACGTACAATTAAAGTATAGTCTAGAGGTGCTCTGCGTCTATGGTCTGTCTCAGACATATAGCCGTATATTCACTATTAAGAATGAATAAATTATATGAAATGTTAGTTTAGAACTAGCATATTGAATCAAGAGGAAATGTTGCTATCCGATTAAATTTTTCTGCTTTAATCACCCCCCTTCCAAACACATATCCACCCCACGTACATACATGGGTATGTGTCTGAATGAGTATGTATACATACAAGTGTTATTTCAGCAATGGTATTCAGATCTTGTTAATAATCCTATTTTCCATTATCTTTCCTTGCATGTCTCATTTCAATTAATGCAATATATATACTGAAAGATTCAGAATTTGAAGGGAATATTAAAAGAATGCCTATTTTCAGTGAAGGCATATGCATGTTTTTATACAGGATTTTATAAGAAAGACTGGAGTGGAAAAGGGGCAAAGAGAAAATAATAAACATAAAACTAAAATTTAATGGAATGGTATAACTTTGTTATAATTTTTCTTTGTCCCATGGATTTCATTAGGAAGTAATAACATCATTATAGAATCTTGTAAGATAATTTCAAAAATCAACAAGACACATGCTCATATGAATTCTGTAAGTTTTAAACTAATTTCTACAGAATCCTACCAGTCTCACCTCTGTTAAGTTCTAAGTAATTTTATATAGACACTCTATTCTTCAGTCTATTCACAGACTGAAGGCATGGGTACAGCTGGACTATGCACGTGCCTTACTCAGTGAATTACTACTAGCTATCATTTGCTGCCTTGCCACAGCGGTAACAAAATAGTAACATGGAGCAGAAGTCTCATATCAGATAACACACATGCGCCAGCTGTCCCTTTAACCCACTGTTCCCCTCCTTCCTGATATAATTTTTTTCATTTTATATACTACATTTTTTTCACTTGTGAATAACACTTTGTTTACAAAGTCACAGTTTAAAAACCCACTGAATTATGGAAAAGGCTGTGTTCGTAATGGAAATAAAATACTCATTTCATAATAACAAAAGAAACACAGAAGTTTGCCCTTCCTGTTAACATGTGTGTAACTTTAAGAAATGTCTTTGCATCATGTATCACAGGTGCCATGTGATGCAGGAGTTATGGAAACACTACTACTGAATAGCAAAATCAGGCATCAGAATAGCTAAATCTTAATAACCTTCAATTTTTCCATATGTTCCAAGTATTTGTCTCGGTTCAATGTGGAGTGAACATGAGACATAACAAATCTGTGGGTGGAAGGATGATATATTCCACTTTCACAACTTTTCAGACACTGCCATTCTGTTTTAGAAATTAATTACTTTTGTTCTTACTATTATCTGTGTAAAAAAACCACCACCACCACCACCAACAACAAAAGAATAGAAAAACCATATATAAACTTTGTGTACCTAGAAGATATTGTAACAAGGCAGACAGCTCTGAAGAGAGACTTTCATACTTTAAGCACTCCATAAGAAACGGGGATCCCATAAAAGGTCCATTGTTGGTGCTGCACTGTGTTTTACAAGTAAAGTAACATGGTTGGTTTGAGAGGGAACCAAGATACCACAAATCCCATGGATATTTGTCAGTTGAGCATAGTCGCTATTTCTGTCACATTAACATCACATAATCACAGAATGGCTGAGGTCGGAAGGAACCTCTGGAGGTCATCTGTCCACACCCCCAGCTCAAGCTCTTGGGTCACCTAGAGCAGGTTGCCCAGGATCACATCCAGGTGGCTTTTGGAGATCTCCAAGGAGGGAGACTCCATGTCTCTGGGCAACCTGTGTCAGTGCTCAGTCAAAGATTGCTATCAAACAATGCTTCCTTCTTTGAATATAATTTGCATCACATACAAAGAATTTTTTTGGTTATTTGTGTTATAAAATGTTCTCAAAGCGAACAGAAAATGTACATGGTATATAATACTGTACATGAGTAAGAATTCTATCTTGATAATACTGAAGTTAAGGCAAATGTGTCAAATGTACTTGTATAGTACAATTTAGATCAATAATACTTTTTGTTGTATCATTCAAGCTCTTGACTGTCTAACAGCATCAACAAAACATTTTCAAACCTTTATATTTTCAGCTTTTGAAAAGACTAACTACAGTAAGATATAGACTAACTACAGTAAGATATATGCCAAGGTTTGAGAATATAGAATATAGTTGCTAAATATATATGTTATATTTAAGACTGCCTACAGCATGAAAGAAAAACACCAGAACAACTGTAAGTATACAGAGACATATTTAAACGATGATCACGTCACATGTAACTCCTTCATTGTCATTCAGCCACCTAAACTTTGTTTTCTTATTTAGATGGAGGGGGGAATTTATTTTTTTCTGTGTAGTTAAGTATGTTCTTAACACATCAAATACGTTGATATGAAAAAAAAAATCTGCTTGGTCTCAGCAGCAGAAAAATGATCTCATGATTTCAGAGGAGGAGGAAACCATTGTGGACTGCAAAGAGGCAGATACAGAAAGGAAAGAATTTTTTGAAGAGATGGATTAAATTTATATCAGCTTTGTAGAAGCAAAGTTTTACTGAGGAATGCTTATAAGGCAAGTGAAGGAGTTAGATAACCAGATGAAAAGGTAACGACAGCACATGAAAACTGTCAATATGAGAAAGAAAGGAAGAATGAAAAAACTTAAAGTGAAGACCTCCAAGTAGTCATAAGATTTGTATAGCAAAATTCAGACTGCACAATATAAAAGGGAATCGCTGTTGATGATGATCTATGTCTGGAAGATGGGAGGAAGAAAGAGAAAGATTTAAAGGAAGGAAAGAGAGGAGAGGGAGCAGGGCAGATGAATAACACAAGAAGTAGAAACAAGAGAAGATTGTGAAGGAGAGCACTGCAAAGTTGTGTTCGTGCATGAAAGGCCAACATACAGACAGTGTAAGCATGTAGAAAACAATGGTGGATGACCAAAACATTTTAGATGGCAGTCTTCTAAATGGATCAGTGTTTAATGAAGGGAAAGCTAAACTGAATGGACACAGTGATAAAAAGAGCAATCACTCCAGAAGAGAAAATCAGAAAAAAATATGCCAAAGCTAGAAGGAGAGAAGAGTTAAAATCAGTGCTCAAATCAGTTTCCTTTGTACCTAAGAAATTAGAATCATGGAGTCATAGAATCATACAATATCATATGTCAAAAGGGATCCCCAAGGACCATTGAGTCCAACTCCTGGCTCCACACAAGAACACCCAACAATCAGACCCTGTGTCTGAGAGTGTTGACCAAACGCTTCTTGAGCTCCAGCAGGCTCAGTGCTGTGACCGCTGCCCTGGGGAGCCTGTCCCAGTGCCCAACCACCCCCTGGGTGCAGAACCTTTTCCTGACACCCAGCCTGACCCTCCCCTGTCCCAGCCCCATGCCGTTCCCTCGGGTCCTGTCGCTGTCCCCAGAGAGCAGAGCTCAGCGCCTGCCCCTCTGCTCCCCCCGTGAGAAAGCTGTAGGCCCCATTGAGCCCCATAGACTTACCTGTGTCCAGCTGGACCAGCAAATCCTGCACAAGTTCAGGACTGGCTGGGAGTTTACTGTTCCTGTAGTCACGGTCCTCCAGCTCAGAGCTCCAGGGGTCCCAGAGCCCATCATCGGTCTTGAAGACAGAGGCAAAGAAGGCATTAAATGTGCCTGCTTTGTCTATGTCCCTCTTTGTGAGGTGACCATCCTCATCAAGAAACAGAGCAATGTTTTCTCTGGTCCTCCTTTTGCTGTTAACATATTTTTTAAAAGCCCGTTTTATTGTTCCCCACAGTACTGGCCAGCTTCAACTCTAACTGAGCCTTGGCCACAAGAATTTTCTCCCAATGGCAAACAGAATCTCTGTAGTAAACCTATGTCGCTTGACCTCGCTTCCTGCAGCCATACACTTTCTTTTTCTACCTAAGCTCTAAAATAAGATCCCTGCTCAGCCAAGCTGACCTTCTGCCCCACTTGCTTGACTTCTGACATGTTGGAATTGCCTGGTACTGTGCTCTTAGGAGTTGGTCCTTGAAAAGTGACCAGCACTGATGGACCCTGATATCTTCAAAAGCAGTTTCCCAGGGGACCTTACCTAACTAGTTCCCTGAACAGCCTGAAGTCTGCTCTCCCCATATCCAGCACTGAAGTTTTGGTGGCAGTTTCCCTGTTGTCACCAAAGATTTTAAATGCGACTACTTCATGGTCACTATGGCCAAGACAGCCACCAATCACCACTTTACCCATCAGAGCCTCTCTGTTCACAAGCAACAGATCTAGGAGGGCACCTTTCCTGATCAGCTCCCTCAGTACCTTTACCAAGAATTTGTCATGAAGGTGTTTTAGGAATCCCCTGGACCTGTTCATATTAGCTGTGTGGTATTCCCGGATAACATCTGGCAAGTTGAAGTCGCCCAGAAGGACAAGGGTGGCTGATCTAGAGGTATCTCTTAGCTCCTTAAATGTCTTGGTCTAGTCATGAAATTGTACTTCGACCCAGTCACTGCCCTTTATCTCTGGTCTTCTCAAAATATGTTGGCAGTGCAACTGTCCCTCTCAAGAAAATGTACTTCTCTTGGCTTAACTTCTTTAAAAGTCAAAGATTTTGATAAGGATGTGGACATGTTAGTTGATGTAGCTGTATAAATAAAAAAGGTTGAATTGCAAGAAAATTTCATTCTTGTTGTAAAGTTAGTGAGTAATTAGGGCAGGGATTTTATAGTCTCTCTATATATTTATTTATTTATTTTGTGAAAATACAGTAGAACCCACTGCAATGAAAACTGCCACCACAAGTACAAGGAACTGGTAAAGGACAAAAGCATGCACTTGCTCCTTAGTAGCTGTAAGGAGTGACCTAAATACTGTGGCTAGCCCTAATAAATTTATCATCAATACCAAGAAGTTCTTGTCATGATGTGAAATGGACAAAAGATCCTTTTGCTCATCTCCCTGGCCCAGTAACTCTTTATAAATGTAAGTTGTCCCCAGAATAAAGTTTATTACTATGGTAGTTTTGTATATAAAATCATACTGATTGTACATTTTTTTCTGCTTCTGTTTTAAAAGTATTACCGTATTGAATTAAACATTATTTCAATAATTATGAAACATGAATGTCAGACTAGGCATTCAGCTGCTGATAAACCTGAAAATGAGTTCCAACTTGGAAAACAAATTGATTTCTTTTCCATTTGTAGGGATAAACAAACAAACAAAAAACTAACAGCGATCATGAGATAAAAAGGTTACACAAGGCAGATCTCATTTGCAAAAGCAGCAGCAATATACATATATATTACATAAAGGCCAAAGCAATTAATATCTGCACAACAAAGTTCATGAAGTAGTAGTTCATACAAAGTGAGGACTGTGGATATTAAACTAGCCTCTTAATCCACAAAGCAAACTTTGTAGTCAGTCAAGCAATTTTTCAGAGTCTCAGATAAGCCATCTGATGGGAGAGTAATTAGATTTGTGTTTCAGCTCTGGAAGCACCACTATGTGCACTTTTTCTACTGCTTTATAGGCCATAACAAGTTGTTCCCAGGCCACTTAACAGACAAGTCATATTTTCATCATTCAGTGGAGCCTTGAGTACATTTAGGACACGTCCTGCAGAGCTGCTCATTGTAGTGGTTCAAGGACACCTGGTGCTGTTGGAACAAATGCTTTATTTATAGATATAGATTTAATGAGTTTCTGAAGTGCAGTAGGATGTCCTTTGATCCTGAAAAAGAAGAGTGGCTCATCTGTACATACTAGTGTGATGCAAACAGGGAAGATGATTTAATCTAAGGTATGTCATAGCTATCAAAAGCATCCCAATGTTGTAGTATTGAAGTAAGAGCACCATGATGAACAATCCACCAGGACAGTAATGTCATTTTGATACATTCCACAGAAAATCATGGATGAATGATAGTAGGTAAGTGTCCAAGTCACTGATGTGATGGAGCAGATCAGACAGTTCTCTTTAATAATGGCATTTTACTGTTGGACTAAATTAAGCTTTATGGCATTTGGCTTCCTATTGTCCTTTTCAGAATCACTTACGAAGTCTATTTATAATTGCTCTGGCATTCCTAGGATGCTATACTAAAGTTGTACAGTACTTCTGCACCTCTATTTGTGACCACTTTATCTTGGCTGGTTGACGATGTAGCTATGTCATGTCAGTGCCAGTGGGTAATGGCAGGAGAAATGATCGTCCATCTCCACCACCACTGAGTGGCAGTCCAGTTCTGCGTGCTTCTGCTTGCACTGCACATCCAGCACTCACGCTTGTGTTTGGTCCATGGGAGTAAAACATCAACATATCAATAACACATTGTTTACATGATGAGCAGCCAATTCACCACTTGAAAAACAAGCTACATTCATGAAAGGTATTATAAAGAGTCTCTTCATGATGGAAATTTAGCGAATAAATGCCATACATTCTCATCTGCCAACTTTTAGAATTTGAAATACTTGAGAATTATAAGTGCTTGTGAATACAATGAGGTTTTGTGTTCAGAGGAAACTGTACAATGATTCTGCTGTATATATTTGTAAAGTATGGCTGTTTGTCTTGCAGCAAGCATACAGAGAATCCAAGGAAAAACCAGAACCAATGCTGAGTACTACCTACAAAAAACTAGCACAGAGACGGCTCTGATTTAGGGTGCAAACAACATACTTCAGATAATGTACAGGAAGTAGAAAGAAAAATTGTTCAGGAAGTCACAATCATCTTCTCTCCCATGAGAGATCAATTCTGACACTTTAAAGAAAGCTAGTTACTTGCTGATTCTCATGATCTTAGCATATTTCCTTACAGGGACAATCCTTCATATTCCCAAAATGTGAGATTAATTACAACATGAAGGGAAAATATGGTAGTAGCCCTAGTCTCACTCATCATACTGGGGAGAAAAGCAGTTTTGGCTTAGATACCAAAGCATGTTCACTTCTTACATACATTAGTCCAAGGCAAAACCTGCTACCTGGCAATGCCAGTTATTTAGTAAAATAGATGATGCTTTGAGAGGCACCCTTCTCATAAGGACTTTCCATGTCTTTTGTATTTTCTCAGTTTAGATAAAAAGCATGTTGGCTGGCATGTACCTTCAGCCTATACAGATCCAATTATCACGTGACAGTTAAAAAGTCATAGTAAAAATCTCCATCTTCTAACACAGAAAAAGAACATTAGAATGAAAAAACTGCAGCTGGACAACATACTGTTCTCTCCTTCACCAAAAAGCATCCCTCCATCATTCAGATTTTTACATTCACTTTTCTCTTACCTGTTCCTAATGGCTTTGAATTTCCAGTCATCTGCCTCTCTTATTTGTGTGTCCTGCTTTTCCATGCATCTCCCTCAAGCTTCCAATGACAGTTTCAGCAGCAGATGTCACGGAACTGAGAGCCAGCCAGGAGGGCTTTTAGGTCCAAGAAGAGTGGAACACTGTTTGTGTTAGGGCAGCTCACATATTCTAGCTCCAGGCTTTGCCATCAGAAAACTGGCGTGAATGATCCAGACACAGCTATTATCTCAGGCACTTCTTTATCTGGCTTTCAACGCAGAGAAGAATCTGTGCAAGGACAGAAACCGAGGAGGATAAACATGTTTATCAGCAGAAGGTATTTAGAAAAGGAGAAAGAAAAAAAATGGACATAAAAAGGATAAGGAGAAAAAGGAAGAAGGTGAAACAAAGAGGAAGAAGGGGAAGACTTCTCCCTTCCCTGAAAGTCTATGAGGAAATTGGTGATTACCGAAGTGCTCTTCCAGTGCTTTGCAACACCAGATTTTGTTTTGTTGACTCTAGTAAATTCTCTGCTAATTCTTAATCAGAGTAGAACTCTGATTATCATACATTTCAGACCTGGGACTGCTACTATGGACAAGAATCCCATAAGGGTACATGGAACAACAGGGTGTGACAGCAACTCTGTACTGTGCAACAACTATGTGCAGAGCAGCACAATCACACACACATATTTACCCTGGTCTCCCTAAAGAAAAAACTGCCGTAAGAGATAATGTACCAAACACTGAAAAATAAGGAAGTGTTAAAGACATCTGTGAATCTGTAATTCTTTGTTAAATCGTGATGCTGGCTTTAGTTATACAATCATATACATATTTTCCCCTTGACCCCTGCTTCATTATGTGCAAAGAATGAACATTTTATTTATTCTTCCAGCTTCACTCTGCATGTGGTCTATTTACTTTCCACTATTTCAGTCTCAGCTGTGAGGACAGCCATAAATTTTCTACTGCCTGCTCTCTGGCTCTCATAGCACATATATGCTTCACAAATATTTCTCCCCACAATATTTTCCTGAAAGAAAGGAGTTATATCATCTCCACCCTCCAGGTGGGAAACCTAGGCTCTGAGGTAACAGCATCTGCAAGTTCAGGCTGATCCATCTGAGTAGCTCACAATGGGTAACATTTTGTATTTTCAAAGGGCAGTTCCCTGTAGCTTCAGATACAGTTGTGAATTTTTACACATTTCTACAAACCTGCCTGTGAGATCTGAAGCCAGACAATGAAAACAGAGAATGAAATAACCTCCTGTGAAAAATGTGATTAAAGGAACTGGCCACGTAGGAACGCTGCAGTGGAGACTGACTCCAGTTCTCCAAAGTAGCTGCTGTCTAGTGATGAGATCTTCCTTATATTTCCCCACTCCAACAGGGCTTTCTGATAAGAAATGTCATGCAAGTGTGATAACTAGCAGTGGTACTGGTGCATCACAGATACTAAAATGTGCTCTTTGCTCGTGTAAAATCTCATGCTATGCCTGAAAAGGAAGTGCAGACTAAAATAAGCAGGACTCCAAAGATCACTGTGCCTTTTCTTGCTGCTGGAGCAGTTACAGATGCTGAATTCCTCCTCGTGGAATTTAACTAGAAGAGAATATCTAGCAAAACTCTCCAGCAGAAAGCTCTGTGGCTCCCATTATAACACCAGGAACCATAAATTGAAGAAAAGACACCAGAAAACAATACAACAGCTTTTTCAAACTATGCCTCGTAGTGCAAGCAAGATCTTTCTGTTAAATCGAAATCCATACTTACGGAGAGGGGAGTAAGACAAGAAAGAAATGACACTGGGAGGACTCCTAGGATTCTTCTAAGAAATTCATTCTTTGGCAGAGATAAAACAATCCAACTCCATATTTTTCACATCCTGTGGCTTAGGAATCCCTTTAAAGAGCACTGCTCTTTCAAATATATATATTCTTCTTTGCAGGCTCTATGACACAGAGCTCACTGACCATATGACATTTTCTTGCTTGTGTCCAAGAAATACAGCTATACTGTTTGCTTACTTTTAGTGATTCGCTCTGGTAGCAATCTTCTATCTCTTGCTGCCTGTGAATTTCTCAACCGATGGGATTTCCAGACTGTCCTAAGAGGGAGTTAACTCCTAATGAGTTGTTAAACACCTCTACTAAGGATTCTGGTCTTTTGGCTTGTGGAACACATCTCAAGACTTTTGACCTAGAAATCACAGAGCAAGATTCATCTGTTTCTGGTTATTGGACACATCATTTTTTTGTTATTTCTAACATGTTACGTTTGATATCAAGGACATATTTTTCCAGCTGAACTTGGTTCTCACATCATTTGTTTGACATGCAGATTTTTACGCATTTTTAAGCTCTTGTAAATAATTTATAAAGTAAATAAAGACTGAAAAATGTGAGTTCTTTTTCACTTAAATAGCATTAAAAGCAAATCTGAATCTTCTCATTTTTCATTTTTCCAGCTGCTATATGGAGGGGAGAGGAGGAGAGGGGAAGGGAGGGGAGGGGAAAGGGCACCTGCAATGAAGCCTCTAAAGCAATGGAGAGAAGGAAATTTTTCCTAGAGATGCAGAAAAAAACAACAAACCCACAACCTGCTGAGGTGTTATTTCAGTTGAGGGAGCCATTGAAGGTTCCTGAACTAGAAACTGGGGAAGTCCATTTGCAAGAGCCCATTGAGCCAGAGTAAAATTTGTTTTTGAGATTATGATTTTAATTTCTTAATCATCGGTATTTTTTCTATTTCAAGTGTTACCTTATTCCAGACTGTCATTTCTGTATTCAAATGAAACCGGCTTTTAGAAACAGGATGAAGATTTGTCATTTGGTGTCTTTGTTTCAAAGGCAAGAAGGGCACTTTCACCTCAAGGTTTGAGCAATAATGGGTCCTGCTATAAACATGGATAGATTTACTTGATATGTTATTCCTGAACCAAGTAGTACACCTTCAGTTTTATATATGGGTATTTGTGTAGCTTCAGAAATCCACGCTCAGTGGTCGTTGTTTGCACTGTTAGTCACATATATTACTTGTTTCAGACAGGTGCCTGTTACAGGACGTGTCTGCCCAGGCAATCCCTGGCAGGGGCTTGCAATAAAAAGCTATGTAGAAAAAGGAATGATTTAAAAATCCTCAAAACTGTGCAAATAGCACATAAGTGAAAGGGATCACAGATTTTTTTACATGGACAGTGTGGCTGGAAGAAAATTATTAAAAGTAATTCATTGCCCTGGTGCCATCAAAGACATTTCTAGCTTAGACTAAAATCTTATAAATAAATCTGTACATGAACAATTTGCCTGTGTCTACATAACCTAAGTGGAGTAGATTCCACACAGAACTAAAATGCATATGTCAAAGCACATTCACATGTATGTTCCTTAGTCTGGTACTCATCTGAGTAATTTTAAATGTTATGGCAGCATATAAAAGGACATTACTTTAACTCATTGCTTTTTCAGCGATAAAGTTTCTTGCCATGTAATATCAGGCAATTATCACCTATAAATTTACACGCATGCCTAATGCTATTCCACTCAATCAGGCTATTCATACAGTTTAGATTAAAGACACTTTCAGCTGGATGAGTATCTTAATACCTATTCCTCTTTTAGCCTGCCTTCCTGATGGAGAAGGGCTTATGAGATCATACTGGAGAATTTGTGCAGTCAACACTCTTCTAATAGTTTTTGAACCTGTTGGACAATTTCAAGCACATTTGGCAGAGAGCAGCTAGCTTACAGATACTAAGTCTGCATACATTAAATTATGAGTGGCAGTTAAGCAGAGGAAGGAGAGATTATTAGAGTTATTGGCATTTCCATCTCCCTCCTCTGCCAGTGATGGAAAGGCTATATCATGAACACTTCATTTAAGTCTAGAGAATTCATATTAGAAAGTTATTGTGAATGCCCTGCCACAGAAAAAGCTTTAGAATTTGTAGTTAATTAGACACTAGAGAATCCAAGCAGACAATACCAATCAATACAACTTCAATAGTTTCCATGCTTATCTCTTTGCTACACATTAAAGAACCCTTACTTGTTAACAGCAAACTCTCATTTCAAGAAATTATGAATACAAAGAGTTTGTAAAAAACATCATCTTTCTTGCCCCAAATTAAATCTGAAGTGATCTGTTTAAAGGGTAAAAAAACACATGTACTAAATTAGCATAGTAGCTTCCCTGATTTTTTTTTTTTTTGAGTGAACAGATAATACTTCCAGTTTAGTTACTGTTTGAATGCATGGGAACTTTCCCTGTATTTCTTTCCCAGTGTTGACATCATGGAAATTTCACAAAGTATGACAGACTGGTAAAAGCACTATTCCAAAGGGACCTTCCTCTGAACCCTATATAGTTTGGCGGACATTCATAAATAGGACCTGTTTTTCTTTAGGTTTTGAGTAAAATCTCTTTTGGTCAAAAAACGATTTAGTTAACAGCTAGGACAGAACATTTCTTTAACCACCTATGTGAACCTGCGATGGAGTTATTGCAATAGGATTTCAAACAGGCACAGTTAGACTGAGAGCACCTTATGACCAAATACCCCCAACGTGGTACCTCAGACACAGATTTTTTCCAAGTGTCATTTTAGCAGGATTTTTAGCAAGTAAGAGATCTGTGAGGCTGGTTTTCTTTTTCCTTTCCTCAAATTCCTTATGCACGAGGAATAGTTCAGCTATAAGCCAAAAATACCAGAAACAAGTGACAGAACTTCTCATTTGGTATTTTAGACATGTTTAAAGAAAAATCACTGGGTGTAAGATAACTGAGTATTTTCATAGTGCATTTTTTTTTTTTTTTTTATAAAACCTTGTGGCTCAGGTAATTCATTCTCCCATGGAATAACCAAGAACACAAACAGAAGCTCAATTATTTTTAATCTGGTTTATAACAGACTACGTTGTCCTCAGCCAGGGCTGGAGCTCAGTTGTAAATTGACACTATTTGTGTAAACTGGCATTGGTTCACTGAAAATACTGTACCTGTTCAAGATCTGTCTTGCTGACTGTTCATGTAAAGTCCTCAGCAATAAAAGGAATGAATGGTATGTAAACAGCACAATGAATGTACAATGTCACCTTTTACAAGTAGTCTTAAGTCAGTTTGCCTCATTTAGGTATAAAATTAGCAATATCCACTGAAGACTAAAAACGTTGCATAGTGCACTTCCTGGAGAGCTCTTGATCCCAGAAAAGAGGAACAAATTAACAGCAAAAGCTCACAGCTTACCAAATCTGAAGGAAAAAAAATCTTCACACACCACATTTATGCAACGCTCTCTAGTACTTTCAGCTTCACTTGTTGTGTTCGCTTCTGGCATAAAATCACTGCTTTCTGGTAAGCATCCATGTCTGCTCTACTTTCTTTCTAAGGAGGGATGAAGACACGTGAAGATGTTGCTTGCACTGACTAATGAAATGAAATCGCAGAAGCTTAAGTGAGATTATGATTCATTCTATGATTACACCGGCAGCCTCAGCTGAATTGTCTGGAGTTTGTGGGTTTTCTCAAGTCACGTTTCCAGTGCTTCAGGAAACAGATTTTTCTTCGGCCTTGCAAAAGCTAGATTTCATTCATTAAATCCTTTTTCCTCCTTTCCAGTTTTCACCACCAGCCATTAAACCAATCTTTACGTAATACAGACTGAACACAAGCTGCCTCTCCTAGTTCAGAAACTTTTCTCTGTGTATTTTCTTACAATTTTTGTTCGTGTGGCACTGCAACACATTTGTATGTATTTGTGGAAAATGTTTTGCTAAAGTGTAATATTACTTTTAAAATATGGAGATATAAGTTGAAACAATACAGATTTCAGTAGGAATTTACCACTTTAACTAGAAGATTTGCATGTACTTTAACAGATTTCAGAGACAGGATGATTTTTTCAGCTTAGTTGTGGAATTTGTAAATACTACAGACATTATGGGACCAATCCACGGCAGCTTTGCCAGAAAAATAACGGCAGATTTTGGCCATTACCTGAATGATTATCTTCAACATGGCTGCATTTCTAGATTTGCTGCTTTACTCTTTTACTCTGCAAAATATGAGTGTTCTGATTTAGACTAGACCCCTCTGGGGTTGTTAGATTTAAACCAGTGTCTTCATAATGGCTGGAGAAGTGCAGAGGGCCTTACTTCCCAGTCCAGGAGAGCTTTCTGCTGCCTGGAGATGTGGAAGCGGCACCAGGCTGCGGATGCCCAGATTCGGGTTCGATTTCAGCGACGTTTTGTTTCCGATGCAACAGTGCTGAAATATTGGGAAATGTCTGGTAAATGTTGCAGAAAAACCACCCAAAAGAAAAAACCCCACATCTGTTTTATGAGATTATTTGCTGCTCTGGGCCAAAATACCACAGGAGGAGGTTTTCATGCATTTCGGCTTGCCTAAGCCAATTGCTCAAAACCTCCCCTCTCCCCTGAAGAGCAACAGCAGCAACCCAACCGCTGGCACAACTTGGGTTTCCAGCGCGGCTCCAGCCCAGGGAGGGAAGACATTTTAGGGTGCTTCACCTTTCGGGTCCTGCCGAACGAAGCCCGAACTCTCACCACCCCTCGGCACCCCCCCCAAGCCGCCACTTCCATATTGCCCCTCGGGGACAACACACAGCGCGCAGCGGAGCCTCTCCCACTCTTCAGTGCGCCCACACACGGCCCCCAGGCCCTCGGAGCCCCCCACCACCCGGGGGAGCCCCCAAACACCCGGCGGAGCCCCCCACGCCTCGGCCCACCGGGCCTTCCCCGGCGGGCGGCGCTAGGACCCGGCGTGCCGCGGGCGGTGGCGCCTGCGCGGCGGCGCTGGTGGCGCTGGGCGCCGCGGGGCTGCGCGGAGCGCTGCGGGCGGGGGCGGCCGCGGCCGCCGGGAGCTTCCCGTCAGCGCCCCGCCGCCCCTGGGCAGCGCTGCCCGGCCCCGATGAGGCCTCGGCGGGGCGAGTGAGCGAGGGGGGAGCCGAGGGGGGGGGAGAGGCTCCACCTGCGGCTGCGGCGAGCTCCCGGCTCTGCCCTGCCCTGCCCTGCCCTGCCCTGGCCGGCCCGGGGAGGGAGGATGTGGTGAGAGGATGGACGGCGCCGTCTGCCTCCGGGGCTCGCCATGGCCAGGGAGGACTCGGTGAGGTGCCTGCGCTGCCTGCTCTACGCCCTCAACCTCCTCTTCTGGGTGAGTGCAGCGGGTGCGGGCCCTCGGGAGCCAGCCGCAAGTGAAGTTTGGGGTTTGCCTGGCGGGGTGGGCGCACACGCGTGGGAGTCCGTGCACCTGTAATACCTGCGTGTGCGCTGTAATACCTGCACGGCTGTGGAAAGGGAAATATTCAGCGGCTTTCTGGCTTCCTCGCTGCCTCAGTTTCGGAGCATCCCGGACCCAGCACAAACTCTGAGTTTCCACAGGTGTCTGAGCGCTCGGCCGCTCTCTGAAGGGCTTACCCCAACTCATCTCAGGGACCGCATCCTAACTGGCAAACGAGGCCTGCGGTGATTTATTCCGTTTGCTTTCAGCATTTCAGTCAGCGCTGTATTTATAGCAGCAGGGCTTCCAGCTCTCTCCAGCACAAGTGGGTGTGAGCAGCCCCGGCTCCCAAACTTGACGGCTTCAGACAGACTGCACGATGGAGGTTTCGCACAGCCCGCGCTCGCTTGCACCAAATGGAGCCTGCTCCACCCGCATAACTCAGATTTGTGCTGGATAAGTGTAGGTAAAAAGAATGGGTCAGAGGCATGACATCCCCCACCCAGTCACAAGTACTGACTTGTGAGGTGCTGCGTGCTTGCTTGATGCAGAGAGCTTCATATGTGACAAATATGTAGGCTGGGACCGAGCAGAGTTTATACTGAACTAAAGACCAAGTCCCATGATTACTGAGACTTAAATAGAGATCAGAATATGAACGAGACAGAATTGTTAAACAGCATTTTGGACAAGATACTTTTTTGTGAAATGCAAGCAATCTGAGATTCTGTTGAAAGTGTGTAGCTTTGTATGTTGTATTTGACAGATGAAAAGTAAGTATTTAATTTCTGCAGTATGGTAGGACTAAAGTCCTTTAGTAGGAGATGAGGAAATCTTTCTTTTTCTTTTTTTTTTTTTTTAAAGGATGTGTAATTATTTCACACATCATATGTGATTTTCATTGGGTATTGTACGAAATCCCCAAACTTGGATTTTGTTTTGATTAAGGCAGAGGTTGGCTTGGGTTTAACTGATCTGGGTTCAACTTCAGATTTTTAGACATATATTGTTAGAGTTGAGGGAACAGACACCCGCATGGCTGAAAACATCCTGTTCTCCTGTTTGCATATTCACTGCTTTCCTCTGGGTTCCAGATTCCTGCCTTGAGCTGTCCTCATCAGTTTCCATTCACACCTCAACTCACCACCTAAAGAAGCTTGTTCCCTTAAGCTTACTCTGCTGTTCTCCCTTTCCCTCCATTCTCAGTGCTTGCTGCGTTTCATCGGATTTATCATTCAGCCTTTTAAGCTGAAGCTGCCATTTAGGTGGTGCCTAGGTTGTACATGAGGTTATGTCCCCGCACTGTCTCAGTTGACCTGTTCTGTGGTGGTGAGGGCCTCGGTGCTGGATCTGAGCGATTCATTCCTCTTCCTGAGCGACTTTCCTTCTGTAGGAAGTCTGCCCTTACTTTTGGAGGGAACTTGGTGCTGCTATGTTGTGTCTCAGTTCCTCTCTAGGGAGATCGAGTCTGTTGCACATTCTAAATTTATGGAGGCTGAGGCAGGACAAGCAAAGAGGCAGTAAGCAGTGAACAGGTGCAAAGAGGAAAAGACACCAGAAACAGATAGAGGTGGAGGTGGGAGATGCATGTAAATGTATTTGTCTGGGAGGGTGTATGTTGTCTCACTTTGGACACTTAAATGTCTGCCCTCGTTGCTTGAATTTAAGTTCCTTTCCATGTCAGATTGCTCCTTCCAACTTTCCATTGCTATGTCTGTGTGTTTTTCTGTTGTGGACCGAAGGCACAGAGTTACAGAGCACCTTTGGGTTTGACGATGTAGTTGCGCTAACTACATCTGTAATGTGCTGCTGTTAACTTTGTCCATTTATAATATGTTTTGTCAAGATTTTGTTTAAAGCATTCATGGCTAGAAACTATTTCTCATTCTTTAGATTTTTTGTTTCAATGTTTTGAATAATAGTGTCTCAGATCACCCCTAACTAGGAAGTGTGATTTTTTTTTCTTTTTTTTTTTTTCCATAATCATATAGGAAAGGGGATCTTTTGAGTCTATAGTGGTATGACAAGAAGTCCTAGGGAAGAAAATGGTAAATTCTCATGCTCATGTTCAGAACAAGAATATGAAAAATGTCTGTACTTAATCTTTCTAGCTGAGGACAGGGCACTGGAAATTACACCCAAGCAGCTAAGTGAAATCTGTATAACGCCAAAGCATGTGAATATGTAATTAGGTAATAAATGCCAGTATCAACAGATAACTTGCACCACAGATGTTGTAAAGAATAAAGCTGTCTTCCGTAATGTGCATAAAATTAAAGGTGTTAGAAGTAAAATGAAAAATTGGCCAATCTGCTTGGAGGTGATTCTTTGTATCTTTAAAAGCAGATGGGTGCAACTGTTTGGCTCAGAATAAAGCAAACAAACAAAATGAGTGTGCCAGAACTGTGTAGTAAGAAATAGGATGAATGGTAGGTGGGCAGTATTACAGTTAATTTGGGTTCTTTGGAGGAGTGTGCGTCTTAGAAACCTCTTGCTGCTTCCTATCTGCTCCTGTTCAGATGTGTATTTAACAAATCTGCTACTTGTTGCTTATTGTAGTGAAATGTCCCATGTCTCCTTCTCTACCCGAGTTGAGTTTTCTCCAGCTGAGGTCAGTGAGAGCGTTACCACTGACTTCTGGGTGTAAGAGCATGACCCCAGTGGCCAAAATTGCCTTGTGAAAAAGCTCCCCCGGCAGCAGGTACTTGCTTGCCAGCATGGGGCTGGGGTCTGTGTTTTCCCCTTGCCATCACTCTTCCTTCCATTTGGAAAGCTTTAGCTTGTCTGTTGCTTATGTTAGCACTTACTTTGATAAATACCAGCTCAGATTATGGACTGGATGGCAGGAAGTTTAGATTAGATCGGCCCCTGGAAATGTGCAGCCACATTCCTCCTGAGCTGTGAGTATGGTAGGCTCTGCCTTAACAGATAAACACAACAGCAGCATACTTGAAATAAATGAGAGCAAAGCACGGTTCTGGGGTGTGAAGGGACCTCACTGTTTTGGGACCATGTGTGTTATTCTCTCCAAGCCTGTTCTCGGAGGGTTTTACAGTTCTTCTTGCTTCGTTCCTTCCAAAGGGCTGCTGCCTCCAAACACCTTCAAGGCTGTCATTACCGTGCCTGTTTGCTGTGTCAGTTATCAGTCTCCGGCTGAAAACACTGAAGATACACAAGCAAGTTGCGTTGACTTTTTAAAATCATGGCTCAATTCAGGGGCCTAACCAGGATGCAGTGATAATCTCTCCTTGTTTCTTTCCGGTGCTGTCCAGTGGTCGGTCCAGCAGTGCGTTGTGTAGAGAGGATTGGTTTCTCCACTGAGCTGGAAGAAGAGAGCCTCAGCTCTGCTGACCTCTGACATTTGAAGCCCTGACCAAAACTGTGAGAGTGCCTGTGGCCTGGCTGGTGCAGGCTGGTTTTCCCTCTCGGAGGAGGGAACATTTGAAGTAATTTTCAAGTGTGTCTCTGTGTGCAACTGTTGCAGCGATGTGTATGGGAATCACAGCTCTTGTCATTGCCAGCCTGATGAGGGCACACTATCGCGTGTGAAGCCTCTTAAGAAAGTGTTATGCATAACAGAGCTGGCTCGTCTGACCATCAATCTTGCTGAGAAACTTAAAATGCTGTAACGTGCTGGTGCCTTCATAATTGGGTTATTGTTGGAGCCTATGGAAGCAGAGAAGTGGGAGAACTTCATCAGTCACTGTGCTGTGATACTTGAAGCTTTCCCAGAGTGTTTCTTGTATGTGTACAACTGCATGCTTTGTATTTGGAAAGAGAAGCTTCTTTTACTGGTCTGAGCTAATGAGCTGTGATGGGAAGCAGTCGACAGGGTGATGCACATGTGTGTGAGAGGGAGGAAGGGAGTGTTGGCTGTTACACTTTTTGTCATTTTTGGCCCAAAGGCTGCTTAGCTGTAAATAATAAATACGCATTCAACTGAAAAAAAACAAACAAGTCTCTCTTCCAGTGGTTCATCCAGTTTTGATAATGGACTTTACTGCCATAAAGGGTTTACTGCCCTTACTGCTTCTGAGGAATCTAGGCTTTGTGGGAGTGGATGGATTGGTAATTCCAAAGCTGCTACTTGCAGTAGGCAATTTCTTCTGAGGTGGGAATATGTAGGTTGTCAGTGCTCTAATTATTGTTGATTAAGCAACCAAATGTGGTAATAGATTTGATGATCCTCCTGGAAGCTGTTTCTAAGGTCAATTAAATCGTGCATGACTGTAAGGTGTCTTTTTCAGAGTAATGGGAGTTGCAGTTTTAGGAGCTTCTCTTCCTTCTGGGTTCATGAGGCTTTTTTTGACAGTGCCCTGGACAAGGAGTATCTTTCAGACTGAAGTCTGCAATTAACATTTGGTTTGATTTCTTCTGTTATCCGCATGTGTAAATAAGCATCGCTTCTTAAAGGAATTCAGACTAAAAGACCCAGCTGGATTTCTGCAGATGTCTCATCTTAGGCTTTGCAACACTGCCATTTGCAGCATATTACTTTCTGGACAGTCTAATAAGAAGAGAGGACCTCCAAAAGTGCGTGATTTGGCATTTTTTAGTCAAGACTTAGTGATCAACCAAGCAGATTATCTTAGCGGTGCTTGAGAGAAGACATGCTCCTACTGCTTCCTGATTTTCTGGCTTTAGAGGCAATACTAATCTTTATCTCTGCATAGAATATGTGTCAGTAGCTGGAGAGATTTAGTTTTGATAGTTCTACAGATATATTTTATGCAATGTATGAGACTGCAGGGTCTTTGCGTCTGGTGGGGCTTTTCTCTATCAGTGAGCTCCTGACACTGGCCCAGCGTAGCAGCAGTCTTGGGTTTAATACGAGCATCCTTGTCTGTTTTGAGAACTGTGTAACTTATCCTCACATAAAGCCTCCACGCCACGTTTTGCAGTATTGCAGTTATTCTCCTGTGCTTTGCTGCAGCCTCTTGCCCTTAAATTTTCTTTGCAGTCGTGTAAGGTGGAGAGACCTTAGCTTGGTATTACTGGCAGGCTTCAGTCACGGAGCAGGGCAAGCCTGTATTAATGGCACAGGCGTAACGCAGCAGACTGTCCGAGGGCAGTGGCCCTTATGGTTGTGTTAGAAGAGGAAATAGAAAACAGTGCTGAGTACAGGAAAAATTCAGTGTCCTGACTGCTTATAATAGGAGAGAATTAAGTGAAGCAACAGCTCTGAGAGGCACGGACCCGTTTTACTTTTGGCAGCTCAGCCATGCATTCCTTTCAAAAAATTACAAATAGCCAAAATCAGTGAACTGGGAAGTGCTACTAAATACGAGTAAAAGCAGCACAATTATTTTGTCAAATTTCTCCTTTTTTTTTAAAAAAAAAAAAAGCAAAATATAGCTGACATTAAGGAAAATGTCTGTATAGACTTTTTTTGTCTTGACAAAACTGCCAGCTTGTTTTTTTCCTTTTTTCCCTGCTCTGATGAGCATGTGTGGCAGAAAGGAGGAGCAGCTGCTGTTGTGTCCCTTGCAAGACTTGCAATAGCGAGTGACCTTGCCGTAGTGGCTTGGGCAAATCATGGCTGTAAGTCGCAGATGGCTGTGTCTTAGGTGGTGAGCATCTCTTACCAGATGATTCAATGTCACTGGATGTTGGAGCAGAGTCAGAGATGTTGCCACATCCTTTACCTCGTGGGGTTTATCTGCCTGGGGGTATGCTGTTTCTGTTGAATGATGCCTGAGCTTTCCTTGACTGCAGCTCTTATCATGTAGCAGCACCATCTAATTCGGCCGTGTGAATGCAGCCAATAAGCCCTCCTTGCAGACTCTGTAAATTGTTTTGCCTCTATCTTGAATTTGTGCTTGTGAACAAGATATCAGGGAAAATGAAAGCGGAGCAAGCTTCCAGTCAGTTTTCCCTTTGTTATGAATATATTGAACACTTGTATCGTCTAGTTTTGGTTATGTGTTCCACCTGAGAAAATACAGCGAGGGAATATTAGCCTTGCACAAAGAAGCCCTAAGAATGATTGGAAGCAGCAGTATTGAGTTTCTTTCTTTTTCCAACCTCCAGTGTATCTTTCTTCCAACCCCAAATATATGTGTTCAATCTTGTAATTACTTTTACCTCATTTTTTTTATATCTGCTGTAACACAACGAAGAAATCAGTCATCCTCTCTTCCTTGGAACCAGAGTCTGAGTAGCAGTTGTGTTTCTGCTGCCATCCAACTTCCACTCGCGCCAGTGGCATTTGAAGATACTTGGAGTGAATAGAGTTAGGGTCAAATTCTTAAAGAATGTAAGAATGGATATTCTTACATTCATAGAAATGAGCACTGCCTGGCTGGCTACCTGTACCAGTGTAAGTGTGGGGTTCGTGCTAGGCTAATACAGTCTGTTTTTAGAGACTGCAGTGTAGACATTGGTAACTGAAACCTGATTTTCCTAGCATTCTTGTGTAGAGAATAAGCTGTCTTTGAAGCCATGCAAGAATAACTCTAGCTTCTGTCAGAATATGGTGTCTGTTAATGGTGCTCAGCAGAGCAAGCTGCAGGAGGAGTTTTAAAGAACCGGAAATACTTTTAAGACTGGTCTTTGAGAAAACTTTTTGGTGTCTTTAGGCTGCGTTATTTATATAACATCATTAGATTATGGGAGTGCACAAAAGCCTACCTCAGATTCAAAGCTCTCTTTAAGCTGCCGTACAGGTATGAATCAGATGAGAGTCAAGTGCTGTCTCTGGGGACACAGACATCTAGAAAGGCCACTAACAAATCTGAAGAGGTAAATATATGGAGAGATAATTATTTAAACTACTTTTTTTTTTTTTTTCTCAGCTACCATATTAGCCTTTCTGTCTGGGGAAAAGGCTGTAAGGAACGTGTCTGAAGCAGGGTATAGTAAAGTGGGTGAGCGAGTGAAAGGTAAGGAATGCAGAGAGGGGAGATAGCCTACAGAATTTGATGGTCCAAGTGTGTTTCTGAAGGCCATATATCATAACAAAGTAAAGCAGAGTTCAGCTATTAGTCAACTTTGTATCTACCTCTATATAACCTTTCATCACACGTCTTTGTAGTTGATGTGGCTCGTTCCTCCTGGTGCATCGACAGTGAATTTGCGAAGCAGTCTCAACAATACAGTTCTGAAAAAGAGAGTGGCTTGATGTGATGACGGGAAGGAAAAAATAAACCCAAACTTCACCCCAATGTTAGAAATGACATTAATATGTTTCTTAGCTGGCATTCAGGAGTTAATGAAACCACAGCCATTTGGGGGAAATCCTCAGTCTTAATTGTGTGGAACTCATTGTATTTACTTTGAGGATGAAGGCACAAACCCATACTGTCTAGATCTGAGTCAGTAGCTGAGGGACAGAAAATACTTCAAGCCAGATGCTTATGCCAGTAAAACATGAACTCTAGCAGAACTGGGAAGCTCCATCTGACCTGTAGGTACTTGCATTTTTTTTCTTTAAATTCACATCTTTCTGTAGATGGTAGCTACCTGATTATTCATGAATCCCCAGACACTGTTTCTGTACCTTAATGATTTGCCGTTATCTTGAGTCTGTGGTGGGCACTAGATAAGGGTCATAGGTTTAATACCAATTTTTTGGTATTGCATCAGTTTATATCAGTTTATATAGCTTATATCTTATATCAATTTTATCTGGTTGTGTACGCAAGGTTTAAAAACTGTTTGCCATCTGTGGGCTTAACAGAGATTTTCTACTGTCCATGAACAAAACCAAGCACTTATGGAAACAAAATTAAAAGTATATTGTGTGTATGTGAAGCGTATCATCTTGGTGGTAGTGTGTGGCTTGTGGTATGGATCTGGGCATTTGGGCTCTGTGCATTGCTAGAAATTACCCACAGTCAGCAGTACGTGCCTTTGCCTCCCCAAAGGCAAAAGCTCTCTGCAATGGTATGGTTACTTTCCCATTTTGAGGGAAGAGCAGCACAGAATCTTGTCCTAACGAGAAGTGCAGTGAACAGGTAGTCACTGAGAGGGTGGATACAGAGATATATGTGCTTTCTTATCCCTCTTTGCACTTTGTGTGCAGAAATTAGTACCTGGGTCTGGCTCATGGAAGAACCTGCGATTAGATTAACTGTACCGAAACCTGTTTGCATATTTGAGTTCTTACTCCTCAGTTCTTTATGCGGTGGTGCTGTAGGATCCTTGTACAGTCAATTGCTGGAAAACTTGCTTGGTTTCCTTGGGAGAGCGACCCGTTAGCAGACCGTCAGTGCTCCTGCAGTTGCCTGATTGCAAAGTGTGCGAGTTCCAGCCCATGCCAAGCACGGATCAGGTTGTTAATCGCAGCTGCAGCTGTGCAAGCAAACCTGGATTCAAAGTGCAAATAAGTACATGCTTCATCTGTTTGCAAGTGGGAGGGGACCAACACATAACCCTGTGCAGGAACCTTAGCTAAAACTAAGTGTTGGCGTATCCTTAAAATAAAAGGTGCATTAGTGGGGACGAGGGGATTTTTCCTTTTTTATAGGCGGTGTTTCTTTCTGTAAACACTCGAAGGCTTTTGCCATACAGAGAAACAAGACCTCTTGTCCCTTTCTCCCCCACCCTTACACCCCTCCCTCCCCCCAAAATGGAGCTGTTTGTTTGTCCAGGGATCTGAGTCATCTGTGTTTGTTCAGTGATCTGAATATTGAACTTAATTGTGAAAAATCCTGTGAAAACATTGCAACATGTTCTGTTCATGACCTTGTAGTGATTCCTCCCCGCCTGCTCTGGGTAAGTCACAGCTCAGGTTACTCAAATCAATTCTAACTGGAAAAAAAATCTGAAGAGTTACTTCTTTACTAAAATTAGAAGACTTATTCTGTTGAATGTTGCCATATCTTGGAAGTAGTTTCCTTGGAGCTGGAAACCTTTTTCTGCAAAGGAAGTTGCTTTGTAGTGCTACTGCTCAACATCTTACACAGAACCCTGAGCTTGGCCTGAAGTTGTTTACCTCATCTGTTTTGCTCAAAAGAACTGTGTGTAATTTTTAATATGGAAGATAATTTTAGCCTTTTCACCAATTTAATAATGTATGGAAAAAAAAAAACAGCCCACCTGCTGTCAAATGAGCAGAGCAAGTTTCATGGGTAAAATTGAGGTGTTTGAATTAAAAAAGGATGACAAGGAAATAAAAAGTCATGCATAGTAATGCATCTTATGCCCTCAAAGACTAAAATTCATGTTCATTTATAATTGAAAATGCAGATTTATTTTCCACTTCAGGTGTAGCCTCAAAGGTATTAAGAGTAGGACAGTCACAATAAGGACTTAAAGTATATACTTAAGGAATAAAATGTATTTTCCTGCATAGCTTATGTAAAAGAATTTCAAAGCTAATTTAAACTATGCTTGGAAATGACCATTCCTAGCATTTTGAGTTCATTGCTGGAGACTTTATTTCCAGTTGTCTCAGGAAAGTTTTAGTAGCTTTAAAAACTTTATGCTGTAAACTAGTTTGGAAGTGCAGTATATTATTGTGTGATCTGCATATTGCACATATATAAAAAATAATTTACTACCTTTGTTTAATCAGGGCGAAAATATATTTAAAAGAGGGTATGACAGCAGACAATTTCATAAACCCTTCGGTGTCGTGTTGATAGCTATATAACATATTGTGATGGTTTAGAATGAAATCCATGGTGACTTGTGCAGCCAGCTGCAACAAATAAAATTGTTTTACTGCCTACTAGTGTATTATGTTTACAGCACAGCAGACTGGCTGTCATCAGAGAAGCTTGGATGAAAACTTTTTGATTAAATGATGTAACTGCTAATGTGGTGACAATTATTCTGGTAGTTTTCTCATAAACTTGTATCCTTTTTTCTGATTGCTCGATATGGCTTTCTGACTGGTCGGGATTTTGCATCTAAATCAGTTATGAAGCAACTGCCAGTTTTTAAGGCCACCTTTTGTTCTGCCTCCAAACGAGCCAATGAAAACTGTAACAAGGACCTTGCCTCTGCCCATCGCTCCTTGAAAACAGCATTGCAGAGAGTTGTGGTGTCAGCTGGTCGTTGCTGGGAGGTTTGGGCGCACACCAAGGTTTCTGGGGAGATTGTTGTTGCTCCTGCACACAGGCTGAGCTGCCTTGCTGATGGCTGTGTATTTCCTGTGTTGCCAGCTGAAGATCCTCCTCCTCTGGCCTAGGTGTTACAAAGCGGTAGGTGCCTTGAGCCTCCTGGATTTCAGATCGTGCTTGGGGATGCCTGACATTGTTACAGGATAAAGCCTATGCTGCGCAGCAGCACTTTGAGTCACAAGTAGAAGGCTGTAGGATTTGGGTGTGTTGTTTTCCTGCTGTGATTCCCCTGTGGCTGTGGAGCAGGCGAGCCATCAAGTCGATTGATGGATATGAGCTAATGTTTGATAATCTTTTGTCTCTAAACTAAACATCAACCTCAGTCATTAATGCAGGGTAGTCTGTTGCAAGCACATTTTTCATCCTGCATGGTGTTCCTGCCCAGAGGCTGATTTCTGCTGATCAGAAGGGATATAACTTTTTTTTTTTTCCCAGCACTACCTTTTTTTGTCACTATGAGCTACTAAGCACTTGCTGGATTATATGCCATAAAATATACCTTTTATAATCAGCCTATTGCTGAATTGCTTTTTTATATTCTCATGGTTTACCCTTCTGTATGCCTTCTTATTAAATAAGGGGTTTTGGAGTATTTGCATGTTCTCTTTCTGAGCCACGTCTTTATGCCACCCCAATTTGACAGTGCTACAGACTTTCATCGACGTGAATCCAACGTGCCTAAGAAGTCTGCCTTTCAGGTTATTCAGATAATAATTCACTTGGCACCTTACTTTGAAGAAGGTCCAACGGTGCTTCTCATGGATGGTGTCCATTTGGCAGAACGTGTTGCTCAGGAAAGTGTCTGTGTAGCAGCGTGGTAAGGCATTGTGCTTGTATGGTTTTTGAGTGATGCTGAGCTAGCTGTTGTGTTGATACCATGGAGGCATTGCAAGCACAGGAGAAGGCAGTAACTTCAGAAGAAGTTAATTGTGCTGAGATCATTCAGAGCACAGGATGGGTGAGCAGGTGAGCTATAGCTTGGTTCTCACTATGGTTTCGGGGGGGATTTTCTTACGTGTAATTTATATCCAAGAAGAAACACTTGTAATTGGCTAATAGCTATTTACACTGAATGAGAACAATCAGGGAGACCTAAATGGCTAAAAGCTTTTTGAATGAAGTGTGGGAGTTTTCATATAGATCTTGTTCTCATGGGTTGAAATAGCATTTATGGGGTTACATTACTGGCGAAGGCTATGTTTTCTGGGTGAAGGGAAATGGCCCTTTTCTTCCAGTTGCTGTTCGTGGTGAATGAAACCAGTCATGTTCCATGATACCGCCATGAAGCATTTCTCTAGAAGTCATGTAGTTGTGTTGGCCATCGCTTTGAGATGTATCTGCCTAGACTTCCTCGTCAGTGTTGTGAGATGAGTGGAAGTCTCTTAAACATAGGTAGATTTTATGTGGGGAAGTATACATATCTAGATAGAGAAAACTCAGCTTGGGAAGACAGAGAGAAGTAAAAGTTACCTTAGTTCATGATTTGCCTTTGTAGGCAGGTCCTTTCTTCTAGCAGACTGAATGGTTCTCTCAGTGGTGGGAAACTGCTTGTTTCTTTTGGTCTCTAGGAAGTCTTTTCTGTCCCCTCTGCATTTTAGCAGCTTGCTCCTTGATCTTTCTGTCTCTGAATGACCTGCAGGCTCCAAGCTCCTTGTGGTGACTGTTTTGCCTCCCACATCCTCACCTTCTCTGAAGAAGAGTCTCTCACCTTCTTGCAAGGAATCTACTGCCCTCGTTGTCTTGTGGGAATGTAATGCTGCACACAGAAGGCAGAAAGAAAACAAATGTGGGCTGTGAGTTTTTAGCAGAGAATGAGGACTAGGTGGTCTACCAGTTCAAGTAGAAGAAAATATTATTTAGCAAGTGAAATTATTTTCTGGTGTAGTTTTTTTTAGTAGGGACCATCTGGCTTTTATTAAAAGCTGCTGAGGAGTGTGGTTTTGAAGGACTTCTCACTACTGAACACCACTGCTATAAAGCAAAGTACCAAATTTATTTCTTCTTCAAGTATCTTACTATAAATTAAACAATGGAAGTGCAAGCTAACGCTTTCTGTGTATGTATCAGCAGACCTTGTGGGAAGGGTTAAAAATGTTTTCTGTTAATTTTTGACCATAAGAAGGTGGGCTACATGTCTGAAGTCTTCCTTACTTCTCTTTGTGTTAGAAACATGATTTTTGTTGCTTGTATAACATTTGCCTGCTGCTTTCTTCCAATAAGATAGTTGTTGTCTAGGAGTTCAGCTAGGAGGAAATGCCTCTTGTCCTTCCTCCTGCAGCATCCTGCATTATCAATTAAACAGAACAGAAAATGCTCTTCGCTCCTACTGTTTCACCAAACAAAATAGCTCCCACAGAGCTTAAAAGACGTGGGCCCTGACACGCATGTATGCAGTAGGTTCGTCGTATGTGCAAGCTTTCATGGCTATGCTTGCTGCACCCCAAGCAGCTGGCATTCTCACTGGCACCACCCAGCCCAAGGCAGTGCCTGTAGCTGGTGCATCAGTTTTCAAAAGCGGGATGAAGCAGTGGGGTAGGTGCTGAGACTTCTCATGATATCCTAAAGGCAGAACTGGCCTGCTGTGAGCATGCTGCAGGCAAACACAGAGTGTTGCAAGGAGCCAGTAAAGACACAGAGGAACTTTTCTTGTGCATTAGATTCGAGCCAGTTAAGTAGTTCTTTGTGATAGCTTTAAGGAAATGTGAAGGCTTGTGAGAAGCTAGCTGTTACCATTGAAGGTAACAGGGGAGGCTGGCACTTCACGTTGGTTTTAGAAGCAGTTAATGTAATGCTGGGTTTTCCTAGCATCCACCTATATGATGCTTAGGCCTCCATCCCTCAGCTAGGCAGTGGTAGTTCTGAGATTGTGAGCCTGCCAGGTTCATCCCCCAAACTGCAATTCAGACTTGTGTCGATGTGAGAGGGATCTGCGTCCAAATTCTCCTTTGGGTGTAATAAACCAGCTGAATTCTATGAAATGGCTTGAGAAGTAAGCAGTGGTATTAGTAACCTTAACTTTGCTCCATTTTTTAGAAAAGCTGAGTGGTTCCCTCCTTTCCTTCAAGTTCATAGATGCATCTCGCACTCTGTTTGGAGAGTAGTGCCATGTCTGTTCGGTGCACCTGGAGGGAAATGGCAGTGCTCTTGTGAGCAGAGAGTGTGCACAAACGCAGGGATGGCTGCTGCTGTGATGCCCCTCCTCTAGGAGGCAGGGAGTACTGACTTACCTAGCTGCTCTTTCCAGACCTGGAATTGTACCCAGTGGAAAATACCTAGACAAGTACTGTGCAGAATGCTGTGTCCTCTGGCAGGACCTCTGCCTTCAGCACAGAGCACAAGGAGGTGAGGTGGGCATGTTCTGACCACGTCTCTCAGGTCTGTCTGCCCAGGAGTTTCTACTTGTAGATCCCAGGCGTGCTGGGGAGCACGATGGCACTGGGTGGTAAAAACTCAGCTCTACCAAGGCCGTGGCCATTCTGGGTGGGCTTCGTCTCCAGGGTTTTATTTTCTGTAGTGTAGTGGCTTTGTCTCTCAAGTGCATGGCAGCTAGACATCCAACACTGGAGTGGCACAGGCTTTATAATCTAAGTCAAAAGCGGTGAACTTCATCATTTCGCAGTTCAGGAAACTGAGGCTTCATAGCATGACTTTACTTGAATGAGAGGATCAGATTCTTCTAAACTTAACCACGAGATTTATCTTGTCTCCTATCAGTGCCATTGTATCCTGTATGTGGCTTCAGACGATTCTTTACTGGCTGTGCACCTGTAGGTGGCTTCATGATTTCACATGAACAGGTGGATGTCATCTCTGAGCCCTGAAAGAGTCACTGGTTTTAGCAGCGTAAATTCCCCCTCTTGTTTCTATGGTACCTTGTGCAGCTGTGGGACTTAGGTCAGCGTTGGCATCACTCCATGGGGTGGAAGAGAAGGTATTCCAGGCATTAATTATCCGTTCTGGAAGAGAAGATAATTGTTACTGGCTGCCTAAATACTTGGGCAACAGACCAACTCTGAGCATATAGAAGCACGATTCTGGGGACAGTCTGCTGTTCAGATAAATGATTACATGACAGATGTTATTAATCTTCTACTTAAACTATGAATGATCTTGCATTTTTTTTTAAATATGTGATAAATAACTTCATATTTTCTTTTTAGTTGATGTCCATCAGTGTTTTAGGTGTTTCTGCTTGGATGAGAGACTACCTGAATAATGTTCTCACTTTAACTGCAGAAACAAGGTAAACCTCTCCTTAAACCTCGTAATCTGTGTAGGTGAATGGTTGTGGTATATGTTGTTTCTTCCGTATAGCAACTTTCCTAATTAGGATTTCTAGAATTAAGAAGCCTTCAGTTAAGGTAATTATTGTTTTGATGAAAGGTGTATTTTTACAGGCATTATTGGCATCAGTTGAAATTTGAGATAGGGGAGATACAAATTTAATCTTGTTTTATTCCTCTTGACAGGGATCGATTTTTGGCCAATTGCCAACGTGTAACCATATTATATTTCTGTATAGTTTTGAATACTTTGAGTATAGTTTTTATTTAGTCCAGAGATTTAAGAATGCTGTTAGTTCTGTTACTGTGGTGCTTATGAGTCCTATTTATGGAACAGGGCCTCACTGTGCTACGTGCTGTGCAAGTGTAGGACAGGCACTTTGCCTTTTGCCCCAAAGAGATTTCAGACTATGCATTCATTACCTTCTGGTACCTGAATACAGCATTTGACTAAAAACACATCGAAGAGATTTCTGTGAAGCTTGTAAGGTACTGGAAATAACACATCTGCTAATCCACACTTTTCGTTTTAGTGGCTATATTATGTTTTTCCACTGTATAATTTTTGTGTGATTATGTTATTTTGATTATGGTTCTGATTGGTTTCAGGGTGGAAGAGGCTGTCATTTTGACTTACTTTCCTGTGGTCCATCCAGTCATGATTGCAGTCTGCTGTTTCCTTATCCTAGTTGGAATGTTGGGCTACTGTGGAACGGTGAAAAGAAATCTGTTGCTCCTTGTCTGGGTATGTTTCATAACCTCTAACAACAGCTAACTTCTGCTTCACTTCAACAGTGTAAGAAAAGTTTTAATCCTCTGGCACTAGATAAATACTGATTATTTTTTATTACCATGTTGAGTTATGGTATCAGTGAGGAATTGTAATTGCTAAGCACACAGTAGGAAAAAATTTATTGCTTAGACTGCATTATGCTGTGACCAAAAGACAAACAGTGTTTCATTTTTAAAAATCTACTTCATTTAGTAAAGGAGTTGCTGAAGAGAAAAATAACAAACTCTTAAATACTAATAATTACAGGAACATGAGTCTGAGTGGTCTGAAATAAGAATCAGAAGGGTAGCACAAGGGTTTGAGTGTTCAATAGCTGGATAACCCAGCCTTTATACTCACTATTGATTGTAGGAATAAAGCAAAGTAATAGCATTTGTAGCTGATGAAAGTTGATTCAGAGCGCATTCAGAAGCTTTACATTCTTTTACCCAGATGTGGAGTTTTGCACTTGCATTTGTTTGTAAGCGAGTTTAAACATAAATGTTAAGTAGCCAGCTTTTTTCCTTTGTTCGGAGGTTACATAACTGAGCCAAGAGCAGCTGAAAACCAGTAGCCACTCCCGCACAAGGCTTTATGTAAAATTTAACTACAATGAGGCTTTGACTGTAAAAGGAGTCAAATGCCTTTTAATTCATCTAGAAGTCAGGGAGTTTGAGGACAGGCAGCCCTTGTTCAAGAAACCCTTCAACAGATTTCAAAGATTTAGATTTAAAAAATATTTAGACCTTTGGCAACACTAAAATCAAGGATGCCATGTACCTGCATGCTTCTAAGAAATCTAAGTGGTAGCCCTTTGCAGAGCTGGTCTTTGTCTTTTAGTGCAAGGATTAGTGGAATTCCAAGCAGTGTGTACACGTAAGCAATGGATGTGAGAGAGGTATATCAGATTTGTCTACTGTTTTTGCGATGGGAGAAAGTGGACTGGTAAAATCCTTCAGCTCTTGAGAATATCTTGGAGTCTTGTACATGTAGAATTGGCTTCTTGCTGTTTTTTTTTTTTTTCACTGCATTGTATGTTGGGTTCTTCCAAAATGTGTACTGTTGTACTTTTCTATTGGTTTAAGGCTAAAGTACGTGATGCCTGGACCTCAAAAATGTTACACAAAATGACCCCCAAAAAAACAAAGTGAGACGTTGTCTCAGAAGTTGTCTGAGATTTATGCAACCATTGCTTTTATCTAATTGGAAATAATCTAAACAATCAGGAAACTGTGCTGGGGCTTTGCATTAAAATCTTTTTCTTTCTTTTTTCTTTTTTTTATTTTTTTGAGAAAAAATTTGAGAAAATTGGGGTAAGCTTTATTTGAGATTTCAGACAGGAGGTCTGTATCACAAGCGTCCCTTAATTGCAAGATGGCAAATACTGCTTCTCCCTTTGGATATTAAGCGCCTAGTACAATATGAAGATTATTTTTTCAAAGTTATATAATTAAGAAAAACTATCGTTTAAATATGAAAGCTTTCTAATGCAATAGTCATGCATTTTATATTTCTAGATCTTGCCAGTCAGTGAGAACAAGTTTTATGACACGTTACTTAGTTATAAGCACTTGCATAAAACTAGCAGTTTCATGTAATTTCATACTACATAATTATCTAGTAATCTTACATATTTTGTATAGCGCTGTTCATATACTTGTGTTATATAGATAATGAAAGTACTAAAAGATGGTAAACTTCATTAAGCTCTTATTTTTTCTGGTAAGGTTGTAAGATTATTTTCATTGTGTGTTTTATGGTGGTGATAACTTTTAATGGGAATTAAAATTAATTAAAAGGCGAAAGCAACTACATAATGTTATATAGTTGGCCTGTATATAGGCCAGTGTTACATAGTATCTGAAAAAAAAGTTTGTTTTTGCTATAAAACTTTCAAAAAATCATAACTAATTACAAAGAAACAGTAAGAAAAAAGTTAAAACTGTTGTTTGCCTTCAGTTTATTTAAGCTGCCTGTGAAAAGAAGTCAGTTATGGCTTTTATGGCCGTCTGGAAATAAATTATTCGAAGTGTGTTTAGGCAGTCAAATTACACTATATCAGAACAAGACATTTCTGTCATTTACCTTGCAATATTTCATTCTCCGGAGCCTTAGAATTTGCTTTTGCTAGTGAAACTGATAAGCAAAATTAAGCTATCTTAAGTATGTTGTTGTTTTTGATTAATTGCTAATACAATCTTGTTATACTGCACAAGTATGCAGACAAAAGTCAATGCTTCATTCATCAGACTAATCAGAAAAGTGATGGATCTACAAAATGAGCTTTTGTAAAACCAGATGAACTAAAACAAAAGAACCTTCTTGTAAAACATTAACAACCTCTTCAATCATGGTTTTAATCTTCTTTTTGAAGTCCACAGCAGCCATAATGACAGCAAGCAAAGATACTTGGATCCACATCCTGATGTTCCTGACAGCATACTAATTGCTAATGCTAATGTGGTTAATTGAATTGGATTTTTGGAAAAATCTAATAAAGCATAAGGACTGTAAAATGTATATATCAGTGTGTTAGATATTTTTAATACAACAGAATACTATATCTATTTTCCAAATTTTATCTTGCAATTAAATGTTTGAAACTTTTCCAGCTTCATGTGGGACATAAATATAAATTGAACTAATGTTTACTCTGCTTTATAGTAAGGAAGTATAACACCTCAGTATTCTGAGGTGTATGCTCTGGATTGTTTGTAGAACCAGCAATTTTAAGCTATCAACATTTAACTTTAATTGTTTTAGGAATATATAGTCCTGAGGGCTAGTGGTATAAATAACCCAGGGTGTATACTGTAAGTGTCTGTAATGTCATTTTTTTTGTTCTGCAAATGACCAACATCCTAATTTAGAAATGAATATTTCACGTGCTGAAGATCTCCTCAAAGTTATTGTGAGGTTGTCTTGCTGCATTTTGCAGCATTGACAATTCAAGTATTAGGATAAATCCTCTAAGATGGGTAGGTTTGATTATTGTTCATATGATAAATGACTGTTTTATTCCATCATAGTATTTCATACCCCAAATATCTGCAGTTTACTCTACTAGTATTGTGGAACAACCTTTAACAAATTAAAACCAAACATCAAAAAAAAACCAAAACACCACCACAAACAAACAAAAAAAAGAATACTTTTTGGTGCGTGAGAATTTATAAAAAGAAAATAGATGTAACGTTAAGTACATCTGGTCATCTTGATTTAGGACTGTAACATAAAGCTTATGTATTTCATAGTCCTTGGGATTTAAATATAGTTAACTAAAGCTATAGAGTTAACCTTAGGGAGAGGCTGCCAGGGGGATGTTGTGTTGCATGTTGTGTGAGACTTTGACTAGTGGCTTTTGCTTTGTGTTCTGCTGCAGCTAGGGTCACATCTCATAAATGGTCTGGTCTCTTTCCAGCTGCCATTTCCATTGTATATCAGATATGTGCTACAAAGACTTCACTAGAAAGCACATTCTTCACTTGTAGGCCTGTTCTGCCACTGGTGATGTGTGCCCTATTTCAGGGGAGACTACCTGAGAGGTTTCTGAAATATGTGCAAAGGGGGAACAGATTATCTTCTGAGACTGTGATTTCTCAAGATCGCAACATGCTCGGAATGACTTCATGAGAATGCTAGCCAAGCACTCCTTCTGTTTTGAATGTAAGGTGAACAATAGTGACAAGTTTAGTTAGAATTCAGCTTGATTCTGTTCTAAATATTTAAGAGATTAAAAAAAAAAAAGAAGCACATTTAGATGTTAGTGTGGTTTTGTTTTGTAAGTGTTCTATTTACTAAGTTGATATGGTTGAGATGCCTAGCAATATACAAGTATAACATGACTTCTTCAGTCCTTCCATTTTCTTCTACTTTGATTCACTTAAAAATGAGTCTTGTGCTTTAAGTCAAATGAAATTCTTCTACTGTGTTTTCTAAAAACCTGCATTGAGAGGGTTTTTCAGAGGCACAGAAGAAATTCCTTATCTTTTGTATCTAGAAAATTGCCTGTAGAAAGGATACTATTTCTAAAATAAGACAATATTGCCCAAGTAAGTTTTAAGTTTACAGTAACTTTCTTCTAAAGAGAAAGCTGTTGCTGTTTATCAGGCAAATTCAGTGCATCTAGCACAGTGCAAAATCATACTAACTTAAATAATTTCAGTGGTTCCATCTGTATGTTTAAAAAATTTATAGAACCAAAGCGTCAGAGGTAGACTTTTTTAATATTAACCACAAAAATAATCTCTTCTATAGAGAAACTTTTGTTGCATACTGGAGCCTCATTTTCTTCTTTCCTGTTAACATTTATAGTAAACTTTCCTCAGGAGTTTTCTAGTTTACTGATAGGAATGCTTTACAAAACCAGAAACACTTTTGACTTAGACTCCTGTTGTCACCAGTGTGTTAGCTGAACTGTAATTGTAATTCAGTGAATCTCCCTTTGCTCAGCTTGGCCTAGGAGGGCAGCTCTGTTCTCATTGTTCCAGCCATGGAATACAGTTGCATCCAATATTTTTGCCTATTAAGGAGTTGGTTTGTTGCTGATTCAGTGGCAGGCTAGTCGGTGTGAGAGTGTTAGCAAAATGTGCAGTAGCACTTTGTAGTGGGGAGTTGAGGAAAGATGGGTTGCTCATGGTTGTAAGTTTGGGAATGAGATGGAGACCCAGGCTTATTTTTTATTTAGAGATTTGGACTGTGATGCCAGCCTGAATTGGAAGATCTCAACCCCTTCAAGTCACTGCATTGACTTTAGAAACAGTCTAAGGATGACAAGCTGGAGTCCAGGTTTTTTTTTTGTGGTTCTTGTTACAGTTTTTCCAAAAATTATTTAACTTAAAAAGAAAAAAAAAAAGAAAAAAAAAAGAAAAAAAAAAGGAACTATTCTTTGCCTTTTGTCTTCTGAAGCTGTACATGTTTTGGATTGTTTTTAAGGTCTGTTGTGCACATAGCCTAACTTCATTGAAAAACCAACGAAAACAACAAAACCAAAACGTGCACATATTCTTTGAGAATAGTAACCTTAAGGGTGTGTGAATTTTATGAAGTTTTGTTTCATTTAAACAGCAAGAGGAAACTCTGTTGCTTGACAAAAAGCTCTTCATGAAAATCCCACTGGAAAATATTTTCCTGGCTGGAGTTGTATTGCAAATTCTGGCATTTACTGCTATGACTTTTCTGTAATTATAGCATTCAAACATATCTGGCTGTGCTTTCACAAAAGGAAAAACTGTTAGGAATATTTGGTCAATAGGGCAAGTTTTCTTACTGATTTTTCATCATAAAATTGTCAGAGAAATAAATATTGTTCAGAGCTAAATATTCTTAGACCCCTGTTGGTGTGTGGTCAAACTGTTTGTTAATTCAGTTGTGGCAGAACTGGGTTGCAGATTGGAACTTGACAGGCTGAATTGTCTGCTAAACAAGTTGAAACACAACCAGATAAATCATTAGAATTATTTACTTACCAGAAGTGTCTCATCATTTGGACCAGATGATCTTGGAGGTCTTCTCCAACCTTAATGATTCTATGATTATTAAACTACTAAGCATCGAAAGGGAAGAAATAACTGACAAACATACTGTAATCCCATGCAGTTTAGAATTAGACAGACTGGTGTTCTTAATTTTTGCATTTTGTGCCTCTTTTTTGTGTTCATCAGCACCTCTTTATATAAATATGGTGTGACTGGGAGGAAAACCAGTAAATTCAGATATGAGCAACTTTATGAAGAAAATAAATATAGGACTATTTTTTTTATTTTGTTTTACATATTTCTAATTTTCAGTCTGAAGCTGAGCTGTGTGCGATGTCTAATAATGTATAACCATCTTTTTGTCTTGAGACTGGATAGAGGGTAAGCTTCTTTCCTGTTCAGAACAGGGTTTTAAAGGTACAAAAAAATGGTTAGATTTAGAGAACAGCGTCGGTGATGCCACAAAATAAAGCTTGGCTTTTCTGGAGAAGGTGCGTTGTGTGGGTCTCAGAACGGGGAGTGGACTACGGTGGTCTTAGGGTTTGGTGCCAGCCTCCCTATCTGCCTGCCTAGGCATGAAGTGTACTGTGGTGTCCCTATCTTCTCAACACAAACATACGTTGCTGTGTATGTACTTACAAGGCTTTTTCCAAGGCAAGTGCTTTGAAACTATACCTAATTTTCTTAGCTGGAAGAGGGAGCTTAAAGACACGAGATACAAGTTGCCTAGCTTTATGGTTTCTTGGGAGGCATTTAGAGATGAAGATTGCTGTCTGTTGGACAAACAACAAATGAGCAGATGCGCATTTGAACAACAAGGAGGGAAAAGTGTTAGGGTGGAGAAACATGTCAGGAATTGAGCTGGTGGGAGTGTCCAGGTCTTCTTGTGAATGCTTGGCTTAAATCCAAATGTTTGCTGTGCTCAGGCTGATGATCACCCCTCTGCTTAGCAGCTGTCTTGTAATACAAAGGCACAGCCAGCACAGTGCAGTTTGGTGCAGTTAGCAGTAGCTTCAAAATAAAAACTGACCAGCAACTCCAAGGCCTTTCAGGAAAATGCCTTTGGCTTATGCAAGGTTCGACACCATGATTATGATGCTGTCAGTTAAAATAGGTTTTTCATGTACTTCTGCAACAGTGAAGAGCCTCTTGCTCATCCTTTTGGAAAAAGGCATAGTGCTAAGTTGAAAGGTACATATCTGTTGAAAGTAGTCATTCTGTGGTTCCACTATGTTTTCAGTTTGAAACATGCTGCCTGAACGTCCGTGTCACATTTTGCTCTACACGCCATACTTTTAGGCTCACCTGAAGAGGGTTGAATATTTTGCCTTCTTTTTGGGATGTAAGTCCTGAGTATTGGTTTTACAAGGTGTCGCTGGGTCTGGCATCATGATTTAAATGTTTCCATGTGAACTTTGTTCCTTTTATCTTCCTTGTTCCCATTTTCCCCCATTCCTACTTATGCTGTTAATAATATTTTCTTCTTACAACTTCCTGAAAGTCATTGACGTCCAGGGCTGTAAAAAGGACTGAACTGCTCTCTGATGAATAGAGGAGGAAAGATAGTAATAATTGAAGTGGGATGACGGAAGTGGGTACAAAGGAAGCTATTGAAAGAACAGGGACTGATATGACAGTAGGTACAAGGGATTGGGGGTGCTGAGGCAAGAAAGTGGGGAGCGACACCGGGATGAGAATAAAGGGTACATCTTCACTGAGAAGCGAAGACGGGGACCTGCTCAGATGATATGTTTTCTTGTTGCTGTAGGGCATTTTTTTTCCTTTTGTCCTTCCCAGCTCCAAGCTGATAGCTTGTTTGCCCAGCTTCTTTTCCTCCACTGAAAGGAACAGAGGACAGAAGAGTTCCAGAAAGGAGGGGAGTAAGTGAGTAAGGAGATCCACAAAGCCCAGTCAAACCTCTGTGTCTTGTCTGAAATGCAGCCCAGCCTCACCAGTGGCCTACCTTTCTTTTGTCACAAAGTGAAAATGGAGTGCACATCCTGTCATGTAAATTCATCTCTTTCCTGCCTAATCTCACTGTTTGACTAATTAACCACAGAGGCACTGTGCTACGTGTGGTATCAATTTTGTACCTGAGAAGAGCACTTTCCACTCACAATGGTGAATGTTAGAAGTGTTTAGGGGCATGCTGTGGCAGACTTAGTGTGTGTATCAGCACTGACATGGTCTATTTTACAAGGAAAAAGGATTTTCTTGACCAGAGAAGGATTTTTATAATGTTTAATTTCCTTGATAGAAAATGAAGAGGAGAAAAAGTGATCAAGGGGGCTGCGTTTTGAAAAATCTGTACAGAACAGGAAACTTTAGTTTTTCATATAAATCCTATGAAATACAGGGAGAAGAATGGGGAAAGGAATATTCTAAGCCCTGAGGAAATTATGGTCTAATGTCTATCTTTACCAAAGTCCTGTTCAGTACTTTACCCTGACCTTGCAGTGACCCTTATTCCTTGGAGTTCATTGACTTGAGGTAATTGAGCCTGGGGCAAATAAATCCTAATAATTGTCTGAAGTGCACATTTGCTTATTTCCAAAGTAATACCCATTTCCTTATATAAACAAAGATTGAGCATTAAAGTAAAATATTTAAAACAGATCATTTCTATCTCATAGAGGAATGGAGGCTGTGAACAAAGTTCTTACAGTTCATAAGTAATACTGTCTATTTTTTAAAAAGGCAAACAGGCCAATCAAGAGAATTTGGACACACACCTTCAAAATCTGAAATGTTCATTTCCACACGTAACAAAAGCCATTTATTTTATTCAGAAAATTAGTTATAAAGGTTTTGGAAAAAGTGATCATTATTTATATAAACCTTGGATTTCACAAAACTCTTAGATGTCAAGACAATTTGTGCAGAATGATTAAATTGGGTGATCTGGGAAACTGAAATACAAAACATTTGATCAATTTACTTTGGAATGTATTTATTTTGAAGGACTGGATGGCATTCAGTAGCTAGTGTTGTAAGTTGGTGGTTTCAGCCCATTTCCTTGTTGACTCGTGACTGCATCCCTCACAAATTTTTGCATTGTCAAGCCAGTAAACCAAATTTTAGATCAGAATGACAAATGAACTGTTAATCCCTTCAGGGCAGGGCTGAAGGAGCTGGGGAAAGGGAAGGGGGGGGGGGGCGGGCAAGGAACGTTTGCACTGCAGGAGTGGATAAACACAATTTCAGTTTGCTGTGCAGCTTGTCTGACTCCTTTTAATGAGTGTTTGCTCCCTTTCTGAAAAGTATAGCTGGATTAATCATTAAAATAGCCTCATTAGCTGTTAAACTATGACAAAATTAGAGTAAAACATAGCTTGTAACTTACTGAGGGAAGAAGGACTTTTTATTAGGTTTTTCACTGAAAGAGTCTGGTTCCTGTTGGTAATCAGGCTCTGTGGTGGTGGCCATCTGACGTTTTGTAGGGTGCAGACAGATGTCTGGATGGCTTGTGTCTCCAAAGAACAAGGCTGACAGTCTCAGGCTGTTGGCCATTGGGAAGTGCTCTGCATAACCCTCTTAAAATCTTTTGGCATCAGTTTTACATACCATATACTGCAGTCTTTCAGAGGTTCCCGTAAGGCTCCGTTCTGCAGCTGCTTGCCCTTGGAATCTCCCTCAGCCCCTGCCCTTCTCTGTCAAATCTTTCTGGCCTCTCTTGTCATTTGGACCACGTTGCCCAAGAAGGTGAGAGCATCAGACAGCAAGTCTGAGGAGGCTGGACTTGCTGAGCAGTTACTTTTTGTTTGCTCTGAGATGAGAGTTGTGGTTTTTCTTGAGTCTGGAAAAAGTGTGTTATCTTCTGGGAGAAAAGAAAAACGCTTGGGAGGAGGGAGCTAAAGCTTGAAAATAGATGTTTATTAAATGAAATGCAAAGCACGTGAGTGATGATTCATTAACAAGTGTAACTGATCCTTCAAAAATTGAAGGATTTCTAGAGTCTTATAGACAAGATTTGCCAGCAGCTGGAACATCCCCCACGCTCTCACTTTTTCTTCACCATATTGCAATTTCTGACTCCAGTCATTAGCCTTTGTCTGCTTTTGCCATTGCTTTCATATACAGAATGCTCTTTTGCTTTCTCACTGTTTGGAAATGAACTTCAGAAGAAGCCAATATTTTTGGTATGTTGTGTGATAGGATATATTCATTATCTGGAGAAGAACTTAGACTGTGAAGTGTCCTCAGGTTTTCCAGAGCAGTAGTATCTAACCAGGCTTCTGTAAGAACAGATTAAATAGGGTCTAGTCCCAGTAAAAGGAGCGTCACGTAATACGAAAACCAGAAGGTGTGAGGAAAGAAAAAGGTGAACTAAGCCACTCTTATGCCTTTCTGGTTCTGATGAAATCTGGGTGGCTGCAGAGCCATGTCTCAGTTGTGTTTTCATGAGTTGCCTAGACTCTTGCTTCCAAATCATACTTCCAGGCTGCAAACAACATGGGAATACCATGAGCAGGTATGAGCAGGATCTAAAAGAATGAGTGGGGATTTTTTTAGGTCTTTGATTCTCCCTGTGCTTGACATAACAGCCCACTAATTTTACACGTTATAGTAGTTGAATGCTGATGAGGCATTCAATAAGTCATTGGCAGAAAAATTACCAAACCCAGCTGTAGCAGAGAAAAAAAGCCATGTGCTAATACTTCAGGAACATGAGCTATAAATAGCTTTGTAGTATAGCTACTCTTACTGCCTAGGCTGCTTGTCACAAGAGGCTAATAGTGATTTGTAGGTCAATAAATACCTTAGGTCATCAAATTTCTGTTAGGGCTTCTGCTCTTAGCTTAATTTCTGGCATAAAGCTTACACTAGAGTTTGAAAGGGCATCTGCAGAGGACTGTCTTGTAGTTTTTGCATCTGTGCCAGCAGGATTATCACGATGGTAGGTAATAGAATATTGAATATTCACATTGCCTTGGCTATTGCACTGAAGACTGCTGAAGCTGACTAGATTTTTAACTCTAGTTTTCCTTTGCTAATTGTATCTAGAATTGGTTTCTTCCATTGTCAAATATCTCTGAAAAAATCCATGCTCTTGGATATACTTTGGAGAAGAGCATTTACAATAGGGGCGACTGGGGTGGGAGGAGGAGGAAAATTTTTGTAAATTCCCTCATTGTACTGTTTTCTGAAGTCTGGAGTCATTTTTTGATGGTCCTGTTGCCATGTTAGTAGCAGAAGTAGGAGGTTATTTTTCACAAGTTCTTTTCACCTGTTGCCCAAAAGCATAGACCAGTTTCAATATTATTGATTAATTGCAAGCATAATGTGGTATATTCAAGACAAAAAAATAATCTCTAGAACTGCAGTGCGTCTTGAATTACATCTCTGCATGAAACATTGTGCTTCATACTTTATATCCCTCCCTGTAGTTACCCACAATTACATCCAAAAAATCCTATACTCTGCAGTATAGAAAGCCATAAAAAAGATTCTGTGAGAGAGATACTTCATCTGGTGCCATTCACTACACTCAGAACAGAATGTGAATTGTTAGAAAAAAAAAAAACACTTTTTGAACTAATGCAAAATGTCTTTGATTTTTGCCATAATGATTTTGCACTTACTATTGCTATGTTATAGGTATATAAATGATGGAAACCATAGAGAAAGAAGTGTGTTCCTGTGATGTATTCTGTGGTGGTAGTCTTTTGCTTAGTTTGGTAGAGAAAATAGAATAGCCAAAAACCTGTCATAGTTTAATTAGGATAAATTAATTTTATAGTTCCTTTTTTTAAGCCTTACATGGAGAGAGAGGAAGACATTTGGGGCATATGCCAGCATGTATATGCTCCACATACGGAGCACTGACATATGTGGAACTTGTACCCTTTTATGCGATGCCACTGCTGCATGCAGGAATTTTATTCAGATTAAAACTTTTGATCTATTTAGACAATCCACACAGATCTTTCTAAAAATAGTTTTGAATTAGTTTGATGTTTTTAATGTGTATCTGCAAATAGCATGTACCTTTCTAGTGCTTGAACAGGTTGATAGCGTTTATGCAAGTAGATATCTGAATAATTATCTGAATTAGCACAAAAAACCTACAACTTCAGTGCCAGTCCCCATTTTTAATTATTACTATTTTTTTTAATTCTTGATCATTTGAGAATTACTTTTCTGTGGTTGAATTTTATCATCAGTGGATTTTCATTCTGTTATCTTGCTGTGCCTTTGTATTATTATATGTGAATTCGCTGTAGCAGTGGATTTATGGCTGTCCAATTCTTTAACAAGAAGGGGTGTTATAACTTGTAGCAGCTGAGCGTGATCTTGCAGTGTCTTTGCACTTACTGTGAGTGTTCACTGTGATAGGTTTCCATGCTATTGATGTGTGTTTTCTGCATCAGCGGATTCAGGGCAGGATGAGCATGTAAACTGTGGTCACTTTTACGCCTGTATCACACGAAGAGTATTCCAGCAGAACAATATCTTGTCACAATTTAGGGAATATGCTTAATGTCTTTCTAGGCCCTTCATCCCCCTGTCATTTCCCCATGTCTTTGAAGGTAGTTTTCACAGTAATGACTTTGTTTTTATTCCCACTTACTTTCTGTTTACTGTTTTGTATAAGAAAGGAAGAGGAAAAGGATTATTCTGAACTCCATAGCCCGAGTTCCTTTGTGCCTGTCTCATAAGTAACATGCTGGAAAAGTACAGTTGTACAAACCTCCACAGGCCATTAACGCCTCAGCTCTCTATTCTGGGGACAGAGCTGCATACACATACCCATCTGTTGCTAGAGGATTCCAGGTGCTTGTGCAAGGCTCTGGGTATTAGGAGAGATGCCTCTGCTGGAAAACTGCTTTACTGAGCTGTTTCATTCCTTCCTTCCTCCCTTGGGCCAGTGTCTGTGAGCAAGTTAAACGAGGGAGTTACAGGGGAACCAGCTCCTGCTAATTGACTACATCCATTTGACACTGTAGGGATACTGAAGTTTAGGATCTTGGCCACATGCGTGTCCCTGGCTTAGAGAGAAGCAGTCTCTCTGGTATTTTTTATTTCTTTTTTAAATTGGGAAATATTTTTACTTTGATTCATTACTCTCAAGGGTGTTTTCTACTGGCATTTCAGTCATCCATCTTTTCTCAAAGCAACAAAATTTTAGCCTTTTCCACAGCCTTGCTCGTGGAAGACCTTCAGTGAAACCAATTCAGCCAGATTTGTAACAGGATGAAGGAGCCACCTCAATTTTTTGATGATTTTGCATAGTCTTAATAGGGCAAGAATGATAAGTCTGTAGAATTTGCCATGCAAGAGGTCTAATTCTTGGAGTGACCATGGCTTTGCATTATTGCTTGCAGATTTTTTCATGGTGACTTGTAAATACCTTTAAAAAAACTGCTCAATCCTTTCTGTGCCTTGCTTTCTCCTGCCATGTCCTGGGAGAGGGGGAAAAAACCAAAGGTAGAAGGTACCGTGGCAATGACACCAAGAGTGGTTTGTTATGAGGGAGGTGGGCTGTTGAAGGTATTATCAGTGACCTGGGGGCATGGGTTTGGGTGTAAAGCATGATGGTGTTCCACAGTGAGTTCGTCTCCTTTACAAAATGTACCACTTAACCCACAGAAGCAAGGAAGAAACATTAAACCTTGGTTTGAAACCAAATCCTTGTATTTGGCAAAAAGTAGGAGTGTGTAAATGCAGAAAGATGCATTTAACATTGAGACTCCCTTGGAAATTCAACTGGGAACAAGGAATAAGCATTTAAGCGAATAACTCCTGTATTTGGAAGATGGAAGTTAGGGGTAATAAATTTATGTAATGGCTCCAGAGGCTTTTTTCCCCCACATGAATTCTGTAAGAATTACTTGTTCTTCAAACCATTAAATGTATAGAGTTATAATGTTCCCCTTCAACAGCACTGTGAAGCTGAAGCTCGTGTATGAGAGTTTAGTCTGCCTGCAGTTGCTCAATTCCTAGCATATACCTTCATATCTGTAAATTCTTTGTCATTTGTTGTCTTTTCCCTTATGGACAGAAGATGGGCTTTCTCAAGACAGAAGGCTTGGTTCTGCAGTGCTGTGATGTGTCCAGATGTAGCTAGAGTAGGAGGAACTCAGTTCCTAGCAGACCCAGAAATGGTTTGAGTAAATCTGGATAAACAGTGTCCTATCCCAGGCTATATTCAATAACTGGAGAAAATAGTGTGTTTTGGTTCTTCTGTCTCCAACTGCTACCAGAAACTGTTTTAACGATATGCTGACAAAAATGGGGAAATATCAAATGCTAAGGTTTGTGAATGAATGAAATGTTACAAGGAGCTGTAAATTAAGCATTTTCCAGAGTATGCCACATATACACACACAGATGTATCACTTTCACTATGGTCAGTGAGTTTTATATAACATTTGGGGATAGCAGGCAGTCCCAGACACGTTATTGAGTCACAGTTTAAAACCACTGAAATTTTCTTTGACAAATGAGAACTCAAATTCACTTTTCACCTAAACATTCAGTTGTTCTCCGTCTCAAAAATGTCAGTGTTACCCGTAATGTCCTTAAGCCCTTTTCCAAATGAAGTAAGAGTTAAAGCAGGTGGCATTCTTTCCTCCTTTCAAAGAGAATACTTTGCAAAATAGATTTCCATTTAAAAAAAAAAGGAAAGAAAAAACACCTTTGCTTAAATTACAGACAGTACAGTAGCAGTGGATAGATTGTCTAGAAGCTTATGAATTTATTTTTTACAGAAAGCATCATCGTTCTTATGAAGTACAACTCATGTTTTCTTCTTTTGGACCTTTGCAGGATGAACATACTGGTTGTTGAAGGCTTATACTGGAGCTCTGTGTGTGCTTAGTGTTGATTTGTAAAGACATGCAATGTGTTATTCAGTTACAGTGACTATGAAAATGCAACGTTACATGGCAGAGACTGCTAAAACAGGATCTCTGCTTTCAACACCATCTTTGTAGTGCACGCCTGTATAGGATGAGGGTGTGAATACAAGATTCTCTTGAAAATTCACATGGATATTTTTGCATGCACGCTTTTAATTTGACTGTTGTGACTACGAAGATGATTCAGGGAGTTAGGTTTGATCAGCAAGTAGAACTAAAGGCAAGACACTGTTCATTAGCTGCCAAGGTGAATTATACAGTTCCAGACTGGGTGTATGAAAATGATCTTATACAGAGGTGTATTAAATCCTAACACTTGTGGATTTATATTCTCTATTTTGAATAAAACAGTTTATTGACCTTTAAATAAGAAAAAAAAATCGCCTTCAGTACATATTTGTGTTTTTTATACCTTCCTAAATACATTCTAGAATGAAATGACTAACTTAGAAGCATTTCGGCATTTATCCTACTAAAGAAATCGTATATTTGTTCTATTCTGGTTTATATTTTGATTTTGGTGTTTCTTTGTGCACATGTACTAATTCAGTACCTCTTTAAAAAAAAAAAATAGATGGGGAAGCTAACATGGGGCACAGGAACTTCTAGAGCACTCTGTCAAAAGTCTCTGCACCTCTGTCTCTGCTTTTGGCCCAAGAATAGGGGAGAGGAAGAGAGCTAGTAAAACAGTAAATCAGGAACAATAGAAACAGTCAGTCTCATGGGAGAAATTTAAAATCATAGCTTCATTGTTTTTGAACTCCAAATAAAATTAAAATCCATTAAGACTAACTTTAAGACTGAGAACAAGGTGAAGGTCAGTCCAGTGACGTGGAAGAATGTTTGGAGTTGCGAGTGAATGGAACTTTTCTTTAAATAAACGGTACATGAGTTACTCTTAATAGAGGATAATAGTTAAAGCAGTCCCTATTTCCATGCTGCTTCAGTTCAGAAGGGCTTTGTTGATGCTATATAGAAGTTTGCTGTGATTAGGAAGAGTAAAAACGTCAGCTTTTCTTAACAGTCTTTGCCAAGTCCTGTACAGCTTCTTCATTTGTACATTTTTTTCTATTTTTAAATAACATTTTAAATATTTTTAAATAATTCAAAGGTGAGATAAAGAATTTCTATCCATATTAATAACTATTTGTGCATTTATGCCTGATCCCTGATCTCAAATACTTAAAATAATTTTAAGAGCATAGCTTTCAACAACCCTTATTTGTGTTAACATCTTGACAATCCTTTTAATCTTGACAATCCTTTTAATTATTTTTCACCTACTTCTGGCTATTAACCATGGAACATCGCTTAAGTGAGTAGAAGTGAAAAAAGTGAGGGGCTTTTTACATACAGGAGGTGAAATAAGATTGTTTTCTGCACGGTAGTGTTTCATATGCTTCATGTTAAGTCAGTAAGAAAAGTTACATGACTTAAATCTTTAGAAAGTTTGCTTCATGAATCTTTAATATTTTGTTAATAAAAAATGTATTTCAGATTCCACGTCCTCAGTCACGTGAAATATTAGTGATGTTTTGAGATGTCCTTTAATATTTTAAGTCTTTTTTTTTTTTCAAAGTTAACATGAATTTCAAAAGTAACTAAGGCCATTCTGTTTTCTGCAGTACTTTGGAAGCTTGCTTGTAATATTCTGTGTTGAACTGGCCTGTGGTGTTTGGACCTATGAGCAGGAAATAACGGTGAGTCAGCAAAGGAGGCTGCATTTTTTCAACAGAAGAAAACAAAGATTTCCATTAGCTAGCTGTTTTCTAATTGCTGTAGTGTTTATCTTTGTTCATTATTCTGACAGTCTAATTTCATGTGACTGTCTTTTTTTTTTTAAACAGAATTCTTCTGGAAAGTCGCGTCTGTCTGGAAGGTCCCGTCTGGGTTTCTCCCCACCCACTCTATTTGAGAGACAAATCTGCAGCCCCTGATTTATTTAAGGACTTTATTTTTAGTTAATTCTTGCTTAGGCAGATTCTCATTGAAGCCAGTGGAAATTTTAAGGATTAAATATGATCTTCAGTTTTTAAGATAAGTATTTTGAGGGAGGAGATGTGAGAATTTGTAGGGATTTTGCTCTAAAAGTTCTTAATGTTTTAAAGAAAAGCTCAAGCTCAGTGTACTATGTGGTAAACAGTGTGTTCTTTCAATAAAGAACTTGCTGCCTTCTGAAATCGCACTGCCTCCACAAGCTATAAATGCCAGTTTTAAGCAAAGCATGTCTGAGCTATAAAACACTCTTCTGTAAACTTGTGAAGAGGTTTTATCTCAGTCTAGTTTGTGTAGCTGTATCATCATGCAGGAAAATGGGTAGGTGTTGAGCAAAAAAAACAGAATGAAATGTTATTCTGCTGGCTGCTACATCCTTTTGTCTTGCGTTCAGTCTGGTACATTTGTATGAATAGTGGGACAAATATTTTTCTTTTAGCTGCCAAAATATGCCCAACATATTGGTCTTTTCAGCAGTGTGTAGTTTTACATTGCTGCAGTAAGATGGGAGGGAGCTTTCCTGGTGTTTACACAGTACTGGGATTAGAGGAATTTCTGGCAGATTTGAAGTCTGAAGTTACGTGGCAGCATTTTGCATCAGAATTCATTCCCTTGCTATACAGATTCCAACAGGGTGTTCTAATTTAACAATGATTAAGGCTATCCCTTTACTTTAAATGTCAACTCACATTGATGCATTTTAAAACTGGGAATGCAGGTGAGAGGCGTGCATCATCCTATTGGCACAGCTGCCCTCTCCAGGGTTTTGCCGAGGATGACAATTATAACTAACATCTTTCCACATAAATCTTGTCAGTGGAAGCTGGCTGAAATGACATAACCTTCAGTGCACCAGTATATGCCTTCTCCAGCCTTTTCTATTCAGATAGAAAACCTGAAGCTATGGGTGTGTTTTGGGGCAACCCCCAAGCTATGGGGATAACTGTTCAGTTACCTGCTATGCTGCTGAAACTCTAACCTGGAACATTTTGATAAAAGCCCAGATGCCCAACCATATGTTAAGGCACTGGTGACACTTCTTCCCCTCAGAAAAACCCATGGCTTTCCCCAGGCCCCTCGCCCCTTTTGAGAGCAGCACTGAGCTCCATGTCTGTGCCTTTGGCAGTGGGTCACAGGGAACCCAGTAATCCATGCTCCTCCAGGTTTTCCTCTTTCTTCCAGGAATTCAAGAATATGAACGTGAACTCTGAACATACAAAGAGAACAGAAAAAGATCTCTTCAGAAATTGCTTTTCTTTTTGTCTTTTCTTCCCGTCTTTTACACCTTTTTCCTTATCCTCTGAAATACTGTGCCTTTATTTTTCTCTTTCCATCTGATTACCTTTCCTTCTCCTTCTTTGTCGTAACACCAGCACTCCTTGTGTAATGAGATTGACCAGACTCAGGTTACCTGCTGCTGACACCCGTAGGAAATGTGGTGGTTTGGAAAAGCACAGCTGTTTCTCAGTGATTCTTTCATACCTGTGCAGGTCACTTCCCTGCAGCGTGCTTTCTCCGATTCTGCTGCATGGAGATGAGACAACTGCTTTGTATCCCCGGGGAATGACTCGCTGTCATGTTGGTTTCAGTGTAGCATGAAATCACAAGAACCCCTTGTGCATCTCAGAGAATCAGTTAGCATTAGTGTAGGTGGGTGTGTGATGTTGTCAAAAACGTCACTGAGGCATAGCCACCTCTGCTAATCCAAAATGGTCTTTCTTTGGCATATGGTCAAATCTGCTGTAAGAGCCCTTGTATAAACAATTTTCCTGCTAGCTCATGATAGCTCTCAGCATGAAGTGTGCCTCATGACTAATTTTTCCACCCACAAGAATGAACAGCCAGTGTTGGTTCTCAGCTTACTTGGGCATTGGTCAGGCCTTGGTACATATTAGAAAAATAATCATAATGAGCAGATCTGAACAGCAAACTGAGCTTTGTATGCTAAATTCAAACCAATATTTCTAAATTTTTGTTTATTTACACACTGCATGAAGGCGGTGTTATACAAATTAAACATATGGTACATGGTCAAATGAATGCATCTCACGGTTCTGTGTTATTGTGCAGTACTGTGCATACAAGCTGACAGGAAGCTACTTAACAGATACATTGATGTCCTTAGTTTGACATCTAGATATTGTGGTAGTAGTCAAACATACAGATTCCAGACTGTGTCCCTCCTTAGCTCCAGAATTCAAATTGCCTTCCTACAGTGGGTTTTAGTTTGATTTGATTTTTTTTAACTTCCATCTCTCACTTTCTGTTTTTTTTCCTCCTCCTCATTGTTTTCATAAAGAAGATGGACACCTTTTGTTATGTGTGTAAACTAGGACTGTATTCAACTCAAGATAATAAAATAGTCTAACAAATAAAATCTTAATTGCAGTGATATCAAGTATTATCCAAAGAAAGCAGAGTACATTTCTCTTTACACAGCACTGGAAGTCAGCATTGAGTACAAAAGCAAATTATTTTATTATAGTGACTAGTGTAATGTTTGCAATAAAGGTATTCTGTGATACTGTTTTCATAAGTATTCTTAGTGCTGTACTGCTAACATATTTTTCATGTGGACAATGGTGAATTCAAAGCTTTATAGCATAAGGAATAAAAATTCTGCAAAGTGAAAGGTGTGTTAAAGTTCTGGGTTATTATTATTAATATATTCGTGATATACAAAGCTTTACCAGGAGTCAAAATTGTCGCATAATGTAACAGTTATCAAATGCTCTTATTTGGATTACACAGTCAGTCAGGCATCGACTGTCCCTGTATTCTTGTAGAGCACCTGACACGACAAGGACCAGGCTTCTTGGAAAGCATTGTGATTTTTTTTTTTCTCCTTAAGTTACATTTATTTCTATTCACACAGTGCTGTTACTGTTTGCTCCAAATTGAACTGGAGAGCTCAGTCATAGCCACTAGAGTAGCTTGGCTCCCCTGCCCTCCAAATGAAAGCCTATATTGCAATTGTGATTGCTTTCACCGCGACTATTAAGGCCAGTGGGAACAAGGCAAAACTCAGCACCACATGTGTGCCTAGAAGGGTGACTGTGAAGTCTTCAGCTCCTTGTTTTAGTTTGGCACACTGAAATTTGTGCTGCTAAACAGGAAGCCAGTTTCTTTCCTCACTTCTTAACTGCACTGTATGCCCAATGCTATAGCATTTGCTTACTTTATTTCTAACAAATTACTAGTTAGGGGTCATCATCTGATGAGAACACCAGCTCCTCACTTCTGAGTAGTCAGGTTTTAAAAAAATACTTTAACAATTATCCTTTCAGAGGAGAAGATTTACAAGGCAATGAGTGTGTGTGAAGAAAAATTTCACAGGTCCTCACTGTCTAAACTTGTTATTGTTCTTAAGTGAGATACTGAAATTGAGCACATTCAGGATACCTGTGTGCTCAACTTCAGTCAAAGCCAGAAAGCAACTGGAAAGATGATCAGGGCAGAATTAATCTCAATTTTATAAATTTAAAAGATAGATATTTAAATCTGCGTTTGTCACCTTAGACGTTGAAGAAAGTGGATTTGGGACTTCAAGGGAATGATTCATCTGCCTTGTGTAAAATATTTCTTGCGATGAGATGAATTGCCCTGGACAGCTGCCTGTTTCTTTGTATTGACTAAGAAGGCAACAAGGAGATAACTAAATTGGAGCAGACGAATTCCATCCCTGATGACTGGGATGGGGCTTGGTTCAAGTTTTATGCCAGATAAAATCTGGTAATAATATAATCAAATTGTACACAACAATCTTTGAATCTCTCCAAAATGCAGTAGCTCCTTTTCAGTGTACACTACATTACTAGCAAAAGATCCAAATAACTTCTTCCTGCTATTGTAATAAAGGTTTATAAAGATTTCGCAAAAAATGAAACATTTATTTTTCCTGTTTTATTCGAATACGGAGTTATTTTGGTTATTGCACTTAAAAGATCTCAGAGTAGATGAAGGTTCTGGGTTTGGAGCCATAAGCTAACTGGCCTATTCATCAGCTTTCTGTTGCGTCAATCACTTTTCTTTCCTTGTTCTAGGTTCCAGTACAGTGGTCTGATATGATCACTCTGAAAGCCAGGATGACCAATTATGGCCTACCTAGATACCAGTGGCTGACCCATGCCTGGAATTTCTTTCAGAGGGAGGTAAGAAGATGGTTAATTCATTAACTGAAATAAAACATCCTTAGTATTATTTATCTGCTAAAGGAAAAGCTTTATTTTTAAATGAATAGATGAATGCAAGTTAAATGAAGCCCTGTGTAGTGATGATGTCTTTTACATCAATTGATATCCAGCTTTTGAGCTTCTGTACGTCCTAAAGACACTATTCTGTATATTTTACAACTTGATCTCCCATTTTCTTAGAAATAATATTATTCACATGACATGCTGTAGCTTTGCCTAATGCAGGTAAGTTCATGTGTATTCCTATTATATATATTTTAATATCAGTATGTTGTAGAGACCTGCACCTCAAAAAGTAAATTAAAATAAATGACCAACGTTTGGTAGTTTACAATACTGAACTACTACTACTACAAATGCTACCAATACTAGTAGTGGACAAACATGACAACCTCAATAGCTTATTTCTGTTCAGTCACATAAGTAATTCTTAATATCATCAAAGTATCTAGCAGTTCAGGAGTCGGAAGGTCTATATCTACTTAATGTGTGTAATCATGGTGTTACATGAAGCCTAATCAGAAATAACACTCAGAACATATTAAAACCCTCGTTGTATATGTCAAAAGTAAGAATGTTACTAAATTCAGTTAAAGTGCTAGCACTATCTTTTTTTCTGCCAGTAATGTTAGGACACCAACACCTTTTAGGATTATTATATAAATTAAGAATATGGCTTATGTAGAATTGAAATTCTTCAGGTAAAATAAAACGAACACTTCTATATTCTATTTTAATATTAAGCTGTGCTCCCCTTCCTGTATGCTCTGTTAGTTTCCTTTCATGGAACTGTCATGTATAAGATCTGTGGTTACCTGGAATTGGGTGGGACAGGAAACTTCCAAAAGGATGCCAATGCTGTCTCTTTTGCTGAGGTTAGCGAAAAGTGATCAGGGTTTTTATTTCCTTTGACCAGGGGTGAAAAAAACAAAGCAAAAAACTGCCTCGTATTCACAGCTTTGCCCTGTAGCCTACTAAAATTCAGAACTATTTTTAAAGAATGAAGTATTATGTTACAAAAATGAAATTGCCCAAGGTAAAACCCATTAACTACAAATGTAACTCGTGCAGGAAGAGAACTCTTTAAATGCCTGTCATTGTGCTGCCCTTGTTGAAATGTTTAAGTCTATCGGTGTTGCATAGATTTCCTGTTTATTTAAACACTTCCTAGCTGTGCTTGGTTAGTCTGTATTTATACTAAAACCTGAAAGAGAGAGCGAGGACTTCATGCATTTAAGCCCCTCAACCCTGCTCTGGCTATTCAAGTGCTACGTTAAACAGTAATCCTTCATATGCAGGTAGAGTGTGTGTCTGTTCTGTAGCATGAGTTAACATAATCAGATGGTCTTGAATTCCTTGAATAGAGCTGATATTGTATCTTGATTTAAATGTATAGGTTGATTAAATAAAAAGCTGTCTTTTATGCTCCTGGTTATAGTAGTGTCATAATAATGGTTTTAAGGTGAATACTAGCAATAAAATATCAGCTTCTTTGCCAAAGAAGCCATGCCTTAACTCTTCTAGGGGAGAAGAATTTCTTTTATAAGTTAAATTTCTTGTGTTCTATCTGTGACCAAAGGAATTTTGAGAAAGTTTGAAGTGAATTTAAGAAGGCTCTTCTACTGCTTATACTAAACTGTTGGAGTCTCATTTTTGTTCTGCCTGCTCATAACTTAGATGGTGAATGGGTGAGCATGGTATGTATTTTATGCCTGAATGAGCACTCTGCAGGAGGCCCTTCTTTAGTCAGCATTATGATTTTTGCCAGTTCCTAAAAAGTCAGCTCTGATCAGCTGTGTGCTCTTTCTTCTGTATTATTTAACATCTGAGAGAGACGGGTAATGTATTTCCCACCACCGCTACCACCTCCCTTGCTGGTCTAATGCCAGAGTTGTGACTATGCTAAGGAAGGCAGGAAGGGTTGTTTCGAGTCAGGAAGGAAGAACTGGGGTTGGGGAAAAAAGACTCGATAGTAAGGAGAGACTGTTTAATGAGGTTGACTTTATAGTTGCGATGGGGAGCCAAAGCTTGAGCTTTCTTTAGAAAGTCCTGTACTGGAAGTCAGGGAGGATTTTGACTGACTAAAGAATTGATAAAAATACGGGTGCTAAAGCTGTGCTGAAAATCAGAAATGGAAGAAGTGGGATTTGTAAGAGGACTGGAGTACAAGCATTCTACCTGGGCACTGATCTGTTTGAATATGGCTGAGAAGTGGATTAATCATATACAGAAGTCTGGCTGTGAGGTGGGTAAACGGGGCAAATGTTCTTATGTCCATGGGTCTTTGCCAGATGATGAATTGTAAACACTGAGATTGGTAGTGGAGGACATTCAGATGGACAGCACCATTTTGTTCCTCCAACAAGGCCTTTTCTCAGTCATATCAACTCCCCATCCAATGCTGAAAAAAAAAATCTGACATAGCTGCTTCAGCTGTTTTTTATGTGAATGCAGTTAGGAATGTGGTAGGCTAGTCATTTGTCTTTAAATCTCCTGGTGTGCTCTTCAGAGAAGACAGGTTGTTAGCCCTGGTGGTTTTTATAGTCAATTATGGCTCATCTACTTTGCAGCCAGAGTTTCCACTTTTATGATTGATTCTGTTGCTGTGTTTTATTATTTTATTTTAGTGTGATGCCCTATTCTTCCATTTACATTTCGTCTTTCAATATTTGTAATTTCTCTACATTTTCTCGCTCTTTTAACTTTTTATTTTATTACTGTTTTCAGATAAATCTCTGCTGTATGCTTTTTCTGATCTATTTTTCAACAGATATGTCCATAGCTGTAGCCTTGCAGGAATAGTCGTTACTAGTAAGACCGTAATAATATTTTTTTTAAAATTTACTTTAGCTACAGATGTGGTTGTTCACTCTTTTGCCATGAGATTATCACGCGTTAGTCTACAGTAATATGGATAGAAAAACTAAAGGGTACAATAATTTCTGCAAAGCCTCCTTTGAAGGAACAGTAGGGTTTTAAAGGACAGAGCAGTATCATTGGCTCTTTCTGAGGTGTTCATTGGTTACTGCATTACTTCTTTCACATTGCTTTTCTGTCAAAGCAGAGGAATATACATGAAAGCTCTTGTATGTGTTTTGGTCCTACTTAAATACTGCAAAAGGTTTTAATAGGAATTTATTTAACTTGTTTAATGACCTACTATTATGAAGAAGTAGCATCATTATTGCTGATCTTGGCTAATCCTTCCTTTGCAGTTTAAATGTTGTGGGGTGGTGTACTTCACAGACTGGCTGGAAATGACAGAGATGGACTGGCCACCTGACTCCTGTTGTGTCAGAGAGTTCCCAGGATGCTCTAAGCAGGCACATCATGAGGATCTCAGTGACCTTTATCAGGAGGTAAGAATTAAAATATGGGTATTTCAGATAGCTTTGTGCAGTCTTCATGATCCAGTTTCTTTTTCCAAACTTTTTTTTTTCACTTGCAGTGCAGCAGAAAGGTTTGCAGAGCAAATCTTTTTTTTTTTTTTTTTTTTGAAAGAAGTTAATGTTGTTAATGCTGAGGTTTTGAGCATCTGCTGTCTTTTTTAATGAAGCCCTCCAGAGGCAGCACTCTTGAAGCACTACCTTCCTACCTGCACACCTTGTTCTCTTACAGATGTCAGAAGGTCCTTTAACTGTGGAGGTAGACACTGAAAATCAGGAGCACATGTATTGACAAAGATACTGAGATTCTCAGATCTTTTTTTCACAGTGTTTTTCTGAAGAGATGAAACAAATTAGGCGTGAGGGAGGATATGTTGTTTTCGGTATGGTTTTTAGTTCTGGTGTTTTTTATAGCCAATTGTGGCTTATCTGCTTTGCAGCCAGAGTTCTCACTTCTATTTGATTCTGGGTAGTGAGAGGAGAAGACTTAAGCAAAGGTGTTCAAGTTGACCCAAGCAACTCAACAGGCAGTCTGGTAGTAGTCCAACACTTACTCCTTGGGTGCCACCAATATAGCTTAGGTAATTCCTGAGCCAAAGTTATTGTGAGATCTTTTTCTTTCTTTACCTTGAATATTACTTTTAGAGGAAGGAAGATGAATGGCAATACCTAAGTGAGCTCTTCTGGGTGTGAAATTGGGAATGAGTCCAGGAGGAACCAGGCCTGGAACATCATGCTGGTTCTTTGCTGTGACATCCAAATCGAGATCAATACTAGGACAAGCCCAGTCCTTGAAGGTGGGCTTCCATGAGGTTGACAAAGTTCCCATTCATGATTTTTCCCCAAAAGTAATTGACCATATAGTTTGACATTTGGATATATAATGTAACAATTTCTTAAGTTACTTTTGGAGAATAAAAATAACAGCTGTTAGAAAGGAGAAGATTTTTCAACTCCTGAAACCATCCATTGTGTTCCAAACTGTGTTAAATGTCAAAACTGCTAGATTCAGTTTGAAGTCTCTCAATAAAAGTAGGCACATGGAGAAAGAGAATCAGAGACACAATAGAACTAACATGACAAGAAGTAAGTCTCAGTCAAGTAGCTACCAGGATGTGTGAAAAAAGTGTGTGAGAATTAATAGAGAAAGACAACGATGTTGCGGAGCACAAAGACTACATTAATACCCACTTGATTTATAAAGAGACTGCCTGGCTTTTTTCTAAAAGAAACCTGAAGGGCACATTTATAGTTCTTCCTCTATTGTACCGCAGATATCCCAGAGACGTTTTGATTGGATTAATCTCTTATTAAAAAAAATAAATAAACACACACACACACATATATTTGGCTCTCTACTGCAGAATCTTTTCCAAAAAGGGACAGCCTTTATTTTGTTTCACTAGCCGCAAAAAATAATGTTTTGCTTTCTGAGTTATGTACAGTGTTTGGTTGGCAAAACTGTTTTTTTTTTTTCCATGATGCTTGTTTGTGGGTTTTCTTACAGGCTTGTACTATATACTTGTTCTTATATTTATCACTGTCGTGCAAAAACAACTTTAACTGCAAGGCTAATCTGTCTGACTTCTGCTTTGGAGAACGGAAGGAGAAAAGCTTCTTTAGAAAGTGATTTAAAACAAATTTATGTAGTCTGCTGATTCTAGAGGGAATCTGATGAGATTAGCCTCGCTAGGCTAAAATTGGCTTATGTAAATATCCATTCTGGTACTTCAGAAAAGTCCTTTGGAGTATTTCAGAAAACTGAAGTTTAGTTTGTTGGCTGGGATGGATAAAAGTTTGTTGTAGCTGTGCTGTAATTTTCTGCTGGGATCTCTGAGCTCTCTGTGGTCTCATTTGGAGTCCTTTGCAATAACAATTTTTGTTGAAAGGATGGTGGCTTACTTGAAGACTTGCCTGAGAGTATTTTTGACAGGAATTGTGCTTCTGCTGCTAGATTTTGAAAGCCTTTTTTTTTTTTTTTTTTTTAATGTTGGTCTTCTTGAACTGCTTTTATTCTGACAAACCTCGCCTTTGTGCAATTCATAGAATAAGGAAGTCTTAGATTGTAGTTGCAATGGAAGTGCATGAGATGACTGCAGCTTAGGAGGTTCATTTTGTTTCAGTTTGGTCTGAGAACAAGGGGAGGTCTGCCAGTCTAGTAAAATACCAATAAAATAATTGGTAGGATTTGATAGCTTCAGAAAAATCAAAATTGCATGTTAATTTTTACTTTTTTTTTTTTCTAGCATAATTTTGACAATCCTCAGAACTTTGTTATATATAACAGATCTGTTAAATGTGCTGGTGGTTTATCAGTTCTCTGCTGCTCTGGGAAGTGGCTTATTTAAGATCTGATTATTATTCTGTTGGTACTGTGGTGTTGCAGTAAATCAGAAAAACATGCTTTGTTTCCATTTTAATACTGAAAATTTCAAATGGCTCTTAGAATAAATTTGAACCAGGTCCTTAATACTGGTTTAAAGCTTAATACCTTAATAGCTTAGTAGGAGTTCGAAGCTAATGCTCTGAATGATCACTACAAAGTTTTATAGTATTTGTGATTTGTCAATAAGAACTTTCAGTTTAGTGACAAAGTACTAGTTTTGCCTAGGAAAGTATATTTGTGTACTCTTTAATTGCAGGCTACCAACTATGAATATGTTGCATAAGCAGAAATAAAATGAATTTGAGGATAATCGGGGTAGCTGGATATTTCTCAGTTTTGAGGCTGATTATGAACGTGTATTAGAGCAGAACTGTAAGAACGTCATTAAATGGAGGAAGGCAGTCTATCTAGATTGGGCATAATTTGTGTCAGTTATGTGTGTTTTCTGCAGGAGATGCAGGCATTAATGTTATTGCTGTTTGTTAATGGATGTTTCCTCCAGGCAAAAAATGAATTGAATTTGAATACTGCTGTGGTTGAGCATTTTTAAATTGTGACCAGCTTGTACCTTAATCCCTTAAAGTTATCTAAGTATTAACATGAAGACAGTTTCTCTGTAATCAAAAACAAAATTGGAAAGTAACATAATTGCACCACTATCTTTTAGTTGAAGGAAAAAAAAGACACTAACTTGGTCATTTTTGTTCATTAAGTTCAATTACATAGCTTTTGCTATATTTTTTTTTCTTTTCAGATTTCAAAGAATCCAAATTTTCTCCTTGTTCTGTGTCTAAACTGTGTTAATTTATAAAAACACAAAAACACAGTGGCATCATGAAGAGTGTAAAGACATTGAGATCCTTTAACTTACTCTGGTACAATTATTATAGAGTACGTTGATTTTATTTAGATCCTAAATGAGGATCTGTTGACTGTGGTGTGAATTTTGTGTGTCAGGCAAGAATCAGGCCTTTCATCACATAACTTCATGACTGCAATATTTGAAACAATGTTGGCTTTGGGGAATTTCACTGTGATTGAAAAGTGTTGTTTATCATAGCCTGTCTTCAGATTCTATCACTTTGATCAATTGCTTTCTTTTCATAGAGAATTTACAAGATTTGTAGGAAGGATATAACCACAAAAACGGTATTTTGAAGGTAATGCCCATTCTGATGGGTTCCATGAGGTCTTCTGCTGAGACCAATGCCTGCCGGTACTCCATAGTATTATCCTATCATGATTACTACTCTGAATTGTCCCTTGCTGGCGCTGTTCCTTTGATTTCTCTACTGTGAAGTGCTGTAAAACTTAGCATGTGCCAAAGTAGCTAAGGGCCCACTCTTCAGAGTTTTATCCTTTCTAAGACGACAACTTTTCTGAGCAGCAAGTAGTGTAGCTTATGTTTGCACTGCTGTCCAGTAGTCCCCAGAGCCAGCGTCTCTTTGTGGGTACTTGCTGACCTACAGGGACTTGGGAGCTTTTCAAAAACCTTGTGCAGTAATTACTTGGCCACGTGAGCAAACTGCAACATGTGCTCCACATAAGCGATTATTGTTTCTAAATTTCCATTTTTTGGAAACATCAGCTTATGGTATTTTAACATGCTTTTTATTTTTTTAGGTCTTTTTTTTTTTGTGTGTGTGTGTAAATAATTATTTTTCTGTAAATAAGTGCTTTGGATTTGCACCTGTCCAATGGTAGGGAGAAGTGATGGGTATAACCATCTTCCTAATACAGCACGTGGGTGGTAAGCTCTTTGGAGAAGGGTCTAGTTTCCCACCTGGGTTTGTGCAGGGTGGGTAGTTGCAACCACTCTCACAGTGAGATATGAAACAAAGCACGGCAATAATGCTGTGAGGTGACTTTCAAGCTCAAACGTCTGCAGAGTCTCCATGGGAATAGCAGTCTGCAGGATGGGTGTCGGTACTTGTATTGCTTCACAGGTGTAATTAATTTGATTCAGCGTGGGGACCTGCTGTGGCCCGGGGCGTTTCCTGGTGCTGCTGCAGCAGCTGGAGATGGTGTATAGGTGGGAAAGAAGCGTGGAAACCACTATGCCATGCCAGTTAGTCCCGGGTTGGATGGAGGACCCTGATTATGGGAAAAATAAAATCTCAGCTAGCCACAAATTTGTGCAGGATTTGCTACTCCAGCTGGATGCATGTAAGTGTGGGACCAATGGGATTCACCCCTGGATACTCAAAGAGCTGGCTGATGTTATCACAAGACCTCTCTCAATTATTCGTCCAAAAGTCTTTGGAATCTGAGGAGGTCCCCGTCAACTGGAAACTGCCAAATGTTGTCCCAGTTTTCAAAAAGGGTAAGAAAGAAGACCCAAGTAATTACAGGCCTGTCAGTCTCACTTCAGTTTCTGGTAAAATTATGGAGATTATTCTGGGAATTATTGAAAAACATCTGAAAGACAGTATGGGTCACAGCCAACATGGGTTCGTGAGAGTAAAGTCCTGCTTAACTAACTTAATTTCCTTTTAGGACAATGATACCCATGTAGATGACCAAGGGAAGACAGTAGATGTAATCTTTTTGGATTTCAGCAAAACTTTTGATAGTGTTTCTCACAATAGCCTTATGGAACAAATGTCTAGCACACAGGTAGATAATACGATGGGTGAACAATCGGTTGGTGGGTTGGGCTCAAAGGGTTATAGTAAATGGGGTTACATCAGGCTGGTGGCCAGTCACTACTGGGGTTCCCCAGGGCTCCATTTTAGGGCTTTACTGTTACCATAAATGACTTGGATGTAGGACTTGAAGGTATACTGAGTAAGTTTGCAGATGACACTAAATTGGGAGGAACTGCTGACTCCCTCTAGGGCAGAGAGATTTTGACAAATTAGAGAGCTGGGCAATCACCAGTCATATGAATTTTAACAAGAGCAAGCAGCAGATTCTGCACCTGGGGCAATTATGGTTATATATACAGATGGGGATGAGAGGCTGGAGAGCAGCCCTACTGAAAGGGAACTGGGGGTTTTGTTTGACAGCATGGTTGAATGTGAGCCAGCAGTGTGCCCTGGCAGCCGGGAGGGCCAGCCGTACCCTGGGGTGCATCAGGCCCAGCACTGCCAGCCGGGTGAGGGAAGGGATTGTCCTGCTCTGCTCTGCGCTGGGCGGCCTTACCTCGAGTACTGTGTGCAGTTCTGGGAGACACAATATAAGAAGAACATAAAACTATTAGAGATTGTCCAAAGGAGGACTGCAAAGATTTTGAAGGGTCTAGAGGGGAAGACACATGAGGAGCGTCTGAGGTCCCTTGGTTTGTTCAGCCCAGAGCAGAGCAGGCTGAGGGGAGGCCTCATGGCGGCCTGCAGCTCCCTCACGAGGGGAGCGGAGGGGCAGGCGCTGAGCTCTGCTCTCTGGGGACAGCGACAGGACCCGAGGGAACGGCATGGGGCTGGGACAGGGGAGGGTCAGGCTGGGGGTTAGGGAAAGGTTCTGCACCCAGAGGTGGTCGGGCACTGGGACAGGTTTCTCAGGGCAGTGATCACAGCACCAGCCCTGCTGGAGTTCAAGAGGCACTTGGACAGTGCTCTCAGGCAGATGGTCTGATTTTTGGGTGAGCCTGTGTGGAGCCAAGAGTTGGATTCAATGATCCTTGGGGGTCCCTTCCAACTCGGGGTATTTTGTGATTCTATTTGTTCATTTTTCTAACACGTGAATTTCCATGTCATTTTTCACAATATTCATCTTGTCATTTCCTACCAGTCTCAATTACTTGGTGTTAATTTTTTTTTTCTCCTCTGAACTAATACCCAACAGACTTTTCAATGACTTAAATTACTTTGTAGCAAGAGCTATACCTTGATTGGCCCTGCAGAAGACAAGATAAAACTGGTTCTTTGTATAAACTATGCAAAAAAAGGCAGAAGTTTCTACATTCAGATCAGAAATGAAGCCAAGTTAATTTTTAGAGTGTAGTCTACAGATATGCGAGGCTGGCAGAGTGTAACTAGCAGAAATGAATATGCTTTTTGCAGTGAGGAAATGCTACTATTTCAGGAATGAAATGCAGAAATAATGCTACATGTATATGATACTGTTATTACTCAGTACTAAAGAAAGTCTGTTTTTTACTCAATACATTCTCAAAATTTGTCAGAAATCCTCCATTAAGGGGGGTTTTGTTCACTGTTCCTTACTCAGACAGTGTCTGGAATGTAATGATTTTTCTACTCCTTAGATTATTTCTGCTGAACTAAAAAACTGGCATATAATGGATGCAGGTAACACTTAAAAAGAAAAGGTGAGAAGAAACATTGATGAGGTTATGCAAGTCTGTAGATCTTTTGGGGGAGCCAGAAAAGCCAGTACTAAAACTGGCTAAGCCTTGGGAACTGCAAGCCAGATAATATTGACTAACTTTTTTATATCTATTTTTGTTTCATAGGGATGCGGTAAAAAAATGTACACATTTTTGAGGGGGACGAAGCAATTGCAAGTGCTGAGATTTCTTGGAATCTCTATTGGAGTAACGCAGATTCTGGCTATGATCCTCACTATTACCTTGCTGTGGGCTCTGTACTATGACAGAAGGGATCCTGGGGCGGATCAAATCATGTCCCTGAAGAATGATACCTCACAGCAGCTGTCATGTCATTCTGTGGAGCTACTGAAACCAAGCCTAACAAGAATCTTTGAACATACATCCATGGCAAACAGCTTTAATACACACTTTGAAATGGAAGAATTGTAGGTGATTGAATTAATCTAAGAAGTTACGGGGACTTTAATCATTTTTTGTTGTTTTTATTCTGTTCCATCAAGTATACCAAATATACTGGTCTTCCTATGCTTCAAAAACCAGCTAATGATTGATAAAGAGGCTTGTGTAGTAAGAAAGATAATGAAATGTCTGTATTTCAGCCTCTTAGAAGAGCCATATAACAGAGTTGTTCTTGTTTTTAAAAGGCATTCATTCTCTGGGCACAGTAATAGTTAACGTACTGTCACAAGATGAGTGATGTGTAAAATACTGATTTGTTCACGTGTAGATAGACAGAACCTCTAAGGGAAGCATCATGGGAAAGGAAGAAAGATAGTTGTCTTCTGAAGAAATGGCTGTGCTTTGGACAAACAAAATGTGACTTCAGCTGAAATTGACTTTTACATTTTTAATAAGCCATTTGGAAAATGTCTTAAAATAATCAGGGATCTATGTATATATAATTGTGTGTTTTTGTGTGTGCATGGATAGCAGAACTACAATTCAAGTAAATACTTGGATTTGAAAAATTGCAAGATCTGTAAAAAGTGCAAGATTTTCTTTTTTCTAACAAAACCTTTATCTTAGCTATTATTGTTAAAGATGTTCTAAAACTTCTATTTTTATCTAATGTAACTGTTTAATTTTTAAATTTATTAAACGGTTAAATGTATTAAACAGGGATTAAAAACAAAATGATGATTTTGGACAACAGACTTTAATTTTCTGAGTTTTTCTGAATTCTAGAGAATTCTCCTTTGAAACAGTTTGTTCTATGGACTATTTCTTAGTAAAAAGAAAAAAAAATAAAACTAAACATTCTTTCCAAAATGGGGATCAGTATAGGAGTAGCGTATTTTTTATAAATACATCTTTTCTCCTGTCTGTGATTCCTGTGGAGATGGAAACAAAAGACTACAAGGAAAATGCTTACAGTTCTGGATGCTATTGCAATAATTGTAAAAGTACATAAGGAGAAATTATACTTTGGCTTGTACTTCATTAAGAGCTCTCTAGTGGCTTAAAATGCCAACTGGAAACAGCGTTAAAATGTATTTATTGACATGGGGAAAGTGCATTTTACTGTATTTTTATGAACAATGTTTATTTCATAGGATTATTTTTACAGTCAGCCACGCTCCTGAAATATATATTTGTTCCACTGAGTACAGTAGTTTGTGGCAAATGGGGTTTTTATATAATACTACATTTCAAAAATTCTTTCATTTGTTTTGGAATTTGTAAGAGGAAAAAAAAAAGTAAGGTGTGATTTGGTAGACAATAAAATCACTACTGTCTTAAATTCCATAATGGCTTTTTCATTTTGAAGTCACAGAGTGTGAATGCTTTGGTGGGTGTTGGGAGGGTCCTACTGCTAGTGTGAGTTAATTTGATGCATCTTTACCCATTCTACTTATTCTGTCATGGAGAAACTGAGCTGTAAATTTCAGTTGCTTTTTTATTGCTTCTAAGAAAGCTTCCAAGGGATCATGAAATTAAGCTCTTCAGTTGTGTGGGCTGTTGTTTGTTTTTTAGCAGTCTACAAGTGGGTGTAATTACTTCACAGGTTATATTGCAAGCAAAATTACCTTTTTGCTTTTGTATCTTTCTTACAGAGATGCTAATACTTACTTTGGGATTTAAGAAAAAGGGTAAAGGATAGAGCTCTCCAAATTTTGATTGGAATGACTTTGTCAGAAATATGTTTATGTGCCTCTCAGAAGGTTTTATGCCCAGCATTACTGCACATATGCAGATTTCCATCCTTCCCACTGCTTAGCCTGAGCAACATTTCTGTACATGTCTGTAGCTACAGAGAAAGTTCCATGTTGAAAAGGAGGATGTGTCTAAGAAAAGACAAATGGCAAACTATGGAATGTTTTGATGGTGGATTGCATTTTGTCAGGTTGGGGTTGCCTCCCATAGGCAGGGACTCCTCCCACTAGACCAGGTTGCTCAAAGCCCCGTCTAGCCTGGCCTTGAACACCTCCAGGGATGGGGCATCCACAGCTTCTCTGGGCAACCTGTTCCTGTGCCTCACCACCCTCAGAGTAAAGAGTTTCTTCATAATATCTAATCTAAATCTACTCTCTTAGTTTAAAGCCGTTACCTCTTGTCCTATCACTATGTTCCCTGACAAAGAGTCCCTCCCCAGCTTTCCTGTAGGCTCCCTTTAGGTACTGGAAGGCTGCTAGAAGGTTTCCCCAGAGCCTTCTCTTCTGCAGGCTGAACAACCCCAACTCTCTCAGTCTGTCTTCGTAGGAGAGGTGCTCCAGCCCCTTGATCATCTTTGTGGCCCTCCTCTGGACTCATTCTAATACTTCCATGTCCTTCTTGTGCTGGGGGCCTCAGAGCTGCATACAATGCTCCAGGTGGGGTCTCACAAGGGCAGAGTAGAGGCAGAGAATCACCTCCCTCACCCTGCTGACCACTCTTCTTTTGATGCAGCCCGGGATATGGTTGGTGTTTGGGGCTGCAAGCGCACATAGCCAGCTCGTGTTGAGCTTCTCGTCAACCAACGCATCAGGTCCTTCTCCTCAGAGCTGCTCTCAATTCATTCTCCCCCCACTCTGTATCTGTGCTTGGGATTGTCCCTGCCCACGTTCAGGACCTTGCACTTGGCCTCGTTTGAACCTCACGAGGTTTGCATAGGCCCACCTCTCAAGCCTGTCAAGGACCCTTTGGAAAACCCTAAGTTCATTTTGGGGATCTCCTTTGCTAGCATGAATATTTTATGAGTTTGTAATCCTAACATTTGGACATTTCCTTTACTAGACTAAATCATAGGCCACATAAGGCTACTAGACCCTGTGATAATTCCAAGTTTCAGCCTTCTCTAAGTACAACTGTGCCTCTGGTCCTGGGCTGCTTTTACTGCCCAAGTTGCTTGGTGTTAGGCTTCCCAGGTGGTTAAGAAGCACTGCAAGTAGGTGTAGTTAGGGCAGCAGTATAGCTGTCTGAACACGATGAGCCGGAGTATGCTCACTGGGACAGGCTTAGGGGTTAAGGCTTCTTCCATCTTGAGAAATGTGCATATGATAGAATACCTTGTAGAGTCTCCTTAGATCTGGATTAGGGCTCCTGAGCTGGGTTTGTGAGATACCTGTATTGCTGCTCTGCCTAAATTTTGTTTGTGCATCCTGTATATATATTAGAAATATAGTATTAAAGTTATATTATACATGTATGCATAGTGGTTAGACGTCGACTTGTAGTGATCCTCTCCTTTGAGAGTGAGGAGTATTTATGCACCCAAGGTGCCAGTCTGACAAAGGAGGTTAGAGAAATGAACCTATGCCTGAGGTCGTCCAGAATGAGATTTGTGTGTTTAGGGTGGAGATCAGTATGTCACTGTTCATTAAGCCCAGGATTACTCCTACAGCAGTGTAACAGATGGTGGAGGTACTCATATAGTCCTTGTGGGGGTTGCCAGTTCTTAGAGCAGAATGCAAGCAAGGTGTTGAAGAGCACCCTGAGAAACAGGGTCTACACATGTCCCTGGGATCTGCTCAGTTTTTCAATAAAGAAGTTCAATGCCTCTTGTTCAGTTCAAACGTTGAAAGGAATTTATCAAATCACAGTTAAAACATTAGGTCCAGGGGGTGGTGAATCCATACCATGAACAGAGAGATTAGGGGTTTGTGGTAGTGCTTCTTGAAAAATGATTTGGTGGGGGTTCCTTCATTGTGGTAGGGCTCCTTTGATAAGGGACCAGTCTCCCAGACCAGTGTTTTTGGACTTCCACGATAACAAACATCTATAGTCTGGGTAACTTGTGCTTGGTACCCAGTTCCTGAGCCAGTCTGCATTCAGAATGGGGTTAGCTTAATTCAGGGAAAGATTTACATGTCAGGAATGATGAAAGTATTCCTTTTCTGGGAAAGAAAACTTCTATTTTGAGTATCTAACCCCATTTGCCAATCTAGGTCTTAGCTGTAAATTGGAACACTTTCAAACTTTTCTCTTTTTGTGTGATCAGACTATGAGGTGTCTATGTTTTTCTAGGGCTTGTTAAAGGAGCCTTAAAACTGATTGACTGGGTTGCTGTAAGTCTATTCTTTTCCTGTAGAGCTTTAGGATACAAGTAAGAGAGAGGCTGCTTGGCAAAAGGGGAACATCTAGAGATATTTGCAGCAGTGAGAACTACTTCAGTCTTTAATTTCCTTTTCCCGTTAGTTTTGCGGGAGTACCCAGAGGAGAATGGTGGTATATTCTTTCTGCTGTGCAGCATAAGCTGTAATGAACCAAATCTTTCTTGTCACAAGAAGCAACTATGGAGCTGCTCCTTAATGTTTTTCACAGATCACTTAATGTGTTAGGAAATGGGTCCCCCCCTGCCCACATCAGACATTTCCATTCAGCCACACGAATCTCACAGTTGAGGGAACTTGCTGCAGCAGTGAGGTTGAGTGAGGTTTACAGGGAGATAATTTGGGAGTATGGGGATACTTTCAGGAGACAAACTTCACTATTCCTGGTCTTTGGACAAGGTATTGCTTATCCACCAGCAGGTCACGAGTCAAGGCTTTCTGGAAGACATATAACTGCTTTCTGTTCTTTATAACCACCCATTTTGTAAAAGCACCCTGTAAATCTAAGAGAATATTATAAAGAATAAATAGTAAAAAGAGAGGCTGTTGGTGGCTGTGACAACACAACTTATGATAAGGGAAATAATGTAATTATGATACAGAAAAGTGTTTTTAAAATAGTTTTTGGGGTTTTAAAATACTTTTTTGAATACTTTTTTTTTTTTTAATCTCTAAAGCATTATATTTAATTCATATGAATTATTGAAATGAAGTTGTTTCTAAAAACTTAAAACTCCGGTATGATAGACTTGGTTTTTTTTGTTTTTTTTTTTTAACAATTTGCGATGTCCTAAATGCATAAGATTTTTTATGCATCTGCTTGCTTTTTATTCAGCACTCCCCCGCCTTCAGTTGCTTGTTGTGCATACTTGTGCATACAGTGAAAATGGGTACTTGAAAAGTAAATAAATAATGCAGGCAAGTAAGAAACTAAATGGTCTAGGTAATTAGGTATGTCTTACAGCCTTTGTCAATTTATCTATGTTGATGTTGTCCGCTACTGACAGCTATTCTGTCTCTCCGGTTACACATCATTCTGCTGTGTAGTTACCGATCCTTTCTGTTCCAGGACACCTGAGCATCTTCAGATGTTTCTGTGGTCAATGGCAAAATAAAACCACGGTGAGCCCCAGTTACAGGCAAGAGAGCATATGAACTCCTAAGCATCCTCCCAGTCCAAATCTTTTCAATCCTGTCATTTTACTAATCTATCCTCCTCCAAACCGATTTTCTTCTTGAACGTCACCCTTTCCCACAGAGCATGTGCAGGTTGCAGTGTGCTCTTTGCTGCAAGTGCATTCGCTCAGCTGTCGGTGCGTTTCTACAGTGACTATATACAAAAATCTCAAAATGCAAAGCATACGTTGTCTGTTTCTGAAGACATTTTATGGGAGGACAGTCATTCTCCTTAAAAATTGTCTAGAATGGTTCAGCTCCTGATAAAGTTGACCATCATGCATGCCAGTGCTATGGCATAGGCAGCTGATAGATGAGCATCATCTGCACTGTCATTTGCCTCTTGCAAATGATCTGCAGTGTGTTGTTTGCTGCTGTGAAAGGAGTTTGATCACATCCGTGCACTAATATATCAAGGGAATTTGCTCTCAGACTTGAGGGGATTTTGTAGCCTGGGAGATATATCCAGGTGTCTGGATATATTCAAAACAAAGCAGAAATTTTTTGAAATATTTGAAAAATATTTTTGAAATAATTCAGTGCTCCAGTTTTCTCTGCTGCTGCAGGCTGGGTAGGAACTGACAAAGGACTCCTCGTAGCAGCACTAATATTGAAGGGCAGCGGGGAAGGGAAATGTGGTGGCTGCCTACCCAGAGAAGGGCAACTCTGTGTTAATGGAGCATGCTGGTCTTGGTAGCTCTCTTATGGTTTGCATGGGCTCAGATGTGCTTGCCTGAAATGTGTACTTGGGGACATTCATTGTCCTCAGACAGTGTTCCTTGACTCTTGGTAGGAAAAAAACAAGTCCCATGAATAAGTTATTGCAAAACCAGGTTGACCCATTCAAGCATGCAGATGTTTTATTTAAATATTCCTCAAATGTCTATTTATTCAGCATAATGCATGTATTATGCTGCCTTCTGAAATACGATATATGACTGTCAAACAAAATTGTCAAAAACAACAACCTCGGTCTCTTTGTATGATACACAGAAATAATTACATTTCATGTACAGTACAGATGCATTTTACACAGTCATCAACAGTCATTCATTACCAAAACAGTATTTAAATCACTTAAAACACCAAAAGAATGTGTATTTCCCAAATTCAGAATAAATTAATGATTTTGCATGTAACATATGGAAATATAAGACAAGACTGCAAAATCATACTAAATTATTCCTTAAACTTTAATTTAAGAATGAAAGTACAGATTGGTTCAGCGATATAACTGTTATGCAAGTGTATTGCTGTAGTACGATTTATTTATTTTTTTTATTCATGCGAAAAGGAGAATAAAGAGTTTTTAAGAGACATGACTTGATGGAGTCAGTAGGTTTCCTGGGTTGTATGTAATCTGTCCCAAGCTGCGTTCAATAACTGCCTTTTTACATTATTTACCTGATGTAACTGGTCAAGAAGTACCATATGGCATTAAGCTGTTGTTGCAGATTGCTAGTATCAAGGCAGATTTATATCAATAACTGTTTTAGCAAAAGGTTGAGACCAAGCCTTTTTTTTTATGAATGGCCATGGGTAGGAGGAGTATGTAAATAAAAGCTCTACGACCATTTTGTTTTTTTTTTAACCCCATTAAAACTTAGGTAACTCACCAGCTTCAGCAGATCTACCGCAATTTTCTAACAGGCTAGAAGGGAGGAGAGCAATGCAATGTAATTGACTTCAGAAATACTCAGAGTTGGTGTTTTGTCAGAGGACAATCTATGATTCTGCTATTTTGATCTAAAAGAAATTTAGAAGCTCAGTTTATAGTAAGTTATTCTGATTTGCACAAAAAGTGGGAAGTTAACTGCAAATTAGCTAAGCTTCTGAATAGCTAAACAATAAGAAAAAAAAAGTAATTACGTTATATACTCCTTTTAATTGCAATTTAAGTCTAGTATGTGACATTATATTTTGGTGTATGTACTGTAGCACGATAGTCCATCATCTACTCTTCAATCTCTGTTGACATGTACAGAGAAATATTAGTATCTGTGTGCAGTAAAACATGGTGTATCATCAGCGAGTTTCAGTTTTTAGTGGGTGTTTTCTCCTAATGTAAATTTTAAGGTCAGTAGAATGCTAACAAATACTATTCTGAAATATATACTACTCAAACTATTTAATAAACTGTTAGTCATTTAATGTAATGGCCTCTAATGCACCGAGCCTTTGATTTATATGCATATTTTATTTTGCAGACATGCAATCATTTCTGATCCAGTGTTCTCGATGTATATATGTATGTATCGATATGCATATATTCCATGTATATTTGATGTATATGATGTATGGTAGTTCATGTATATAGGAAGCATTATGATACATCTTCTAACACACTCTTATGGAGAAAAATGACACTTTTTTTTTATCAGAAAGGTTCCTGCTAACATCAATGCATTTTAAAAATGAAGCCAAAAAACCTTAACTAGCAGAGCCTTCGCAGTGCCTTCTAGGCCTGCCCACATAGGCAAATTCCAATTGATATCAATTGCATTTTTGTAGCTTCGGGACCCAATTCATTATTCTATCAGTGTTCTTAGGTAATTAAATATCTTGACACAATATAAATTCTCAAACAAATTTTAGGATGCAAGTTTACAGATAATTACAAAAATAATTTAGTCATCATTTTTACTGAATACCTTTCAGTGTCTTCCCCCTTAGCCAATACTCTGGATGCTGCAGAATGTCAGTGGGAAAGGTTTGGAGATAAGTGTTAGTGGATCCTCAAAACACCTTTGTTGTAAATTCATTTCAAATAGTATTGATCCTGTAACAGTACATTGGAACAACAGATTTGTTCTGAAAATACAGAAGTAGACAAGATGTCTACGGAACAAATGACTATGCCAATTCATCAGTAGCCTTAAAATCCCAAACAGTATGGTAACATTGGAGTGGAAAATGAACTGTCATAGAAATAGAGGACAGTGGACAAAACAAACAGTGATTGAGTAGCACATTTGTGATGCACAGTTTGGCTGTAGGATTATTTAAATGTTTGCAATTTGCAGTTTGTAGTGTAGATGAAGTTTTGTAAAATACTTTGAAGAAAAATAAATCCTGATTCCTGATACAACAGGTGTACAATGACTTATTGCAGTTGTAACAGTACCTAGGAAGCAAGATAAAACAATAGTAAATATTGAACTAACTGAACACTTTTAGTTCACTAATGAATGTTTAAATAAGAAATACTGTGTTTTTCAAAGGGAAGTTATTTGTACAACTACCATGGAACATTAACAATCAGCTTGTTGTAAGTGCACAGAAATGCCCCTTTCTACAGTAAGATTTTATCATGCCTAATCTGAAAAACAACAAAAGTAAACTGAGATCACAGCTCCAAATAATTTCAGCATGCATTATGGTTGTATTTATTTCAGTCAGTACAAACATGTTTCATATGAGCATTTTTTTTCCTTTTTTTTTTCTTTTTTTTTCATAGTTGCTCAACAAGTTTGTGGTTTATTAACAGAAGAGAAAAAAAGACAAGTTATCAAAATGTTTCTCATTTTGCATTCAGCAGGAACACAGGTTTGTTTCTATTTTTTTGTTTTGTGTTTTTTTTTTTTTCCTTTTTTCTAAAAAGAGCTCTCATGATAAGAAGAAGCATCAGTGGGGACATTTCATTGTGCTCATATAGTAAGTCAGGATGGTCACAGAAGCTTCCGAGTGTCAGTTCCAACAGTGTGTAGAAACTCCGTTGGGTTCACACGCTACGACACCGAGACCCACAAAGTGCTGTGGTTTTCCTGAACCTCTCGATCCGTTGCTGCTGGCACACACATCAAGGGATGTTGTCTTTGTCAGCTCTCTCATTCCTTAGGACTTGTTTCCCACTGCTCCAGCTCAGCTTGCAAGTGGTCTTTATTCTAATTTATAAATAATTCCTTGTTTTACAAAGCAGATACTCTGACAATGTTTCCTCCCGAATATTCGGGAGACTCTGGCCTGTCGTCTCCTTCAGGTGTGGTGACTGGAGGTGTTGGGATGCTAATTATTGCTGTAGTGACATAAGGCTGCTCACAGTTTAGTTTAACACACTCTTCCACTTTGGCATTTAAGCTGGATCGGCTGGAGGAAGAAACAAAAACCCATGAAGAAAGAAAGCCCATATTACAGCAAACCTCTTGTACGCCCAATTCTACTGCCTCAGCCGGTCCTCTTTTGTGTTACAGAGCTCAGAGGCTTAGAAGTGCAAAGTGGCACCACCCTACCACCACATACCCCAGTAGCAGGTATGGACAAGGAGAAGGCCCCCTTTCTGTCTTCCTTCCCACCCAGAAGTTTCAATACTTCTAAGACATTCTCAGCTCATCACCTACGTTGTTTCTGAGCAGGGGAAGCATTTGACCTGCTCCCTGCAGAAAAATAAACAGCATTGTCAAGGCTTGCTTTGCAGAAAAGTGGAAACTAAGGGGTAGTCCCAGTACCCTACTGATTCCTCCATGCCGTATTTATCTAAGAGCATTTTGTATGTTATATATCCTCAATAGTAAGACACAGTGATATACACACTAATTGAGTTACAATGTTCATGGAGTTGCTGCAGTACCTCAGCATCATAAGAAAGTTAAAACTCAGACTTATTTGAGGTGACTGGCACTATGAGCTTGTGTTTTTAGCTTGTTTGCTAGCACAAAGCTGGTGCATTGTATTTTTATGTACTGTGTGACTGGAGGTGTGGTGCAGGAATGTCCTCTAGCAGGGAAAGGAGGGATCCAGGCAGAACATTTCCTGAAAATCTAAAGATTGGAGCTCTGTGCTGGCCCAGAGGTCTCATTGCACAGCAACTGAAAAACTCCATTAGCTACAAGCTGCTAAATTGTTCATGGAAGTGAAATCCAAACCTAATAACTGTTCAAAGTAAGCTACTCAAAATGTCACTTAACAAGACGATCTTTATAGCACCTAGTGCTGAGAATGCTTCTTTGTTAAATGCCAGCATGTTTGAGTTCAATGGCAAACACTTCTGAGTCTCCCGAGACCTTTGCTGTGTTTTCAGAGATGGTGCTCAGGTATATCTAAAAGCCAAATGGTTTATTTCTAAGAGCAGAGATTTTCAGCAAATTACAGAGTCTTAAACTGCACTTTCTTCTCTTTTGTAATAACTCCTCAAATGGGAAAATAAATTTCTTAACCATTTCATATTTTTTTGTTTAGAAGAGTCTATCTTGTGGCTAAAACACTTGGGACTCTGGGAATCTAATTTAGTTTCCCCATTCTGTGTCTTAATTGGAGGTCTTATTTGTGCTATGTTTCTGCACCAAATTAATACCACAATAGCAGTGATAAAACTTTCTTTCGCTTCCCATTTGCTCATCTTGTGTGTCTGAATTGCAAATTTTTCTGTGCTGCTTCTTATGTGTTTGTCCATGGCCAGTACTCTTTGCGCAGAATAGCATCCAGGGACTCCAGATTATATAGAGCACCAAAGAATACACAATACTTTGTGGGGAGGACATGAGACAGCAGAAATGCAAAGAGAAGGACTATTCTATTATCTCAGAATTAAGTCTAGAGAAAATTAAGTGCAGGGGATATTTCAGTCCTACTGTTCATTTTTGGATGACAGCTTTAGTTTTATCTTTAGCCTCCCAGCCCACTTGTGGAGGCCACGACACATCCACATCTCTAACGAATGAAGGGGTTTCAGCTCTTGGTGTGCTGATGCATAAGAGGTACCTGTTAGACAGAGGCGTCCTCTCCACACATCTGATCTGGATGGTGCTGAGCTCTTGTACACTGCCTTGACGGCTGCCAGCAATGGTGGTGTTTGGGATACGGTAAGTCTTTTTATGTCTTCGTGAGCAGCAGGTGCTGGTGACGCCTTGTTGAGATGACAGAGAGGGGCTGTGGCTTGGGGGTCTATTGACTGTAGAAACCTCCATGCAGCTCTCTTCATAGACTTGTTCATCCACAAACTCGTGATTCTAGCCCAGAGGAAGCCAACAAAGGGACAAAGCATGCACACAAAGTTAATTAAAGTGAATGTATTAATCATGCTTGTTTAAAGGCTTAAATTGACACAACTGAATAAATTGGTAAAGTTAGACAGCTTAGTCTTGATTATAGTGTTTAGCCCCTATTAGTCTGGGCTGAATACCAATACAAATGTAAACGCTGGAACAAAACTCTCAGGGCTCTTAACTACAAAAGAAGTAATTCAAATTCTTTTGTAAAATAGCTTATGATCATAATGTAGCTTGCACTACGAATATCTGTATAATCTATGGAGTGCCACAAAAATCAGGGATTATGTTTATTAATAAAAATAAAAGTGGTGCTTATGTAAATGCCCTAAATGTCATTTGAAAATAAATAAGATTTACTGTATGAAACCATAATAAAATAAAATTCATAAATATTTTCCAGCTGTGATTTCCACACTTTCTTTGTGAGCTGAAGGGTGTAAAATAGTGGTGCTGATTACAGTAGATGGCAACAACAAAATAAAGAGGAATTTTTACAATAATTTAGAAGTGGCAGCCCAAACTAAACAGAGATTAAAACATACTCACATGCAGTTTGAAATATTTTTCTAAAATATTTCCAGTTACCACTGGAATCAGTCTACATATCCTGTGGATGGTTTAGGGGACATGTTTTAAGTAGTTTTACACTCTTCTCAGTCTCATTCACTTCAAGTTTGTTAGTCTGCTGCATTTTTATGCATCGGAATGAAAAAAAATCCCCTGAAGAACAATACACTAATTGGAAAGGTGCTCATGTTTTCCAGGAGAATTATAGCGTAGTGCAAATATAAAATATGTGAACAAAATAAATAGAATAATAATTGTAGCCATACGTTTGCTAGAAATGGAAATACCTTCATAGACATTATTTCTATTTTTTCTCTTCTCCTTCACTCAAACATAAATTTGTGTGGAATTGACTGGTGTTGAAGCATACCAATTTCAAGTGATATGGAAAGAATTTGCTTGACAACCAACTTCTATTGGGCATGTGTCAGCCACAAAAAATATTTTGAAAGCTATCACACAGTGGACAGAAAATTCAGAGAGAAAAGTGACCTAATCATGATCCTTAGATTATGTTCAGTGGGTTATATTCTGTTTGCCAAGATCTCTGCTAGTTTTCTGACTGAAAGTAATTTTGTTCTTCCTAAAACTTTTATGTAGTAACCGACAAGAATTCAATTAGTAGGGTCCATTAAGGAGAGCCATTGAGTGAACTTCTAATATAGACTGGAATAATTTTGAAATGATATAATGGCTCAAGTTAATCTATTTTATTATACTTATTAATTAACTGTTTTTACATTGGCTAAAAGTAGCCTATAAAATATAACTTTAAATACAATTATTTTAATTATTAATGTATGTTTTAGAATTCAATAACATTGCTCACACTGATTTTCTTAGAGTAGAAAAGATTTCATCTTATTGGCTTTAAAATGTTGGAAAATAGAATATTTCTTTGCTTAACTTCTTATAATTTGGTGTAAACCTCAATCAAATTTAATTCAAAAGATGAGGGGAGGCTAAGAAGGCATCTCACTCTTGCTGTTTTACCATGAGCCAGCTACTTGCTAGATTCCACAGACTGGGGGCCCAAAATTTCAGCTTCCCACTTAAATTTTTGGAATGTATGATCTGACCAGACAGTTGCAGAATACAACTTGGAGCCTATGAATACATTTTTGTGTTCATGTGTCATATGAACATCAGTGCCAGAAACAGGACCCAACAAAAAAGGCAAAGTAAAGTAGATTGTAGTCAACTTTAGGAAACAAGATAATACTTGCATTATAGACTCTTAAAAATAAAGACTTCTGTTTAAAATAGAAATAAAGGCTTACATATTCCAGCACTATAACTAGAGGAAATTTGAAAATTTTGGTGTTGAATCCAGCTCCCACCAAATGAATAATTTTTTTTCATGATTTCTGTGATAGTTTGACATGACCTGTGGCTACTACTAGGTTTTTAAAATATGTTTGTAATGTTCATCTATGGAACATTTTTAAGGCAGATTACTATTGTCCTAGTACAAAATGTCTCAGAAATGTTCCAAAAGGACCCAGTCTGAACCCTGGAAAAGTAGCTACGTTTTATGCTGCAAGACATTCTGTCCTACAACCCATTGTATAAAAATAAATATTCTGAAAGTAAGAATGGAAAAAACATAAGCAACCATGAGATGACATTACTAGCTAGTGATGTAACAGATGTGCCATTTTATTTACAAGGAAATGCTGTCAGAAAGAGAACATTATATATATACATACATCATAGTTTAATTTAGCAATGTCTGTAGGTAGAAAACTTTAAAGTCTTTTAGAAAGAGTAGTAGTAAGACTTTCACATTGATCTCCATCAAATATAACAGAAGCATTACCATGTCTTTTAATGGAAAACTAGATCATAAAGTTAAGATGAAATAGCTTGAAGTTTCCCTATGTATCCAGAACTTAAAAATAAATTGCAAAATAGATTTCACAGGATCACAGCAGGTCATCTGGACCTGCCCCTAGGGCAGTGCTCAGTTGGGGCAGCCTCAAGCCTGTTGTTCAAGACCATGTCCACGTGGCTTTTAAGAATTTCCAAGGAGGGAGACTCCACAACCTCTCAGGACAACCTGTGCTAGTGCTCAGTCACCAGCACTATATTTAAATAAATAAATAAATGTTTTCTGATGTTTAGACAGAGCCTCTTGTGTTTCAGTTTGTGCTCATTGCCTCATTTTGTGCCATTTTTTTCTACCTTGTGCTTTTCAACTGTTATCTGAAAATGTCTTAAAATGTTAGATTTCAAGGAGGGTTTGGGAGAGGGAGTGGTATTGACGCAGCAACGGGAAGAGAAGTCATGCCATAACTGTAACCTTTGATTTGGCTTCTGAGAATAAGATACTTCATTTGTGCAAAAAAATAAATAAACAGAAGGAGACTGCAGAACACGTCATGGAATCTGTATCTGAGCTAGCTGTCTAGACACCGGTATTGTACGTCTTCATTTTTGGTGAGCTGTATCCTATTGACCATCTCTAACTTTTTTTCTTCTATTAGTGACTTATTAATGAAAATGGATAAAAATCACAAAAATACTTAACCTAGATATTCAGCACTCACTAACTTGATCAAGTGTTTATAGTGTTTGTCAAGAAATGCCATAGTACAAGGCATATGTATGGCCTGTATCATGTATTTTTTCCATGCAACCAGAACTTATAAAACTAGATGTAAATTTGTAAATGGTGGTCTAATGAATGTTGACCAATGTACCCACAATATAAGGTAAATTTTACATAGCAATATAACACCTGCAACTATATAAAAATACAAAGAGATATTTTTAGCATGCCTTAATGTGAAATTCCCAAATCTAGAAAGATTAAATTAAACATATTAATATTTATGTTCTTAGTTTCCTTAGAAAGTGATAAAAGAGGAAGCAATATAAAGTTAGGGATGATTAGGTTTATTGCTGTGACCTTAACTGTCCAAATACATACTATTAGTAAACATGACATTTAGATATTACTGAATTATAACTCTGCTGTAGTTTATTATCCTTTATGGCCGTATAATTACTCAGATATTGACCAGGGAAAAATATAGACAGCACGTGATAAGTAGTTCTTTTGATTAATAGGGAGTTTCAAATCTAAATGAGTGTATTTGGGCTGTTATGAATTGAGTCATTGGTTTCTACAGGGACCTCAGTGTCTAAAATGAAGCCAAAAGACTTTGAAGCTTTGCACCTACAACTGGATTAAACATTTGAATCTTCAAAATAAAATGCTCGGGGATCCTCCTGTGCAATCGCTTCAGCGAGAACCATAGTCATGGTAGAGGAAACACTCAGCAGCTCTCTATACCAAAGCTTTGACTCCACAGTTTTGAATATGTAAGGACTACAAATAATGTCTTATGAACTGTACTGCAGAAAAGTGCAGATGTTAGCATTACGGAGTGTATGAAAACCACTCTGAAGGTCACATTTGCCTCTAGACTAGACTCATGTCACAGTATCTTTCACCGTAGATGAGGCTGTCATCCAGGTTCTCTCTCTCTCTTACTTACATTCAGAGGGTATAATGTTTTAAAATATGATAAAATGGCTTCTCTAAAAAAAAATATAAAAAAAGAAAAGAAAAGAAAAAAAGCTAATCACTTTCACATAAAGGCTTATTAATTAGAAGAAATACTGAAAACATTCAGAACTAAACTGATGTTGGAATTTACAGGAAAACACAGTCCTTTTTCTTACCGTAGTTTTTTCCAGGCAGTGAAGCAGGTGGTGGTGCTGTGTTTCAAAGGAAGAGCCAGATTTGCTAACAAAGGCCTGTTCTTCTTCACTGGAGGACTGTTAATACAAAGAACTCTGTATTATTCTCATTTATGAACAAGAGGGCTCTTATCCAAATATTTTATCAGAACTAATCTGGATTGTATACTACAGCATAACAACGTCTCATCTACATGGGATAACACAAATGACCTTGGATGCAATTACCCTTTTGCTTTAAATATATATATATTCATATCCTTGCTTTGCATTTCCTTTTAAATATTTCTATCCTAGGTCTTTTATGTGTATATAGGTGGACTAGTACAATTTCCAACTACAATCAACACGTGATCTTTGAATGTTGAATTAATATTAAAATTATCATAAATTCCAGTGACAGTAATTTTTTTTTTATTATTAATATATATACATTTTTCCTGGGAACATGCCTTATTGGAAGGAAAATGAACGTAGTTGTCCTCCTGGGATCATTCACAGCACTAAGGAATTTGTGGTATTGCTGCTTACACAAAAATTCACGTCAGTGATCCCAATCTGCTGACTTCAGAAAGCATACAGCAGATGTTACTGACACAGAATGAAGAATTAAGTAGAAAGCATCCACTGTTTATTAATTGCTTTTGTAATTATTCACTAGAAAGCAGAAAACTAAATAGGGGAGGAAGTGGGATAATAGGAGAGATTACAATTCAACTTTGGGATATTTGAAAGCTGCATGGCAATTAAGCCATTTGGTGTCTCTTTCTTTCAAAGATTTGAATTCTTCCATGCAGAAGAGGAAACAAGTATTCTGCCTGCTCCTCTTTTATGCTAAATCACACAGCCACTTCCTCCTCTTCTGGCTATTTGCTAGAATGATAGGCTTTTTAACAGTTTTTAAACAGAAAGGTCATAGAGGAATGAAAGCCTTCCTGTATCCCCCAGGGAACTGCCAAAACACCAGAAAATGGCAGGGACTAAGAAACACTGTGTTTTCAGTCTTTCTCAGCTGGTTACAGCTCCAAGCAGCCCAGGGGCCACCTGCAGCTGCTCGCAGCCACACAGCCACTGTGCGTCCTGGTCCCAGCTGCTGCCTGGGCTTCCTGTTGCTAGTCCGTGCTGCATTCGGAGGTGATCACTGAGATTTTCTCCAGGAAAAAAAAATTAGGTGCTTCCAGGGAACATTTTTCACTCTGCAACACCCCTTTGTGCCAACAGTACTCTACAGCTACTTTTATGAGAGAACATCGCCCATGTTCTAGGTGTCTAAAGCCAAATGAGATAAATCCAACATACATCCTAGGAGGCAAACACTCTGTGTTTTCTTAATGGGGTCTTCTGCAGGATTTACTTATAAAACTGTCTTACATTGAATCCAGCATTTCTATCTGGCCATTTTAATATTATCATTATTATTATTTTATTATTACCCTATCATCAGCTCTCATAAGCTGCCTTTAACATAATAATTGTCCAGCTTATCCTTCCTTAATCTACCTCTAAAGATAATATTGCCTAAAGACCCAAGTTGACTTGCCCTGGTGATAAATAGAACAAACTGCTGCTGGGCTATTATTAAGCTGATACTCTGGAGGCAGAGAACACAAAAACATTACCTGCTGCAGCTGGTTACTCAGTAAGCCGTTTCGTTTGCTCTGCATGTAGGCATTAGCACTCCCACTCTTTGCAGCACGAATTCGAGCAAGTCTGGCTTTCTGTGTAAATAGACAAAAAGGAAGAGTGTCAGTTGTACTTATATCCATTATTCTGTTTATCTAAAACTGCTAATTGGAACCAGCTGCTTATGAATACCAATGTCATAATCACTGAAAGGCTGCATTGCATCCGTACTCCAGGTGGTGCAAATCAAAAGTGTCTTCCCATATAAATGCAAAAGCCAAAAGTTTTTATTTGTTTACATGCATCAGCTAACAAGAACAAAGATTTTGGAGAGGAGATTAGACAGATCAGCATGTAAGAGACTCCTGCTTTTTTCCTGGCTGTGACTTTGCCACTTCTTATGCCTTGTGGGTCAGGAGCATGACTTCTATCTCGGCTGCTTCCTGCAGTGAATATCTCTTTTTAGGGGAAGAAATAATTTAGAAAAAAATATTATTACAACTACCATGAGTTAGTTTCTCAGAGACTTCTGATTTTCGGAAGTAACAGAATGTGGTAGTTGCTGTTACAGTCTCCCATCTAAGTTTCTGAATGTCTGCCAGGCCTTTTAAAGCCGTTTTATCTCTTCGTGTGTATTTCTATAATCAGCCTTAAAAGTTATCATTGCTGATCATAATCTATCCATAATTTGACTTTTTGGAGTCAGCATGTGTCCAATTGCTGAGAGAGAGGAGATGTGGACTGGGATTTCTCAGGTGAACCTCCTTGCTTATGTAGGTGACATTCATCCCAGAGAAGGTGGTGGTGAGTGAAGGATGCTTTGAATCCACTGACTTGCAGAACAGTCAGCAGCCAACATTAGGGGAAAGTATAAAGAAAAGAGTCTCTTAACACATATTATGGAAAATGGAAGCAATTATATTTAGAATGGTCTCTTGGTTCTTTAATTTTTGTGGCTGGTTCCTTGTATGTATCAAAGCTTTCTGATTCTGAAAGCCAAATGCAGAGCAGCACCTGGAGTTGAATGGCTGCTGAAGCACAGAGGGAGACAAGTGAAGAACTTGAAAAACTGAGTTTAATACATTAATTAGGATTTCCATTCCTGACAATTGCTCAGTTGATATTTTGAGAAGATAGATGGAACATGTATCTCCCTCCTCCCAGTTTCTTTGGCATTAAATGTCAACATGAAATGATTGAGAATCCTTGAGTGCTTAACATAGAGAGAAGCAGCCTGGTCACTGCAGGCACCAGATCTCCTCTCTGGCATGATTAATAATTGACTAACTATGAGGAATGACTCAACACCATGCTTCTTTGCACTTATATTCTCAAACTCACAGATCTTCTCAACAGTGAGCCAAGATATTCATGACAGCTAACAGCAAACATTCTAGAATCTGGCTGATATGTTTTGTATTTGTTATCTTTTAATTTTTCTGAAAGAAAATAAGATAATGCTGTGCATGTGTGCATCACTGAGTCAAAAAGACCACAACGCCTCATTTTGTGATCTGTCAGCCATTTTAGAATAACACATTGGTTTGTCATCTTCCTCTATGTACACAGCCCTTCCAGCTGTGCAGTAAATGGACCTTATCCTAAAGGACAAAGTTAAGGAACGAAGTGCCTTGGTCCCACAGTACTTCTGCACTGACCAATGGTGTGGTTAAGGCCAAGTCTTCAGGACTGGTAATTAAAAATCCTCTTAGACAGGCATATTTTTTATATGCCTGCATTAACTTTAAAAGACTTATAAGACAGGCATATTTTCTTAGACAGGCAAGATATTTTTTTTTTTTCGAGCTGGAACACTTGAGAAGCAACACCAGCATGGTGGGCTGAAGGCTGAGAGAAGAGCTTTGCCTGTACTGCAGAATACAGTCTTGTCAAAACACGTTTATGGGTTACATTCATGAATAAGTGAAAGGTCTCTCTTACCACTACTCTTTATCACTAGGAGCTCAAGATGCTTTAGAGATGCTGTTGCAGGGTGCAGCTTGGAGTCTCATAAATAAGTGATTTTGGTCACAAAATTTTTTCAGGATTTACAAAGAAATTCATTAAACTTAATGAACAAACATACTGACATTAATCATGCTTTTTCTTTTAGCTTGTATATTCATTTCCTCTTACAGTGACTGAGGTAATAATTATGGTGCAGCACCATTTAATAAAGAAATGTAAAAAATATAACAGTTCATCAGACTATCTTAATGTATTGATGTGCTGCAACATATAATATGAAGGTTGTATTTTCCATGTGAAGATTTTAAATTGCTTTGTAAATATGAATTTGTTGTATCTTAGAAAACATTTGTGAGATGGAAACTCATAGCTTACATCTTCCTAGCTGAGACTCATAAAGATGGCCAGAATTTACACCATTTGCTAAAGTGAAGACAACAAAACTATTGCCAAGAAATGAATCAGATATTGTGGCTTGCCTGCTTATATTTCAGCTTATAGGAAATACTCCTGAAACTGGGAGTGCTTACAAACCTGTCACAAAAATGATAACATTTCTTTTCGGTGATTCTGTTTGATTAATCAGAGCCTGCAGCATTAGCAGTCCAGTGACTTCCCACATTTCTTACCAAGGAATCGTTCAAAGCTCATATCAGCCACAGGATTTTAAGGGCTGTGTGCCAGGGATTGAATTCCCATGAAGGACATCAGAATGATGTGGTGACATCAAAAAAAAAATGTGGTTATGGAAGAATTATATTATCCTTTAGTCTGAACTGCACTTTCTGTCACGTATAACAGAAAAGGAGTGATAACTGTCCCTTTCAACCACTGCAATATCCTTCCTAACTCTCCTTTCATGGAATATCTGATAAACAAAGGAGGGATTAAATTCTCCTGCAATAGGTTAACTGCTTTGCTATGAGATTTTCCCTGTTAGCCATTCAATGTGAAACCTTGACTTTGGTAATTTTTACATTGTATGGGACAAAAACAGTGAGCTAAAACACAGTTCTTTTACTTATTGGGATGAAATTCCAGCTATTAGGATGAGATTCCACCATAGACATTCTATCTGATGCTTTCTAAAGAAACCAATGATCAGTTCCAATCCTTATAACATCCCTTGTATTGCACTAAACACTGTTGAATGTTTCACTTTGTTTTATACCTTCAAATTTTGTAACTTAAAGATGGATCCTTGTCTATGACTGCATTTATAGAAACCTTATGAAAATAAACTGCTTTTCTTCAACAACTGCCTGTTCTGTCAGTTTTAGAAGATAAACACTTATTTTCTCAAGGTTTTTTTTTTTTTTTTTTTTTTTTTTTAGGCCTGTCAGTTTGATCTAGGCCTGTCAGTTTGACCTCAGTGCCAGGAAAGCTCATGGAGCAGATTATCTTGAGGGTCATCATGCGGCACTTGCAGGGCAAGCAGGCGATCAGGCCCAGTCAGCATGGGTTTATGAAGGGCAGGTCCTGCTTGACGAACCTGATCTCCTTCTATGACCAAGTGACGCGCTTGGTGGATGAGGGAAAGGCTGTGGATGTGGTTTACCTTGACCTCAGTAAGGCTTTTGACACAGTTCCCCACAACATTCTCCTCAAGAAACTGGCTGCTCGGGGCTTGGACTGGCGTATGCTTCGCTGGGTTAGAAACTGGCTGGATAGCCGGGCCCAGAGAGTTGTGGTGAATGGAGTCAAATCTGGTTGGAGGCCGGTCACTAGTGGTGTCCCCCAGGGCTCGGTACTGGGGCCGGTCCTCTTTATCTTTATCGATGATCTGGATGAGGGCGTCCAGTGCACCCTCAGTAAGTTTGCAGATGACACCAAGCTAAGTGCGTGTGTTGATCTGCTCGAGGGCAGGAAGGCTCTGCAGGAGGATCTGGATAGGCTGGAGCGATGGGCTGAGGTCAACTGCATGAAGTTCAACAAGGCCAAGTGCCGGGTCCTGCACCTGGGGCGCAACAACCCCAAGCAGAGCTACAGGCTGGGAGATGAGTGGCTGGAAAGCTGCCTGGCCGAGAGGGACCTGGGAGTATTGGTTGATAGTCAGCTGAATATGAGCCAGCAGTGTGCCCAGGTGGCCAAGAAGGCCAACAGCATCCTGGCCTGCATAAGAAGCAGTGTGGCCAGCAGGTCTAGGGAAGTGATTTTGCCCCTGTACTCGGCTCTGGTGAGGCCGCACCTCGAGTACTGTGTTCAGTTTTGGGCCCCTCGCTACAAGAAGGACATGGACGTGCTCGAGCGAGTCCAGAGAAGGGCGACCAAGCTGGTGAGGGGTCTGGAGTACAAGTCTTACGAGGAGCGGCTGAGGGAGCTGGGCTTGTTCAGCCTGGAGAAGAGGAGGCTCAGGGGCGACCTTATCGCTCTCTACAGTTACCTTAAAGGAGGCTGTAGAGAGGTGGGGGTTGGTCTGTTCTCCTACGTGCCTGGTGACAGGACGAGGGGGAATGGGCGAAAGTTGCGACAGGGGAGTTTTAGGTTGGATGTTAGGAAGTACTTCTTTACCGAAAGGGTTATTAAGCATTGGAATGGGCTGCCCAGGGAGGTGGTGGAGTCACCATCCCTGGAGGTCTTTAAAAGACGTTTAGATGTAGAGCTTAGCGATATGGTTTAGTGGAGTACTTAGTGTTAGGTCGGAGGTTGGACTCGATGATCTTGAGGTCTCTTCCAACCTAGAAATCTGTGATACTGTGATACTGTAAATAATGCTAAGTGTAGCACCATGGGTTATTTACAACATCCAGTATTCAGCACTCAAGGTAACCTCAGCTGTCTAATTGTAGTTAGAGAGATTTTATCAGAAATACTTTAGGGCAAAGATTATTGTGGTACTGGGAATCATTTTAAACAAGAACCTCATTTGCTATTCAAGGAGCCAGGTAGACTACCCTTCTAATTTAGTACCTCCTGTAGTCTCCTGTCTGCTACTCTCCAGACTGCTTAACTGTTTGTTTATCAAAACTGAAAAAGTACTGATTACTTACCTTATTGTCTTTATATTTGTTATTTTTATCATGATCTTGTACAATTGCAAAATTAAAATTAAAATTCCTTCACAGTCATTATGTAGCTCCTATAACAGTGTAGCAGTGGCCAAAATGTTCTGAATTTTAGTCTCATTGTGTTTATGTCTTTTTTTTTTTTTCCTTGCCTCTTTGGTCTTCCATAAATCTATCCTATGTGTTTGTTTTCAAGTGAAAAATCAGGCCCACATTTCATGCTCCGATTTTCTAATTTTCAGTAATTACAAATAATTGACTTTAGATTAGCTGAAAATAATTTATAGAACATCAGCATGTAGTAGAGAATAAAATGCTGTTTACTTTGGAAGCTAATGGATATGCAATTAAAAAAGGTTCATATGTTTTTTGAGTTGTGCCTTGCTTTCACAATCTATTCAAATTCAGTAAACACAAGTTTTATGTGCTTTTGTGTTAAATTTAAAACTCTTGGATAAGTTGTTCCATTAGTTATATCTCTACAACACCACTGAGATTAATATCCTATTTAAGCTTGAAGAATTTATATTGTCTAGCATGGTTCCTTATTGCAAAAGCTCAGCTCTAGATTGCTAGGTACTATTGCTGTAATTCATTCTTGAGCTATTTATATTTATGTAGTAACTAATTAATCATAACTTGACAGATAAATACATGATGTACAATCAGTAAATAATGAAATATGAGCCCAGCCAATCTTTGTGATATATTTTGTTAAGGTAGAAGACCATAATCGTACGAAAGAATCAAGCTGAATAGCATGTATTAAATCAGATTTTGGAGATAATAGTCATTTTTCCTTTATTTTTTCCTTTTGCTTTTCCTTTCGTTTCCACATGGACCAGTCACAACATATCTGTCATTAAATTTGCCACCTGAAAACAATGATGAGAAATGAAAATAACTTAATCTCCTCAAGTTGTCTCTAGGTGAGAGAAGCTCCACAAGCAGTCTTCTTCAAAACTATCTTCTCAGTTGTGATAAATCTGCTTGAGGAAAAAGTGTAGTAAGACTGTAGAGCATAATTAGTTCTGCCCTGAATGTCAACTCCCATGAATATCTATTTTGGATTATTTATTTACTTATTGACAGAAAAGGTCAGATTCTTGGACATTATTATCTGATAGAAGAAAATATTCTGATGAGCACAGATAGTTTTTCTTTATTTTTTTATTATTATTTTTATAATTTTTATTTTACTTTTAATCTATTTTGTTTGTTTGTTTATATTGAGGTCTGTTTTATGACAATATATTTCCGTGATTAGAAGTAAGATCTTCCTTCAAAATGCATTCAAACTGAGATGGTATATAAGTAAATTTCTCTATTCCATTTTCTCTTGGACATCAATGTGCAGCATTATTATTATTATTTTTTTCCTAAAAGAAGCAAGTGACATTTTCTAAACCTGAATGACAGTGCATAACTCAATAGATGCATATATTTGTGGTCATATGTCTCTTCTGCCAGCGTAACAGGAGACAACATTTTTCTGCTGAAAATTCTGAGTTCTTCTGACACTAGATTTCAATGATTCACTGAAGAGGAACTCTCTCTAGAGTTTCCTTACAGCCCAGATATTTTGTCATTTCTGAAGACTACCTTGATTAAACTTACATATGAGATACTAGTAAAGGAAGTTCCACAATTCCAATATCCAATCTTCTCAATAGGATGGAAGCCTGTTGTAGCCAACAAGAAGTACTATCTCCTGCAAGGGTTCATGCTGTGCTCCACAGAACAGCAGTTTCTTCCAAGCTTGTGTTCTTCGGCCTTACAGAATAGTAATAAGGGTGGCTTCTTAAGAAACATTTACTTTAGAAAACTGTGTAGAGCTTCTATTGCCTTGAATGAAGCAGGAATTTCAAAGTTCAATAATTCAACCTTTTTGCTTGAATATTCCTATGCAAAGCTATACTTCATAGGTAAATATTGCTAAGCACGGACTATACTGTACCCAAGAAGTTCTTTTAGTTGACTTTTCTTTCAGTCCATCAGAGCAACAATCAGTTCATAACCTCTCAGTCATTTTAGAATGAGAGAAGAGATTAGCTTTGCAACAGGAGACATCAATAAAACACACACAGTGCTACATTAACCAGACCTCCAAGCCATTTTCTCCAAAGCAAGAAGGGAATAAACATGGTCAGAGTAAATCTCTCATCCTTACTGTTGGCATTATTCTCGGGAGCAGTGGGAAAGAGATTTTGCAGGATTGCCATTCATCACTCCATATTGCTGTTTGTGACAAACAATGAGCTCGCTGTTTTTCCAATGAGAAAAAGTCAGTTACTAAGCAGTTTCTATTCAGGAAGAGATTATAGGAAATATCAGCCAGTCTGCCCATCTGATTTTTGCAAGTTTCCCTCCTCCTCACTGGAAAGTGCAAATCAGACATAGAAAATTTTGTTTCACAATATACAGTAGGAGACTATGCCTATCTGAAGTAAGGCTGGTTGCTTCTGCAGTCATTATGAAAGCTCAGAATAAGCACATTGATTGCTGGGATCAAGTAGATCTCTTATCCATGACTGGAACAATGCTCTGAAGCACAGTAATGAAGCACTGCTGGTACAGACGGTTCTTTTACTCTTTACCAGTGTTACATAAACAGAATTGAAAAGTTCTCTACAAAAGCAATGTAGTGTAAAAGTGCTGTATTCTCTGAATTTTCCAGCTGTGGGAGAGGGGAATATACAGCTGGAACTAGCACATAGGAGAAAACACGATGTAAAAGGATGTGTGGAATTAGTAGGTAAGATCATTTAGCTCACCAAAGCAGTCTATATTTGAAAAAAAAATGTTTCCATGTGTCTCCAGCAAGAAAGGTATTACATTTCTAAAATACTCCTGTTTTCTGTTATTGACATTTTCCCCACCTGACAGAATTCTTACAATATATGGCCATTTAAAGGGTACAATATATTCAGCCCAGGCCTATGACTGACTTTCTTAGTAATGTACCTCATTTTCTCATGATTCTAAGATATTCTGAGGATGGTACCATTATGTATATTTATTTCACTTTCTTTCTATGCAGGTATCAGTCAAAAAGGTAGCCAGACTGACCTAAACCTTTATTGTCTATATGAGGCAGCTGCAGCTTGTAGCAGCCTGTATTCCCCTGCTCTACATCCATACTCCACATCTGTCACCTGCCTGCACCCTTCTGCGGGCAGGGATCCTGCTCTCACTGGACCACACAGAACCTCTGAGCCTGCTGGGGATGTACATTTGCTGGAGTGTAGACAGAAGCACAGTTACCCTAATCATGAAGAGAGGCCATGGGACCACAAAAAAAGTCCAAATCCAAGACCCCTTGCATCCAGAGCCTTTTGACTGCAAGCAGCAGAGGAGCAGAAGGTAATAAATCTTGGCTCCCTTATCAGGGCTTCAGGTATCTATAGAGGCTGCATGAGATACTTTTCATCATGAGGTTGGGTGAAGTGGATTGGGACTATTAATTTGGTAGCGATATGGAAATGATGGTGATTACCTAAGTTTGGCTGCACATTTCCTGGTAAATAGTTCTTCCTGGCTCTTGACCTTGCTCACATGAGCCAGGGAGAAAAATATCTTGTCACAGAGCTAGTTAGTATTTTAGTGAGATCATCAGTAAGTCAAGAAAGCTGGACAAAAAAAGACCTCCGCTTTGTCTTTTCCTGATTCAGCTCCTTTTCTGAAGCGTTTTAAGTAAAGTAGATCTAAAGAAACAAGGTCCCAAATAGTCAGATTCCCAAGAGAATGAACCTGGGAATTAAACACAAGGATTAGTGAAACTGACTGTTAAGATAGATATTAGAAGTAATGGTTAGGGATTTGTCTGTTTGTTTGATAAATGAAAATAAACGAAGCATGATTTTTAAAACTAAAAATAACACAGCATTTGCATCTGGAACCCTGGCTCAGCATGTAGTTTATACATTCAAGTCATATTCCTAAGAAATCATACTCACCTTGAGGATGCACAACATATAAAAAGACATAATTTATCTATTGTCAACAGCAAAAGAGGAAAAAAATAGTATCTCACCTTTTGTGCCCTGCGCTTGTCTGCACGTTGGTTCTGGTGGTAGATACGGCTGAAGTTGGAGACAATGACAGGGACTGGCAGAGCAATGACTAAGACCCCACTCAGGGAGCATATTGAACCAAAAATCTTGCCAGCTATTGTCTTCGGCACCATGTCACCATACCTGGATTAGAGAAGACAAAACCCTTAGTAAAGACAAAATCTCTTCTCAGTATTGAATTTCAAGATGAATTAATTGAACAATAGATTTTATTTGTCTTGCAAATCATACTTGATGCATATAAATATTTTATATACATATGCATAAATTACATAGCAAGCCCAGTGTTGTGCACACATATTTTTAATTTCAAGCTAATGTTAGGTATCTTGGCCATCAACTGCAGTCATCTATGTTTTACTTAATGTAGTACTCCCAAGCTGCCCCTATTGCAATGAGAACAGATCTGGCTGTGAAAAAATATTCAGCATCTAAGTCATGTTCTTAGTCTATTTGTTTGATAGAAGAACTCACTGCTTTCCAGTGATGAGATCCTAGGGAGACCACTTGATAAGTTAGATGTCAAGCTGAATAATCTATTGTCTCACTAAGTTGATATAGTACTTTCATTTTGGAAGGTAGAGCATTTTTGGAACAGGGTGCCCAGGAGATCATGGACTTTCAGTCCTTGGAGATTTTCAAGACTTGGTTGATCAAAAGCATGTCTAACCTAATTTGTTGTTGTTGATAGGCCTTCTCTGAGTGAGACGCTGGACTATCTGAACTCCAGAAGTTCCTTCTAAGGTTTAAATATATATATATATTTTCTCTTAGCCAAAAGCAAACCCCACAAACTCAAACCACAAAGAAACAACCAAAGAAATTCTAACTGCAGATCTTGGCAATTCTTAGAATTACTAGGGCTTGAATTTACCACACTTCTTTATGATTTTTTTTTTTTCCAGCAAGTAAATAGTGCTGCTGAGAAGTATGTAGAGGGATTCTGGTGACAGGTTATTAAGAGATATTGGCTATTTGCACTCTGTATTCTGCCATATTCTACAGGACAAGTATGCAATTACAAACTACAGAGTTTAATAAAGAGATATATTAGGTTCAAGTACCATTCTGTTTTTAACTGTGCTGTGTTTTAAGTTACTGTTAAGTATAGATTGCAGCAGGTAAATTTAATATGCTTGTGAACAGAGATATGGCACATTCTCTATTGTAAAGAAACAAGAAAAGGTAAGTAATAGAACTGCAGTGGGAACAGTGTTTAGAAAGTGCTATTGGAAAAACAAAAACAAACAAACAAACAACAACAACAAACAAACAAACAACAACAACAAACAAACAAATACCCCCCCCCAAAAAAAAAAACTATCAGTTCAGCAGGAACTGGAAAGATAATAGAGAAGGGGTGTGTGTGTGTGTGTGGAGTCTTCAAATCACATGGTCTAAATTGTGCACCTAATAATGAGAAGGGGGGGATAAAGGGTTGAGGACATCATATCTATACATGGTTAGAGAACACTTTATAGCAATGAGAGCTCAGCATATGTCTGAAGGAGATTATGTATCACTTTGTAGATGAAGATAAATGGTTTGAATGTTGTAAGATAAGAGAAAGGTGTTTAACTCAATGATTCAAATAAGTGTTCATCCAGGCAGACATAATATAGATGACCAAGTCTTAGTTTATTGACCATGACTATATTGTGTAAAAGAAATATTTGGTTTCTTTATAAGGCATGCCCAAGTGTAAAATATTCACAGGAAAAAAGTACGTTAATATTTGTACTAATAAAAAACTCACCACCTTAGAATTTGAATGCTGGTAATTGTTGATTTTATGACATGCAGAAGTGGATAAAAGGACATAATGTAATACAATCCAATAGAATCTAAGTTATTAATATAGGTGGTCTCAATTACAGCATGTATAAAAATTAAAAAAACACTAGAGAGTTCGATCCCGTTAACATTTGCACCTCACAACATAAGTATTTTTGGAGCTTATCTTCCTAAACTGCCCAGAATCTCTCAGGGGTGATACATTCCCAACTGTTGGGCAGGGGAGTGGATAAAGGTCCCTTTGATGAATGGGATCCCTGGAACCCAACTAACCCCAGCAGTGGTGAGTGGAGGCACAGGACTGTCAATGGTGTGGGGCTGGAGGGGGCTGCCCAGCACCATCCTGTGAGCATTTGGTGGTGGGGGCAGTGGGTGACTTGAATCTTCTTTAGAGGAGGATGCCTAGGATCAGATTGCTCATAAATGTTATTGGTTTACAATAATTGTTACTGTTTTGCTTCATCTTTTAAATACGATCCAAGTATTCTCTGAAATTGAATCAAAATATATCAAGAGAAAGCTATTTAAAAGGCAGGATATATTTACACAAACCTGACACAACCAGAACTTGAAACGAAAAATTTACACACACCTAGTATTACTAGGACAGAACTATCAAACTAGATTACCAAACCTATATTTAGATACCTAAAATTATCACTTGAAATGTGAAATTGCAGAACCTTCATAAGGCTACATTGTCACCAATGGCTTCTGTGGACTGAAGGCATTTCTGGGTCTAATTAATTTGGTTTGAAGTTGCTCGGAGATATATCATCCTGCTGATAGTGTGACACTATAATTATATGAATTAACCACAGACTGATGTTTTAGGGTTGGTGACAGGAACATTAGCAGATCCATGTCTAACATTTCAGTGTTTATGTGTAACCTATCTAGTGACATAAAGGGCTACCTTTTCATGGTATCTCAATGTTATGGAATGAAATAAAAAAAATAGGATTTTTTTAACATATGAAGGTATTTCACAATGTTTTTCTTGCCTACTGGGCAAAATGAAAGGTAGATGGATATATTGCCTATTTTGAAATAACTTCCTTTTGCTTTTTTTTCTTTTTTTTCAGCTTGAATAAGTTGTACAACAGCTACATTTTCCAAATGTAACACTCTTTGTCCGTTCCTTGATGCTAATAATATCATTCACTTCATTAATGACTAACATAATTAGTTTTTCTCCTGCTGATAAACACTGTGTTTGAGATATTTAAATAAATTACAGTCAGAAAATATGACTGCCACGAAATTACTTTACCTGAACACGGTAAGAAATATATTTGCTCACTGTTATGACAAAATGGAGTTTTTACTACATTTACACTGGTTAGACTTGGTCTCCTTTGGGACAGTGACACAGATCTTAGTCTAGTGTAGACATGACTAGAATTGTTAATGAAGTTCCTTCTGCTGGTTAAACACTACCTTTAGTTATACTTCATATATCAGTGAATATCATCAACGGAAGCGGATGACATAAAATGAAGGGAAAATATCTCCCTACAAGCAATCTGTAATTGCTTTATTCCTTGGAAAGTCTAAACTAAAAAATAACTCAATTTTCAAATGGCAGGGTAGCTTTGTGGTGTTTATATTCTGAAGTGGAAAAATCACACTTGATCCCTAAGACAAATTTTGATTTCTGCAACAAATCTGATCTCTTCAGTCATGGAAACACAACAAATATGGAATCTCATTAAACATTTTTCACACTTTTCAAAAGGGAACTATTTCAAGGTTTTATCTAGTGCTATCCTGCTTTTCTCCCTGCTATTCAGACTGTAAATGCAAACATATTCTCCTTTATGTTTTTTTTTTTTTTTTTCCCCCTCTTAGTTTCAGTCTCTTTATAGCTTTGTATATAGCCTGTTCCACATATATCTATTATTGTGGGCAAAGCTCTAGTCAGTTTTGGGCATTTATGATTTCTGCTGACAGTCTAATTTTGCAACATCAAAAGTGTCATCACAATATTTTATGCCTTGGATGAGTGAAGAAAAAGAGACATTGTGTTTTATCCCTGTTATCAATCGGGGATGTTCTACTTCATTTAGCAAAAAGGGAAGTGAAAAGGATGCGACAAACTAGATGTGTCAGTCAAGTTTTATCAAATCACAAGTCAGAGACTATATGATCAAACTAATGCCTTGGTTTTACTGGACGTAGTCCAGACAGGTCAGACATGTGCTACTTCTTTGGTTCATGGCTATCTGTTCACTAAGTGACATAGTACATGGATGGATTTAAAGGCATGCGCTTTTGTCTCAGTTGTTTGTATTCAGCAGGTAGTAGACAACTTCTGCTTATTTGACTCCTTATTGCAAGGGAAGACAGTAAGGAAGTCTATTTGTTTATTTTGAAAACAAATACTGAATCATTCAGAGTATTGATCTGAGCAACATGGATATGTTTCTTATAGCTTTGCATGACAAATCTGGGGGCTTGAATTGCAGACTGAACCACACACAAATGGGTGAGCTGTTGTAGGAACCTGGGAAAAATGAATGTGTTTTGGTTTACAAATGCCCATTCTGTACCTAAAGTGTTATCACAGCACAGCTAACCCTCAGACATCCACCAAATAAAGTGATACTGTTTTTCTGACTGTTGAGTAGAATATACCCAATGTTGCATATCCATAATTTAAGAAATCTTTGACAACAGAACCTGTATTTTTAGTATCATCAGCTACGTCTTATTTCTGAGTCTAATGAGGACTGTTTTCTGTTGGGTCCAAGACAAAAGATCTCATAAGTTAAAGTTCTGACATTACTGAAACAAACATACCTTTTAGGTATTTTTCCTTGATGTGAGCAGATAAGGTCTTTTCTTTAACAATCTCTATGTTATAGGAGTGACAATACTGCTTTTTTAAACTTCTATTCATTTGAACACATAAGTAATTTTTTTTTCAAGTGAAAAGTAAGTGTATTCTAGAAGGTAAAATAACATATCACAAGAATATAGCTATTTTTATGTAGTAACATTTTTATGTGTGTTTGAGAGATCAGAAATGCAAATTTGGAATAGTTTACTTTAGGCAGAAACATTCCCCCCTGGCTGATCTCAACAGAAAACTCTGAAATTGTAGGAAATGTATAGTAGGAATAAATCTAGGATGTCCGTTTTTAAGGAGATCAAATAATTTAGGCTGACACAAACAAATAAGGGAAAAAATTGTCAACGTTCAAAGAACCTAGATGCAGTAGCGTTTTCTGGCACTAGGGGGCATAAATGCCATTGAAATTAAATGGAAATGCAAATGCAAAAAAAAATAAATTAATGCACGTTACAAATACCTCTGCCCTGTCCTACCTCTTTCGAATTAATTTACATTCTTTTACAAACATTACATTGATTGAGGTCTGTTGTCTGCTCACATCATATTTGCTGAAGAGGGAAAGCTAGTAACATTTTTATTTTCAAACATGTAAAACATACCAGAAAATAATGGAGGTGTAAAAAATGAAAAGTCATTAAAATTAATTTGACACTATTTATTTTAAAAGAAAGTGAAATTATGGTCAAAGAACAATGAAAATAATACAAAAATCTACGGAAACTAAAATCTATACAGAAGCTAGAATGGCGCATTTTTTCACCTGTGTAGTTGACGGCTGTGTTTCCCAGCGGATTTGGCATGTCAAGCAGGTAGAGTTCTGTTTTTTGGTACTGGAGGTGATTAACACAGTGCTGTGAATCTGACCTTTTTAATTTAGTCTAGCTGGTTTTCCCCCTGCTGTCTCCTCTTTCCAGATATAGTCCCTCACCCTCCATTTGCTTGGCTAGTCCAGGCAAGGTCAGTGTGGTGCCCACCTCAGTGGGGTGAGTTCCCCTCAGTGGGGAAGTGCCCTCTGGCTTTCCATTTTGGCTGATGACACCTTCCCCTTCTCTGGGACCACATGCAGAGCCCCAGAGGCTGCTCTGTAAGACTCTAAACTGCAATCACACAGCTGCTCATCAGCCCTTGTTTTTGGACAGCCAGCCACCCAGTCAGGCATGCAGTAATGTTCCAGCATTGGGGAGAAAGCAAGAAAACCAATTCCCAGCCTCTCTGACACTAACAATAATCATGATGAATCTGCAGCCTTACCTAGGTCTTAAAATAGCCTAATGATTTTGGAAAAGTAATTTCTAATAATACAAAATATTGCTGTTAGTGTGAGATGCAGAACATTATATGCATTATTCCAAATTTTATTCCAGCCTAGGGAGATTCTGTACAGAATCACAAATAATCTTTCTGGCTGCTTTTATTGCTGTGAAGGGCCCTCTGTTGCAATAGCCCTCTCTTCAACTCAGCAGTGACGGACGTGGTACCCTCTGGGGTCCATGAATGCTGCCGCAAGCACTGACCAGAATGATCATTCATGAATGATGAAGAGCACATCTGCTTCTCAAGAGCAGCAGTGCTCCCTGGGCTTTCCGGACCACAGGGCCAGAGTCGAACCTGCCTTGCCAGACAGTAACACATTACTGCCCCTGTACCTGTCTGAGTTATCAGTTTCTGAAATACAAGGTTTCCAGATTTTTTTAGTGTGCGCACGCGCCAGGGCTTTCATCCAAGAAACTTAAGCAGATTTCCAAGGTGGACAGGTGGACTTCAGTATTTAGAGGTCACAAAAAAAAGGAACTTTTGAATGTTAAAAAGTTAAGACTCGTTCATTAGAAACACTTCTGAATTATTGCAGTCAAAGCAGAGATTCAGATGACCAAATTCCTTATGCTTACCAGGAAATACTAATATGGGAAGATTAAAAAAATGTTTTTATGTTTCTTTTTTGTCATGTCACCTTCAATCCATAGGAGAAGCTAATATCCTAACTGCTCCTGAGCTGCTGCAAAGCACTATAGAAGTATGATATCTGCTTAAAGTTGTATGGTGTCTATTTAAATAACCAGGGCTAAAGCTCAGCCGACCTTCAACAGCTGTGTCACACTTGCACAGATATGCTACTGAGGTGTGGGATTTTTGTTGTTGTTTTATATTTTTCCCCAGTTGTCAGAGGCAAAAATAAACATACTTCTTTGTTGTTGTTGAAAAAGAGAATATTTTTGAATGGATCAGACACTCTTCATGAATAAGAAGAGTAACACAGCAGAAAAAATATTCTTGATGCAAAATTTTCAACCTGCCCTTCCTAGTACTACCAAAATCACTGTGATTCCCACAATGTGCTGGCCATTATTGAAACTCATAGGTGAAAATGGGTCTTTTTCAGAGTTTGCAGGCAAAGCCTGTCCTCATACAACCTGCTTTGTAACAGGCTTCTGTAGGAAGGACAGTTGCTCTTGCCCTCCCATGTCCACTTGGAAGCACTGAGTGCCCAAGCCCTCTCCTGCCAAATGGTGACATGAGACTGCAGCAACTGCAACTGAGGGTCTCCGCACACCGAGGAAAGCATTGGCTTGTGCTTTTAAGCACTTTTTTAGCCTTTTTTGTCTGTTTGTTTAAGTGGTGTAACATCACAACCCATAATGGAGTACCTCAGAGTTGGGGGTTCCAGCACCAGCTCCTGTGATGGAGATGCTTATACGATGAGAGATCTGCCATGTATTTGGTGGGATTTCATGCTTAGTACAGCTTAGTACAGTTCTACATACAGAGGACTGTATGTCAGCAATAATATTCATCAGATAGTTTGCCACACTCTCCCTCAGAAAGGACAGACTGATTAAACCTTGCTTTTGTGGTACCATGGACATGTGAATAAACAGATCTTTGCCAACTTGCTTCACAGACAGACTCTTAGGACTATACAGATAATCTTAGATAGGGAGCAGATATCAGTTAAGCATTTTAACATTAAAACCAATTGGAAAAATGCCATCAGTGAAGAAAAGAAACTATCCATTCTGAGAGTAGAAAAAGAAGTGCAACACATAAGGCAATATTATAGAGATGTCAGATTATATCTGACAATTGCAAAATGGTGTCTTTGTCTAAGGAGGGTGCTTTAAATTGTTATGAAGCTGTTCCCTAGAGCTTCCAAGCTGCTTGGTGACTAAATGCTGGCAAGTTGACACTAATTAGTCATTTATTTCAACATTACATGCTACAACTGATAATTTAAAATGCTACTGGTAATAAGTTTAAGTGGAATTTCTAAATAAGCATTTAAACTGTGTTGCCTTAAGGATTCAACCTGTACATTTACAATTTTAAAAGTATCTAAACTGTAGTTTAGGAGCGAATTCTGTTTTTAAAACACCACTGTATGTGAATGTAAAATGATCCAGGGCTAGATTTAGAAGAATAAGATAAAACTAACTCTCTCTCTCTCTTTTTTTTTTTTTTTTCAGTTAAGAGAGTGTAGTGGAGAGGAAGAGGTAAATAAACAATGTCTTCATTTCTTAAAATTATCTATAGTCCTGCAAATACTATATCTAATTAACATGAATTTCAGTTATTACTTTGCTGTATTAGTTCAGAATTTCAAGTCTTTGAGATACCATAGTGATAAGCAGAGAATAAATGCTTTGCTGTATAATTATTCATAAGATGGTACAAATGATTACAGGAAGAATATACTGTCACTCAGATACTTTGCATTTTCTGGGGTCTGTAGACATTCCTTTTTTTTTTTTTTTTTCAGTCTATTTTTTGTGAAACCAACAGTAACTCAAAAGAAAAAAATAATTGACAATTTGATCTTCGCTCCTGCAATTCTGACTTACTTCCCTAAAATAAAATATTCCAAGGTCTTTGCTCTTAAAAATCAGTGACATAGTACGTATTTAGTCAGGACTCAATTTTTCAATAGTTCTTTTTTCAGTGCATGTACCCACACACAAACACATATACATAGAATAAACTGGCCAACTTTGTCAAAGTTCAGAAAAGAACCAAAAAATACCAGTAACAAGCCAGATCAAAGCTTTGTCTAGACTCGTATTTGAGTCTCCAACATTTAACCTTGAACAAACAAACTTATACGGAAAAAATAGGGTAAATATACATGATAATATCCCTGAATGCTCTTCCAACCTCCAACCTTTTACAGCTCTGGTACTTGAGTAATTTGCAATTTCTTTGTAGCTAGTGCTTAATGCATTACATTTGCATAGGCTTTATTTTTTTCCATTTAATCCACACACATTTTTAGCATTTGCAACATTGGCAGTTCCTTGGTCTGCTATGCGCGGTCTCCTTTAGACTCTTCTGACTGCGGTTCCTTGCTCCATATGAAGCTCCCAACAAGGTCCTTGTATTTGAAAAACCAGCTGGTGTGTGATCTCCAGCCACCCTGCTCCTGTTACTTGTGGTTTCTTACTATTTTCCTTATCTCTTTTCCAGACTGACAAGTCCTACTCTGCCCATACAGAATCTACTCCCTGTATTTGATCATACCTTCTGTCCTTTTCTTCTCCACTTCTTTTGTATTATTTACGAGAAAAGAGGACCAGAACTGCACATGGTATTCAAAGTAGTACGGACAAGTTCAGAATAGCTTATTTTTCTGATGCCAGCTTGGACAATAAGTTATTATTATTCACAACATTAATATGTGATTTCTCATCCTTGTTATTTCTCTGTACAAATCTTATTATTGGTGGGGCTGGTAATATTTGTCTTACATCCTAGATCTCTATCACTGACAGAGAAAACAGAGCTGTTAGACTTCTGGCACAGCATGGGAGTTTTGACGACTGTTGTGACAAAATTTTTACAAAATGATCATTGAAACGATATAGCTTACACAGCACCCATGCTACCCAGAGAAAGAAAATGCACTCTTAGATCCGTACCAACACTTAGGTTAACAGAAATACACCTTTGTCCTCTGAATACATTTTTTTTTCTTTATTCTTTCTGAAAATCCTTTCTTGGAAGAAGAGAACTACAAAGGAATACAAAGTTAAGAGGCAGTATTTTATATGTCATAGGGAAATAGAAACCAGGACGAATGCACACCAGGCTCAGATACACAGCATTTAAAGTAAATTGATACAAATACAATGGAGTAGTTTCCTGCAGTTCCTACTTAAGCCATTAACATGAACAATATCAGAACATAAAAATCTCTGTCTTCAAAAGTACCACCGTCTCTAGCCACTCTTTACATTAAAGATTAGGGATGAATGATGGGCAATGCCTTCTAGTGACGATCTGGCCATAGCACCTAGTAAAGACTGAATAAAGAACCCATACTACAAGCAGTAAACCAGAGCAATGTGGACTTCACTGACAACACCAACTTGTCTGTAAAGAGTCCAGTTCCAGGCTCCATTAGTTCCCAGCAGGACAGTCTATGGCTTAACACATCCTCCCTGGGAAATGATTTCAAAGGCAGCTGCTAAATATCTTCTACCTAGCCTAGGTTCATGGATGCTCACTGTTCCCTCAGACACTTCAGAAGACTTAAAAAAAAAAAAAAAAAAAGGTGTTTTATTCTTCAGTTTAGTAAATTTTTCAGCATAGTGAATAAAATCAGAATTGTGTCATGAAATATGGACTTAGGTTCCTATTCAAATGGAATGTTTCTGAAGCCCGAGGGTATGTTTTGATATGCTGTCTTGCCTCAGCAGAGGTGAGTGAGAATTTTCCTATTAGTGTTGTGATTAGGTACAATCTGGGTCCAGTGCTCTTGTTTCATCCCAGAAATACTGCTGAAAATGTTATGTAATTAATTTCTCCTACAGATTTTCTTTCAGATGCAATACTTATGTTAAATAGCAGCAAAGTCAAAACAAAGCATTGATCTGCCAATCCATTCCTAAATTTCTCTTGAGTATATATTAGCCATCAGGTCAGACTGCGCCAACTATAAATCACATTAACACTAGAAATGCACTGTGGAAGTCTGCAAGGACAGCCATGCGTCTCTTTTTTTGTGACAGCTACTGGGCACAGCACAGAGATCAGTGAGCTGATTTCACTTAGCAATCAAATCCAGCTGCTTCTACGCTCAGGTGAAACTCTGAGTGAAGCAACAGTGGGCTTAGCCACTGCTACCATTAGTGCTGTTCAGTGCTCTAATGAGCAGACCAAGATCTAGAGACGATTCCCACTAAATCCGTTACTCCTTGTGATGCTTTTTTCAGCAAAGTACTAGAAGTATCCAGTCTGCTTTACAGGCCTGTTGTCACCCTTTCGTGTGCCTTGTAACATAAAAACATTCTAGCTTAACTTCTACATATTTAATCCTACTAGATAAAGTTGGAGTTTAATACATTAAAAATAATGAAGGCAAAAATATTTTTAAAGTGTTCTTGAGATAATAAACAGAATTATTTTCTTGTCTTTCAAAGCAACAACAAAAAAAAATCAGAATTCCCTTTCCTTCTTGTTACTTGTTTTATCTCAGATTTTCATCATTTGAAAACAGTCTATTGCATCATGCTCAGCACTGGCTAGCACAACCACCAATGGACCACTATTATTTTTTACAATCCTTCAGGCAAAGATGAAAAACACAAAATAGCTTGTGCCAGGATTACACTGCTACTGACCTAAGTCTCTAGGGATCCCTGTCAAATATTGATTATTTCAGTTAATTTTTCTCTAATGCTAACACTAAATCTGTTAAATCCAGATTGAAAACTACTCTAGTATAGTTTTATGCACACACACATACGTACAATACTTGGATAAGACTAAGAACTTTCCCTTTAAGGTAGTAATAATGTCTTTGTACAGCTTTTGTGCACTAGAAGATTTATCACAGTCCAAGATTTTAGTGTCCCTTTCAGGCAAATATTCAGGAGAGTAATTTTATTCTGAGAACCTCTACTGTTATTTCTCCTCTGAAATTCAGCTCTCATCATTTTTGTGACAATTTTATAATCACAGAATGGATGAGGTTGGAAGGGACCTCTGAAGATCATCTAGTCCAACCCCCCTGCTGAGCAGGGTCACCTAGAGCACGTTGCACAGGATGGCATCCAGGTGGGTTTTGAATATCTCCAGAGAAGGAGATTCCACAAGCTACCTGGGCAACCTCTGCCAGTGCTCTGCCACCCTCACAGCAAAGAAGTGCCCTCTTATATTCAGCCAGAACCACCTGTGCTTCAGTTTGTGCCTGTTGCCTCTCATCCTGTTGCTGGGCACAACTGAAAAGAGACTGGCTTTATCCTCTTGACAGCCTCCCCTCAGATATTTATACACATTGATGAGTTTTCCCGTCAGTCTTCTCTTTTCCAGGCCAAATGGGCCCAGTTCTCTCAGGCTGTCCTCATACAACAAGTGCTCCAGTCCTCTAATCATCTTAGTAGCCCTCACCAGGGCTGAGTAGAAGGGGACAATCACCTCACCTGACCTGCTGGCAACACTCTTCCTAATGCACCCCAGGATACCATTGGCCTTCTTGGCCACAAGGGTACATTGCTGGCTCATGGTCAGCCTGCTGTCCACCAGGACTTCAGGTCTCTCTCTACAGAACTCTTCTCCAGCAGCTCAACCCTCAGCCTGTACTGTTCATGCCTTACCATTTAAAATATATTTCAGGAAACACATCAGTGAAAGTTTCCAGATTTAACAGCACATTTGCTATTTTTTTTTCTGTTGGTCTAATCGTCTTTTCATTCTTTTCCAATTTTCAGGGATTTTCAAGCTTGCTCAGATAAGTCCAGGAAAAACGAAACAACTGACGTACTTCAAGTCTTGGAAAATAAAAGCAAAAGCCCCCAGAGTTCACTCAAGGCTCTTAACAACTCAGCTTTTTATCAGTGCTAAGTGCTAAGTTCCGTCCTGTCCCGTCCCGTCCCGTCCTGTCCCTTCCCTAAACCTTGAAAAAAGGAGGGAATGCTACAGCATTCAATCCTCTTAAATTTTCCTGGCAGAGTAATTTGTTTCAGCCGAGCATAGTTATCTCTTTTCTTGCAAAGAAACCAAAAGCCTGTGTGAGCTACTCACTATGTGAACAGCTTAACCCTCACCCTCCCACCTGCCATGCACTAACTTGGCAAGCTGTAAAAGCCTGGCATTACATAGTTTAAATAGGAAAATTTGCATTTATTACACATGAGACGTTTTGAATCAATAGTTAGTCCTCCATCAGATTGTGCAGGTGTCAACTTTGTCAATGAATGCTTCACCACTGCTTTTGAGTCTTGACATGACTTTTAAAGGATAACATTGTATGTGGAAAAGTAGTAGCATGGTACAAACGGTGGAAATGTGTTTATCTACCTCTATCAATTCTGATAATGCATTTTGTAATGTGACCTCTTATGTGCTAGTAATTGGACGCAAGCCACCAAAGAATCTCTAAACATTAGCAAACTGCAATGACATGACAATGACTTTCTGCCACTACTAACCCCATTCTCATTTCAGTTCATGTCCCGTAACTGAAAGGTTCTGTATCTTGCTACCAATCCTCTTGGTTATTCAGGCATAATACTTCATGATACTGACCTCTACTATTCTTTTCATAAGTAGCAAATAAATATATTTTCTATGTGTATGAGAAAATGTCTCCCTCTCCGTTGTGTATAATGTTTAAAAACATCGTGCCAAAGCCCTTCCAAAATCACACTTTTTAGAGACTGCTGATAACCCTTGAGTTTTCGTGTGGATCCCTCAGAAATGGAGCTTCTGGACTATCACGCATCCTTTCTATAGTGTTTTTACACTTTACTTTGTAAAGTTTCGGTGTTCATTAAACATATCAGAATCTTTATGGAGAGTTTGGCAACTACTCAGTAGTAAAACCTAGCGCTTGGGAAAATTGTGTGAGACTTCTCTGACTGGAGAGATGAATGTAGGTGCTCCATGCACGTGCTCCAGAAATCATGTTGGAGATGGATTTTTCCCAATCATTTCCTGTGCAGCACATATTTCACAAAATACCAAAATATTCAGAAAGCCAAGTCTGAAGTTTGGTGCTGTTTTAAATGTGCAATCAAACCACAGCTGCAAGAAGTTCTGTATAGTTTTTAACTAATGAATTTTTATTTTCAAATAATGACAGAGAAAATACTTTACCTGCCAATGAGTAAAGCTTTTGGAGACTGGAGCTTTCATGGATGGTCAAACTCTTAATGCAGAAAAGCTTTTTGATCCCAGCTCTCCAATGTGGTTTGCAATAAACATCAAGGCTTAAATTTAGAGTTAGCACCTGCACATCTTTCTGTGGGTTTTGGAAGAAAAGTCTTACCCTATCCTCTCCCTTCTTCAGGTTTTGAAAGACAAATGTGTTTCACTTAAGATGATGGTTCAGTGTGTATTCACGGACAATGTAGCCCTCCTTGCAACATGGATTTAGATTCTGTGAGGGAATAAAAATTCAGTCCCACAGTACTATTTTGGCTTTTTTCCCACCAACTGGCTACACTGACCTTGCCTGGAGGGCAGACTCCATTTTTAGGCGTCTAATTCTCTCGTCATTATTTGGCACAGCCCTTGTGTAAATCATTATGCCTAATAATTAGATACTGCAGTACTCAGGGTTGTGACACGAGACTTTCAGAATCATTAATATTGTGCCTCCACTGTAATTCTTTCCCCTTCCAAAGGCTGTGTGTCATGCTCAGACAAATGCTGTGGTATATCAGACATCAGAAGCACTGTAAAAGTTACCTTTCCAGTAATGATCTCTGTGCTGCAAATAAAGACTCCGGCTTATCCACTGAGCAATGAATTCCCCAGTGATATCTGAACATTTTGAACCTCACACAAGCTTTCTCCAATTTCTGCAAACCTTCAGAAACCCATTTTTAATTGAAAATGCTATAAAAGCAATATACTGCAGATCATTTATCTTGGTCTTGCAGGCTGCGTTTTTGGACCCCTTGATGTAAACAAAAACTAAGCAAGTAAAGCTACTCCTGACCAGCTCTCTGACCATAGCTGAAATATATTTCCTGAGCCAGTTACTAGCTTGACCTCAAGGCCCCATCATAAAAGAATAACCTATCAATTTCTACCTGTCTCCGCTTCAAGTATAACTATATTCATTGTGTTCATTTTTTTGTTTGTTAAAATCAGTCAGGAGCTCTCAGCAATAACTGACAGCCCTTGTGCTTAATTTTGACTATGCCATTCACTGAAAATTTTGTCCTCGGATTTTAAATTTCTTCTCAACCTTTTGGTTCAAACTGTGTTTCTTTTATCTCTATAACAACAGGTACAATTTAATGAGGACTGCCAAACCCTCTCCTTTTCATGCATTTTAAATTAGTTTTGCTTCTCACTGAGTATAAATCTCTTTTTAGAGACCTTTATATAGCAACTCTTCTGTCCTTTTCTGCTGTTATGTTTGTTTGCAGGGTGTTGAACACCGATTTCCTTCCTTTTCTCCTTGACTTTCTTATTATGGGTACATTCTTGTTTGTGAACATATTATAACTGCACAGCTTTGGAGATGGAGCTGGCATCTGGAAGAGAGTCGATGCTGCAGTCCTGGTGCAAAATGATGATACACCTCAGAGCTTTGCTGTTCCATATAGTGGATTGGTAATTGCCCCCTGATTTTCAAATCTGTACAGAGTTATATGTCTAGGGAATGGATGAAGAAATGACCCACCGGCCTTGAGCTGTTATGTGGTTTGAGAGTCAGAGGAGTGACAGATATGGTTGAGTATCACTGCTGTGGATGTTGTACCATGCTACCTATATATACCTCCAGAAGTGACTTCTGTTCTCCTATGGGAAAAGACTGTTGCAATCTCATGATTGCAAGGACTCTTAAAACTGGCTTTTAGCACAGAGATTTAACATGCTGGGTCGTCATAGTTTGAAAAGTAGGGCTGTTCAAAATTTTTCAAGAATATTTTAAAGTGAAGTATAACTTCAGTTGAGGACCAGATTCTGGCCTCTCTCCACTTGCAACAACAATTTCACTTACTTCAGTAAGCTTCTTTTATGAGCATCTACTCTCAGCTTTGGGTGTCTGATTTTTGTACTATGGCTAGTAACCTATTTCTGATTGTGGAGGAGAACCCTATTGCCAGTGTTAATGTTGTTTCTTGTGATGATAAGGCACATTACTTCATAAGATAATTTGTATAATTCATATTGATTTATCCTCTACAAGAGACCACAGCATTTTCTCATATCCCTTTTCAGAATATACTCTCCTCTCACATTGGCACTGGTTCCTTGCACCCCACTTAACTCCATCCAATACTACACCGAAGGTTTTCCTAGGCCCTCTGCTGAGTCTCTCTTTTTAGTGCCTTGCTTTTCCCCACAGCTGTGTTTGCATCACTTTTCTTAAAGTAGGAAATTGTTTGGGAAAAAAGGGGAGGATATAGGGGGCACAGAGTTTACTCCACTGCCACAGCCAAAATGCACAGCAGTGGGCCAAAGCATTCTTATCTTCTTTTTCATATCTACATTTAGGAATCCTTCTAGCACTACAAAACGGAAATAACAATAATTTCCACAGAAAAAGTAAAACCATTTCAAATATTTGATACTGCTCAGTCATATGGTCTTATTACTGTGACTCCCATCTTACGTGCTGTCTTTTCTTCTAGGGCATTTTGGATCATCTCTCACCCTGCTGGTAAACTTAGACTGTGAGATCTCAGATTTGCTGTGCTGGAGGGCATAGATCAGTTCTGGGTGTTAGACATCTGAGAAGCCAATAAACCATTTTTCATTGCCTTCAAAGTAGGTCAAATTTGGTTGTAAATATTAGGAGAGTTTTCCTTTCTTTTTACACAAAACTTTGCTATTACGAGACTATAAGTCAGATAATAGCAATTCAAGTCCTCTCTCCAGGCCTCCTTAATGTGCTCATCAGTATTAACTACTAAATTCATTTGCCTTAGGAGCCAGAAGATCCCTACTTTGTATTACCAACATTATGTCTTTAATAAGTAGTTGTGCAGGTATATCACTGGCCTGTGCCTGTTCAGGAGGAGTAGGAATGAATGGATAAAATGAATCACAGGAGATCAACTCTCACAAGAGACAAAATAGAAGATGAAATTAATAGATATTTCTTTGGAAATAAAGCAGAAATTCCTGTCTGTGCCAATAACCAAAACACAGCCGAGTAGTACTTTTTCATTCTGTTTTTATATTACTCCACTTTGCTTTTTGTCTCCTCTCCCCAGACTAAGAATATTCCGTCTGACTGGTGATCTTTGATCTTTTTCATAAGAACTACTGTCTAGTCATTCAATCTCAACTTTATAGGATCATGGCCTACAGCCTTTGGGATCTTGCTTTCATATAAATCTCGGCGTCACCAACATGAGGATAATCTCACAGAGAGAAGAACAGCGGGCATAAAGAGAAGAAAGAAGTGTCCATGGAAATGGTTGCTCAGGAATTATTATAAACTTATCTACGTGGACAGCCACATGTGCAGTCCTCCCATTTGCTGATTCAGTTCTATAAATGCTAGGTAAGAGAACCAAATAGATGTGTTTGTCACCTTTTCAAGACATTTACGAACTGAAGCTCTGTGCTGTGCTGGCATAGACTACACAGCAGGACTGTACTTCATCTCATCAGCCCAGAAGAGATGTGCAACCTAGCAGCTATTTATGTTTGCTACTCAGTGCTGCAGCTATCCCACAGGAAGAGGGGCACTGCTTCTACTCTGAGGAGAGGATGACCTTCAGTGGAAATATGGACCACATTTCAGGGTGTGGTTGTTGGTGACTGGAAGACAGTGGTCTTAGTGACTCAGCTCACCTGCACCCCTCGTCCTTCTAACATAATAATTATACAACAATATATATATAGTTGTATATATACAACTATTATATACATAAATATTATACGACTATTAAAATAAGCAAGCAAACAATCAATGTGTGAGAATGAAACTGTGATATCAAATTCTTGCTAGTACAAATATTCAGTGCAGTAAGAGGACTGTGACCTAAATAGTGCTGGAGAAACACTAAAGACAAACAAAATTGCATGACAGTCCAAGTAACTGATGCATTTTAGCTTGTAGCTAAGGGACTGAACAAATTTACTTAATCCTTAAAAAAAAAAAACCAACAACCAAACAAATAAACAAAACCCAAAAAAGTCAACAGTTAAAAAAAACTATGTAATATATTCCTTGAAAAATAAATCAGAATGTGATGTAAAACAAGAAGTATGATAAACACTGTTGTTCTTTCCAACAATCATTTGGACATGTCAGATGCAATTACTTTGATACTTTACTGGGTTTACTTGGCAAGGGCTTGGTAGCAGGGGGACTTCGGGGGTGGTCACTGTGAGAAGAACCCAGGAGCTTTCCCATGTTAGATAAAAGCCAGCTCTAGCAGGCTCCACAAGAGACTTGCCACTGGCCAGAGCCAAGCAAATAAGCAGTGTTGTTTGCGCCTCTATGACAGCAGATTTCAGTAAGGGGAAAAACTGATGCACCACAGCAGATGGGAGAGTGAGGAGTGAGAAGCAGCCCTGCAGACCCCAAGGTCAGTGCAGAAGGAGGGCAGGAGGTGCTCCAGGCAGGCAGCACAAGTTCCCCTGCGGCCTGTGGAGAGGCCCCTGGTGGAGCAGGCTGTCCCCCTGCAGCCCATGGGTCCCACACGGAGCAGATCTCCACGCTGCAGCCCGTGGAGGAGCCCCCGGTGGAGCAGGTGGATGTGGCCTGGAGGAGGCTGCGGCCCATGGAGAGCCCCCGCAGGAGCAGGCCCCGGGCCGGAGCTGCAGCCCGTGGAGAGGAGCCCACGCAGGAGCAGGGGGCCTGGGGGGAGCTGCCGCCCGTGGGGGACCCGTGCTGGAGCAGTTTGCTCCTGGGGGATGGACCCCGTGGTACGGAGCCATGTGGGAGCAGTTCTTGAAGAGCTGCTGCCTGTGGGCAACCCCCGCAGGCTCAGTTCTGGAAGGACGGCATCCCGTGGGAGGGACCCCACGTGGCGCGGGAGCAGAGGGGGACCGTGAAGGAGTGGCGGATACAAAGGTCAGTGATTGACCGCAGCCCCCATTCCCTTGTTCCCCTGTGCCGCTTGGGGGGCGGTGGCAGAAGAGGGTGGATGGGGGGAAGGTGTTTTTAGTTTGCTTTTAATTTCTCACTGCTCTAGTCTGTTGGTAACAGGCAATAAATTATATTAATCTCTTTAGACTAAGTCCATTTTGCCCATACTGGTAATTGGTGAGGAAACTCCCTGACCTTATCGCAATCCTTTAACCCTTTTTCATTGAATTTTCTCCTCCTCTTCCTTTGAGGAGGGAGTGTGAGAGAGACGTTGTGGTGGAGATTAGCTGCCCATCAGGGTGAAACCACCATAGGTAATTATTTTATTCTATTCTCATAAAAGAGTTGAATTTCTGGAGGTCATCTACTGCATTATATCTAGCCCTTTTTACTTATCTGAGCTGTTATGCAAGAAATGCATTAGGGCTACAGGGTAGTTCTTGCTAAAGGATGTATGGCACTATTAAAAAAAAGCAAAAAAACCAACCCATCACTTTGCAATGGTGACTTCATTAAAATATTTCTGTCTTCCTTTTACAGACAATCAGTTTTGCTTTGTTGGAGTACAAATCCTGCTGTTATACAGTCATGGATGATATTTTTGGTATCCTAGTCTCTCAAGGTCTCTGGGTAGCAGTTGTGGAGTCTAATGCAATCTTTTTTATCGTTCTTCTGTAAAAAATACCCTAAAACCTTAAGTCCAGATTCTATCTGCAATATTTGAGGAAGGCAAGAACAGCTTAAGAAGAAAGAGAGGGGTATTTTCCTATCTGAAGCCAATATAGAGGCAACGTGCATGTTCTTATGTGTACTGTCAGATCTTATTCATTGAATTAGCAAGAGCAGGATTAGACCCACAATACTCTTTCAAATCACCAGGAGGTGGATTAGGGCTAAAACTACCGATTAAAGCCTGTTTTCTTCAAAAACAATCTGCACATAAATTTTCAGGATTTAAATGCAAAAGGTGTTTGTAAGCACTATGAGAAACCACTTTTGAGCTGAAATTTACTAGGAGAATAGTTCCATAATGACCAACAATTACAAGTTTCTGCAAAGACTGTTCTTTAAACTCTGGAGATGCAGTATCCTTTGACTTCCAATTTAAAAATATGTCCTATATTAATTAGAGTTTTGAAGTTAAAATGGCAGGGAACCTAAAATAGGGCTTTTTAATGAAGGCAACTTTCAAAGCAGTGAAACAGAAAGTTCTCCTGTGATACAGCCTTAAATGAACACTGTAGAATAAATTCTAACCTCATTTAACCCAGGGAAGACATACTAGAATCAATGGGCCAGTATTGCAGAAAAAGGGGCAGTGAATTTAAATCTGCAAGTTAAACTCTGTCATCTGGAGTCTTTCAAAGAAGATAGAAAATAAGCTCTCTAATATTGGCGATGAGGCGAATTTATGGCGATTTATTGCTCATGCAGTGCTATTAATGTGTGCTTATAGACAGAGATGAAGGTGACATCTATGTTCCAAAAAGTGTAGCAGAGGTTACAGAGATAGGGGATCAAGCTGAAAGGGAGAAATGGAGAAAAACCTGTATAGTAGTTAAAGTACATATTGTTGTTTATATCATTTCTGAAGATGTTGTTTTGTAATGGGAATGTTCCTTTATGTTGTTGGAATGGTGGGACACATGTTGTATGGTTGTATAGACCTTCACCTGGATTCACCTCGCTTAGCTTTGCAAAGCTGTCTGAAAAATCTGAATTTGAGAGCTCTCAGTACATAGCTGAGCCATCTGCAAAGACTTCAAGGTAACTTATCTTTTCTCATCATCATCTGAAAGCCTAAGTGAACTCGAAAGTTTTAACTGTGGAGAGCTAAAAAACAGAAGAGAGGAATCTTGGTCCATACATCTGTGTTTTAGGAAGCAATGCTCAAGATGCTTAGAGACCAATGATGGTGCTTCTTATTAGTTCTTCAGACTGCCTTTCCAGTTGTCAAGATCAAGCATATTTCTTCTCAAACGATCAGTAAACACTCAGGGAAATAAAATCAGACTTTTTCTCTGAGATGTACAGAATACTTCAGTTGTTTTTCTTATTTTTTAATTATTTGTCTGTGCTTACCTGTCAGTACATGCATACTCAAGCGCTTGTAAGTCCATGCATACTGAACACCTTTGACGGGACTTAGTCTACTAAATAATATATTTGCTTTTTATTAAAAAGTCTCAGAATTTGTGGTTGGCTTATCTAATGCCTGGTGTTAGAAATAATGCTTCCGACTTTATTTCTGGTTTACAGTTGAGCTTGACAGGTCATTTCTCTTCTAAATATGTTCTACTTTTTCTTTTTATTGCAATTTTTATTATTACTCTGCCTTAAGCAATAGAATATATACTTCAATATTTTTTGTACTTAGTCTATTAAGATACACATGCTCTTCTTACTTTCCTTTTCATTTTACATGCTCATACATTTTTATGATACTACTCTAAAGGATTATCTGTAAATCAGATCAAGTTCAAGTTTTATAATAGTATGTGCTAAATATTACAGAGAAACTGTTCAAACCTATTTAACACACCAGGCTGGATTTTTATTATTATTATTTACTTATTTATTTATTTATTTTTGTAAGGTATCTTATTGGGCCTTTCAAAGGTCTCTAAACTCCACTAGCCTCGGTAAAGAACCAAAACCCACACAAGGGAGCTAAATCCACTACTGGATTACTTACTGAGTCAAATAATAATAATAATAATAATAAATAAAAATCTGCAAGCTGATGTTAGCAAAGTGAACAGAAAATGATACATGTCAGTAATGTGTTGTCAAGAGAATGAAGTACTTTCTTATTATTCCTTTACTTGACAAAAATATGTTAAAAGACAATAAAACGTAAAGCACAGCTTTAATTGCAGTAACAACCTGTACGCTCATCAGTGCTCAACTCAAATGATTTCCTTCAGCTAACAATATTTTTGTGAAAAGCAATGTCACTTAAACATTTGGAACAATTATTCTAGGCTGTAAAGAGTATACAATGGTATTTCTTTCATGATCTGAGATGCTAGTCTCTGTAACTGTTACTCATTTCAGAAGAACCTACAGGCAACCCCTGAGAAATGAAGAACTATGGTGTGAGCTGAAAGACACCCAATGAGGCTCCTGGAGCTCCACAATGGCATATTGTCATACCTAATAGGAATACAGAAGTGCTATCCATGTTGATGTAAGGACATGTATCCATGTTGGTGTAAGGACATGATGCACAATGACTGCTGGGACGTGCAGGTTTTGCAAGCCAGAATGCTGCAGAAGGGGAAGGTGCAATTGACATTGGTTTGTGTGTCTCTTGGATAGAGGAACATTACAAATGCATCTTCAGTCTAGCAAATCCAAGCAGCTTTTCCACCAAGAAGTTGTATAAAATACCAAACTGGAGAGAAAGTATGGGATAAAGGGCAGACAGAGTGCTCTTCCAAACTATTCCAGTGATTTAAGGGATAAATTGGGCATGCTTCTTATACTCTTTGGGCCACAGTCACACTGTCCACCATGGCACATAAGGTAGTGGGAACAACCCACCCACCAGCACCTGGCTGAGGAATTATAACAGGCAAAATGCATGTAGTACTGAACTCTCACTATTTTACACTATCAGTACATTGGCTGAGGAAGGAATACTAGGGTAAATGAGGGCCTGCTGCTGGATATTTGACTGAGCGATAAAAGACAAGGAAAATGAAGAGATACCCAAAGTCTTCTTTGCTGTGGCTTTTAATGTGAGAGGAAATGTCCTTCTTTGTGGAGGAGGACCTCTGTGTTCTGGTGTGCAAGCTGAACATGATTAGGTAGTGTGTTTTTCATAACTATGTGTAGAGCTCCAGTAACAGCAGTTTAGTCACCAGGAGAAGGAAAGTTACAGTTTCTCTATATTCAGCAATCGTGACTTTGCATCTGTGTACTGATTTTGTACTTCCTGCTACAAGAGATGCATTTGTAAACTGGCAGAGGGTCACCAAGATGTCTATGGTGATGGAAAACATGCCATAAGCAGTGGCTGAGAGACCTGGGTTTGTTCAACCTGGAAATGAGAAAACTAAGGGAGGATCTAGTTATTGTCCTCAGCTCCCTAACGGAACTTTATAGATGAGGTGGAGTCAGAATTCCCACAGGCATAGGGATAAGAATTAATAGGGATAGGCTGTAAGAATGGAAATTCCACTTGTTTATGAGGAAAAAATAAAGTCACTATGAGGGTGGTCAAACACTGGAACAGGTTGCTCAGAGGGAATGTGGAGTCTCTGTCCTTGGATACATTCAGAATTTGACAGGAAAGGGCATGAGTGATGTGAACCAGCTTCAAAGTTAGCCCTGTTTCGAGCAAGCCAGACCAGATGTCCTCCAGCAACATTTTTTCTACAATTCTATGATTGTGCAATGAACCAGCAGCTCTTTACATCAGGTGGACTCTCAGCACTCTCTTTGAGCTGAAGTACCATGAGACATGCTGCCTGAACATACTCCTTTGCATTTCTATTTCCCTCCCTTTCCTTGACTTCTCTTGTACACTGAGTTACTGTGAGGTTTAAGGTACCTAATTCCCATAGAGAGACTGTTTTGTATTTATAGAGTGTATATGGAACACTTAAGTCCCCTAGGAATATTGCACAAATAATAATAAAAACTATTTAAGACTAAAAAAAAGTGAATTTTTGTCTTAAGTCTAAACATAGCCAGGCAGGTAACATGACCAGTTAGCATCAATATTATAACTTCACTTCTGCTCAGTGTCATTATCAATTTCCCTGATCCCCACTAAATTTTGAAGAGTTACCATTTAGTAGTCAGAGACTACGGAAATACTGATTGGACTAATAACATTTCTGAATTGTTACCCTGTTTTTTTCTTGCTCCAGAAAAAATTGCTTATTTTCTTAGTGAGAGTCTAACGTCAAGCAGATGATGCAATCTGATACTCAAATAAAGATTGTCTTAAAAAAAAAAAAAAAGAAAAAGGAAAAAAAAAATTACTGGATTCTCCTTAATTTCATTTCTTTTTTGACTGTGGGCCTTCTTCAGCTTTGCTGTAACTCAATAAATTTTTATAATGATATTTATTTACATTGTGTGTCATAAAGGTTGATTGTATTTTTTCTAAAGAATCTCTACACTACTGGATACTGCAGGTGTCTGCAAAAAGTCTGGTCAAACTCTTTTTGAACAGTGTAGCTAGGCGTGCATTTTTCGTAAATGAGTTTGAATTTGTGCAAGGTATTAAAAGATAGCCAAGCTTGTGTCTGCAGGCTACATAAAGTCTGATAGGACTTAGGCCCAACATCACCTGAACACAGCTAAATTCTTCCTCTAATGCCCCTTTGGGCATGTATACAAATAGTTGTTTGTAACACCCCAACTGGCCTGCCCAGAATGTGTCCAGGCATCAATTAGAACCCAAAATATCGGGGAACCTTGTGAAGAGCCCCTGAACAAGCTCAGCTGAAAACAACGTACCCAGAACAGAGCTAACTACGTGAATTGTCACCCCATGCATTTCTGCTGCACTGGCTTCTCCCATTACCTCTCAAGGGGCTGTGAACTCCTCGTCTCCAGTAGAGTCCTGAAGCAGGAGTTTCTTCTGTACCTGAGGTAACCCAGCTCTGCATTACAGCAGCTAATGACACTATATATTGATGCTTGTAACTGTGCTCTTTTCAGTCTTGAACTGGTGTTACTGTGAGCATTCACAGAGAGAGTTCAGATGAACAAAAAAATAGGCCAGAAATTTGCTCTAGAAGAGTGGGCTAGAAGTCTGTTCAGACTCATCAGCATGACTAAAACTGTTGGCTAAATTATAGCTTGCCAAATTCTTCTGAACTGCTTGTCTCTCTGTTGCTTCCATGCTCCTGAGAACAAAGCTGAGAGATCAACACCCACATGCAGAGTGACCTCAGAGAAAATCCCTGGAGAAGTCTGAAAGAAGAACTGAAATATGATTTCTTCTGTCCAATTCAATTCACACAAAAACTAGACCTGGAAGACAAGAGAACTTCCATGGCCATTTTTTGGGGGGCTGAGGCCCGCATTATCTATATGGAAGTACTATATGGAAGTACTTCATCTGAGGATGACCACTCATCACACACACACACACAAAAAAAAAAGACCATTACCTACTCAGCTCTAAATTAACTCTCACTAAGTAGTACAGCTGCTATAAAATGTCATCTATTGATATTATCACAAATAAATCTGAAATGGTCTCCAATCCTGACTGTGAGCTATCGCTTTGCAGTTTGGCCTAAGGTCTCGATGGCGTGTAAGTTTTTTATCCTCTGTTCTGCAAACCTGCTGCCTTGGTTTTCTGTTCTGACTTCCTATTAATTCTCAACAGGAGGCTTGACTAAATTTCTAAATTTCTAAATATCAAAACCTGCCTGCTGAGAAACTGCATGCCCCGTGCTAACCATTGCCTCTGATAACATTTATGGGCCACTGAAACAATGGAACCACGCTAGGCTGGTGTGTGAGCAGCAAACAAATCTTGCAGAGGATAATGGGCATTATCGTGCCCTATTCTGCACAAGATAAGAATATCCACATTACTCTAAAAGCTTTCAGAACAAAAGATAACACTTAGCTTACTTTCCTTCAATAATTTGTTTACACATGCAAGAGACATGCATTGCCCCTTATCACATAAATACGTACAAACACGAACGAATAAACAGCAACAAGCCATTTTATCTCTGGGGCTGGAAGGGAAAGAAGAGATATAGTTATTCTTCCTATTTCAGAAAAACTGAGGGACACCCAAACTCTATGAATATAAGAATCATTTAGTATCAGACAGAAACAAAAGAAAGAGAAAGAGAGAGAGAGAGAAAAAAGTAATATATACTTTACATATATCAGAGAGATTTCAGTCAGAGTTTCAAATCCCAAAATGTGTTTGCATGTCTGCCAGAAATAAATGTCTTCTTTTGGCTGATAAACTGAACTAACTTGACATGAAACCAGATACTTTTTTTTGGAAAGGAAAGCAGGGACACCAGAGTGTCATTCTGAGGAGAGCTAACTCTCATAATACCCAGTCAAATGTGTTATTTGTTGTTCAGTAAACTCATATGGCAGTCATATTTCCGTTTCACTGATACTGTGTTTATTCTTATCCTTTCTTGAATTCCAAACCTTAGATATGTGAAAATCTACCCATAATGTCCATACAAGTTTCTTTCAACATGGATGGATGCTCAGGGAAAATAAGATTATGAAATAATGCAGCCTCTCTACTGCCTTGTGGCATGGAACATGTCAAAATTAATGGTTCACTCCCTCCTCTTCCCCTCCAAAAGCCATTACCAGTCAACGATCTTTAAGGCTCAGGACTGCTCAACGCTAAGTAGACCCCAAGCTGGGACTGCACTGATCCCTTTCTCTGTGGTTCCTTTCTTCTGAGCCATTCTGGTCCAATCCATCCAGGTGCTCTCATCATCCCTTGACCACTCTCTGTTAAAAGAAGAATGTCCTATTGTTCCTTTTTAATGAATCTGTGGATGAAAAAGAGTTCATTCAGCTGCCTTTGTGAGGCGTCTTGATTCTGAAGAGAGCCAGGTCATCAGCCAGTGCTAGTCCGGTCTCTGCCAGCAAGATTTGCAGCCCAACCTGTATGCATATGCATTTGAGGAACAGGGGTCAGAGGCTATACAGCATTATACAATGAGACTTTGACTCCTTCCTCTGGCAATGGAAATGCAGTTCATGCTGGGATAACTCAATTATTTTCCTGCTTTTGCTAGAAAAAAAATGAGGAGATGAAGGAAAAAAACAAAACAAACAAAAACAAAACCCCAAAACAAACAAACAAACAAAATCCAACCCACCAAATAATAGTAGGAGTGATCTGAGATCTGATCTTTGCCCCTCAACCTCTTTATTTATTTATTTTTATTTTTATTGGTAACTCAAGAATGCATTTGCCTGCACTTGTTTTGTCTATGGCTGAGTGTTTTCACTTTCATGCATGGTTGCCTGCCTACCTGAGCCCTGCTGAGAGCATGTTTTTCTCTGTGAAAGGAATGCATATGTTTGCCTGCCTGGTTGAACCAGAAGTTGTTTCTATAGAGAAAAAAAAAACAAAAACAAGTGTTGTTGAATTACAGTCAGGCACTTCTTTCTGAAAATTGTTCTTGTAGACAACAGCTGAGGTTCAGTGAGGTGAATGCAAGGATGTGTAATGTATTTTTACTTGCCCCAGCCTGTCCAGTTTTTTATGTAAGGAGGGAGTGCAATTCCTTGCATAGAGAGAAAGGATTGTTTCACCAACCTTGGGGTTAGAAGACTTAAGCTTGTGAAGAGAGCTATGAAAGATGATGGATCCTCCCGTCATCTCAGCTGCAAATTATTCCTTTTTATGCTGGATAAAATTGATAAAAGAAAGGTGAGGTTATAGCTGCTTTCCATGGCTGCAGCTTCCCATGCCTACCTTTTATCCCCCAAAGCCTTGAATGTGGTCTGTGTCAAGGGTAATGTAAAGACTTTTTTTTTTTTTTTTTTAAAGCAAAAAATATTTGTGATCCTACCATTGGAGCTGCAGTTAGAGGAGGTGTGTATTCTTTTTAGCTTCTTTTTTTTTTTTTTTTTTTTGCTATGTGTGGAAATAAGAAATCAAAACTTCCAGCACTCCTTCCTAAAGACTGAATAACACTTTATTTTTCATCTGCAAAACACTGCCAAGAAAGTGGAAAACAACAGGGAGAAACAACATAACCTATGCTACTGCAGAAGCTTAAATCATAGCTGAAACTAAAACTTCTCAATCACATACTTATTTCAAATGCTCTGTTCTGAGAAAAAGAAATAGAAAAATCTATGGAACTAGAAGTTACATAACAATATTGAAAAAAAAATCAGATTGTACTGCCTCCTTTAAGTTCTATAGATAATGACTACAATACAAAACTAACACAAAATATGAGGTTGGTCTTGTTAAGGTCTGAAAATTTTTCTGTGATTAGAGTTGGAGTGTCAAAGAAGACAAATTGAAGGTTCTCTGTCTTTTTTTCTTTTTTTCTTTTTTTCTTTTTTTCCCCTGGTATCGCTTTCTCTTTCTGTGGTCAATGAAAACTGATAACTACAGTTTTCTTCCAGGTTTATGCCCTATAACTAAAATTTCAGCTGATAATTGCTGGTCTTTTCTCCTCTTTGTTATCTTCTCTTTTTCCCTAATATACCATCGGTCTCCATACACGTTCCCTAAACTTGTTCTCTATTCCTCCCACCTTGTTCTTCATCTGTGGAATCAAAAATGTGAAACAGATATACACTGTGCTCTGGCATTTTTCAAGTGGCCTTGGCTGGTCTTTGTTTTTTGGAAATGAAACACAGACCACCAAATTTGGATGAGTCTTCAGGATATGATAGGGCAAACCTTGCTGCTAATAAAAAAAAATCAGGTTTCCACCTTGTGGGATTCTCTAATTATTCTTCATCTACCTTTATTTGCATGTCTGCCCAGATTTCTCTCTTAATTCATTCACAGCTGGACCTTTACTACATTCTGCTATGGAAATGTCTGAACTTTGTCCTGATTAAATCACAGACAGTTCTCTGAAATTATTTTCATAAGAATAAAACACTTTTCAGGTGTTAACACCAAAAGCTGTTATCACAGACCTCAATTTCTGGGCATTAAGAGAACCTAACTACTTTGCCTGGCCATGTGTTTCCTGAAGAAAGAAAGAAACACACAGTGTTTTTAGAAGAATCAGTGATCAGCAGTTCAGTTTCAGCCACAGGTGATGTGATGCCATTTACTCACACTGTATCACATTCTGGTGGCTAGTCAGACCTGCTCCTTGCCATTTCAATGTATTAATTCAATGTCTCCTTCCTATAGTAAGTTCTGATCTTCTCCTTCGTTTTTATTTCTCATATGCCCCTATTTTGCCTACTTTTTTTTTTTTTTTTTTTTCCCCCCAGGCATTTTAGTATTATTACATTTAGTCCTCAGCCAGCAATTTCCATGGTAAATCCAATCACCTGAGTTAAAAAGAAATAGGTTTCCCTTTGGTTGTGTGATTAAGTTATTCAGAGCATAGAGAAATTTTCTTAACTTGCACAGGGTTTTTCCTGTTTTTAGATCAACAATTTTTAACTGTAATAAAGACGTTACTTAGGAAGTGAACCACTTCTTTGCCTATGAACACTTTCCTTGAAGAAATGGCAGCTGGGACAGAAACTCCTGATTAGCATCTCTCTCTGATGGTCTTTAAAATGATCTAGTAAGATCCAGGCTCTCTACTGTCACCATCTAGGGAATGTGCATCTTTGAAGTATTCTTACCAACTCTTTGTGATTTTTGTTGTGAGTTGAAAAAAAAAATCCTTTTTGGTGTGGAATTTAATATTCCCCAATCTAAGTTATTTTCTAGTAATTTCTACCACTCTCTGCTAATACAGTGGAAGGAAATATAACACATTTTTCAATCCCAGAATTATAGATGTCTAAAGTCACAGCTTAGTTCTGACAAGAGAGATATTAAACACTATTGTTTTGGGTAAAGTGTTATTTTGATGAAAATGCACCTACCCTATTTATTTCTCTTTTCCTCAAAACATATTATTTTCTTTTATCCACATCCATTTCACTTTTTTTTTTTTTTTCATCTGTGAGAATAATTATCAAGCTAATTAATGTTGATATATCTGGAATGTAATTCCATAGTTCCATCTAAACAGAATATTCTGGTGTTTAGCTTGGGAATTGTAGAATGGTTTGGGTTGGAAGGGGCCTTAAAAATTCCACCCCCCCTGCCATGGGTAGGGACACCTCCCACCAGACCAGGTTGCTCAAAGCCCCATCCAACCTGGCCTTGAACACCTCCAGGGATGGGGCATCCACAGCTTCTCTGGGCAGCCTGTTCCTGTGCCTTACCACCAGCCGAATGAAGAATTTTCTCCGTATATCGAATCTAAACCTACCCTCTTTTAGTTTAAAGCTATTCCCCCTTGTCCTATCACTATTCTCCCTGACCAAAGTCCCTCTCCAGCTTTCCTGTAGGCCCCTTTTAGGTACTGGAAGACTGTTATAAGGTCTCCCCAGAGCCTTCTCTTCTCCAGGCTGAGCAACTCCAACTCTCTCAGCCTGTCTTTGTAGGCGAGGTGCTCCATCCCCTTGATCATCTTTGTGGCCCTCGTCTGAACTCATTCTAATACTTCCATGTCCTTCTTGGGCTGGGGGCCCTGGAGCTGCACAGTGCTCCAGATGGAGTCTCACAAGATCAGAGCAGAGCATGAGAATCGCCTCCCTTGCCCTGCTGGTCACAATTCTTTTGGTGCAGCCCAGGATATGGTTGGCTTTCTGGGCTGCAGGCACACATTGCCAGCTCATGTTGAGCTTCTCATCAACCAACACCCTCAGGTCCTTCTCCTCAGGGCTGCTCTCAATCCATTCTCCACCCAGTCTGTATTTGTGCATGAACACAATTTGATTTAACATTGATCTAACATATGAAGCAACAGCTGTCACTCTCAAGAAAAGAAGCAAAAAAAAAAAAAAGTTTTAAAAAGTAGGCTTCCAAAAGTCATTTCACAGTGTACTGTCCTGTGCCAATATAACAGACTTTTCCCTCCACACCCCCAGCATCCAACATCTAGTTTCTCACATAGTCTTACAGCTCAACCCTGGAGAACTCTTAAAGATCTTTTTCATATTCTGTGTGTACCAGATTTTAATTTTTGGAAGATATGTAGCCTTAATTTTCAGCCCATATGCTATGTTACCTGGCTTGGGAGAAGAAGGTGGAGGAAAAATCCAACAGAAATGAACACACTTATCTTTGTTAGCTTTAGTATCATATCTACAATTTCTTTCAAGACTCCTCCAGGTTTTGTAAATGTTCCTCTGAAATCTTCCCAGTTATTAGCATGTCATCGAGATAACAGACAACACCATTTACCCCCTGCCTTACTTAGCTCATTATTCTTTGAAACACAGCAGGTGCTTTTTCTATTCATACCTAAATAGACCCTTATGTGTGTTTGTTGTCAGGTTTTTTTTTTTTTTTTTTTTTTTTTTGTACTAGCTGCAAGGCCACCTGCTGGTACTCTTGGGACAAGCCCTGCTTGGTAAACTGCTCTCTGCACTTTGAAAATAAGTGGTCTACAGCAGAAATTCCTTGTTGACCAGCTGGAGCCAAAAAGTGATGGAAATTCTATATTTCTGACAAGTTCTGCTCTCCTATCCCCCCTGAAGTTCAGTTGGTGCAGCCCATTCCGTGGCATTCAGGGGAGTAAACAGACTCTGGTTCCTAGCACACCAAGCTGCATTTCCAGAAGCCTTTGCAAGGTTTATGGTACAGGTGTCCTCCTGAGAAACACAGAAATAAGTTTGTCACTCACAGATGACACTGCAGCTATACCTGTTACTAAACCATGTCTGCAATGAACTTGACTTTGGTTTGAACTTTGTTAAGCTGTTACAGAGCTGGTTAGCTACTATCCACTATAATTTAGGCTTAGAGAAACAGTTGCCCACCACTTTCAGTTAACACTCTTAAGCAATGTTAACCAAGTATATTTAAAAATTACAGTGACTGGAAGACCTACCTGTTAATCATTACTTGTCCTTACACTACGATGACACAGTGTGCAATGTACGTTCATTTTCTACTGTGCATAGACAGTGCTCACTCATCCATGGACGGTTTATTTAGTTGACAGATTAATTGTACCACAGATGCAGGGATTCTGGGGAGGCCAGCTCAGTTCTGGCACTTGTTGCTCAGTGCTGTGCAGTTGTTGCTACGTTAGTCTCACAGGGTTCACAGTGACCTGTCCAGAGAGCGTACAAAAGACCAGAGATGTCCCCAGCCTGGTCCAGCATGGGCTTGACACATGTAAATGCAACCAGACAAAATATGGCTAAAGTGTATTCACTTAGGAGGAATAAGGAGATGACTCCATTGCTGTGGCTAGAGGCCTCTTATCAGTTCAAGAAGTACTGCATGAACTTGCTAGGCAGATTCAAGAGCTCAATGCAGAGGACCTCGAATAGTTCCACAAAAATCAGCTCAATATTGACAGGAAACATTATATCTGGTTGAGAACCAGACATACCACCCTTATAAGCAAAGCTGCCTTTCTGGGATATTCTTCTTTACGGGTATTGTACAGCTTTCTCTAACACCTGTTCTGTTCCAGCCTCTGTAATCACCTACCTTTCTGGTACTGATGCTTCTTAAGTGGATACTCTGGCCTTACGCTGTCATTCCCCACGCACTTTAGTGGAGACACAGTGAGCTGGCTCAAAGAATGGACTCAGGTTCTAACATTTAATTTCCCGAGTTAGTTCAAACCAGGTTACTTAGCAATTCAGTCCACAATTGCCCAAACATTTTTGCCAGCATAATGGAGGCAGTGGTGTAGAGGTGAAAAAGAAAGGCTAAAGCTGGGGTGAGAGAAGGACAGCTTCTTGAGGTTGTAGTAGTGCTTTGTGCAAATTTAAAGTGCTTGCGGAATTGTGATGTTATTTCTAGACATCAAACTGATTTTAGAGTGTTTTGCAAAAAGTTATTAAAACAAGCAGTAGCAGGAAATATTTTTAGATTTGCCAAATACCAGAAAATACTTTAGCTTTCAAGCTTCAATATTTGGCTTTCAAGATAAAAGATATTGTTCTGTTAAAAAAAAAAAAAAAAAAAAGTTGTAAGCTTTTAATGGTTTCATTAGAAGATCTATGATGTCTTTATCTCAATAAGCTCCAGTGTAAAATATGTCTTTAAGTACACTTTGTATTTTATAACTATGTTAGAAAAATAACTTTTGTACAGTGAAACCTTCCATACTGTTTCAGTAAAGTCTAGATCTCTTTCAAAACTTTTATTTGCATTATAGTCCCTTCAGTGCAGTTCAAACTGTTTTTTTTTTTTTTTTTTTTTTTTTTTAATTTCAAGATTCAGTCCTTTGCCAATTTTCTGTTTTGTGTTTTACTCTACACAGAGAAGTTAAGAATTAAATAATCCAGCAGTTTTTTCATAAAAACAGGTTCAGAATATAGCTTTATTTCCTTACGATGCAAGACAATTACGGGAAAGCAGGAATCTAAAATTCTTTAGCTTCTGTTGGAAGTGCCCTTCTGTGCAATTACATTCTTTGGTCCAGTGAAATCACTTAAGGAAAATTTTTCAGATCTACTCCCTGAAGTTGTTATCCTTTTGAATTCCCATATGAAGATTTTAAATACTGCTAATACTATAATTCTAAATTTTTGAAAAAACAAAACAACAACAACAACAAAACCAACTACTGGAGAAAGATTGAAGAATGTGAGAATTATAAATTCAATCTAGATCTAATTTACAGGTATAAAAACATGGAAATATTCTCATTTCTATAATATACTGATAAGAAGCCAGCAGTGGAGGGAGGAATGTAACCACCTTTCTTATGATCTTTTTCTCTGGGCTATGTTGTATAACTGCAAGCAGGAACAAGGCTATTAGTTATATTTATTAATGATAAATCTGAGTCAGTACTTCCCTACATCACTGTAAAAGAGTATGCAGTGGTGTTACGATGATATGAATCCATAGCAAAATCAGATTTACATCTTGCTTTATTATTTGAAACACTACTCCATTTGCAAATGGACCTAGACAGCTGTGATTTGGAAATGAAAGACTGGAAGAACTGAGTATCAAAGAGTTAACACCAAAGCTAAAATACACACACACATAGAGAAAACAAAAAGAGCAGACAATCAATGAAGGCTGGATGGAAGAAGAATCTTGATGAACTAGTAAGAGACGGGGTGAGTTTCATAAAATAGAAAAATGTATGTGCATGTAGAATAGAATGATAGTAAGACTGGAAGCTTGCAACATTTTACAAAGTGTTTTTTGAACCTGTGGGGTGAGTATATCTTTGAAGAAATATGATATCATCACTTGTAATGTCATACAGTCTCCTTTAGGATATGATCAAAGGAATCTGCTGTTTGCCTTTGAGTTTTTAACAAAAATCTTGTCTTGGGGCAGAACCGCTTGTTAAGGAGTGGGGTTAATGTCACAGCTGAATAGTCAGGAAAGTATTCTCTCTATCATTTGTGACCTCCTGTCTATGGAGGATGAATAAAACAAGTTAGGAGAGAAAATATCCAGATACATATCACTGATTTCTCTTTCTAAAGGAAATTACCTGGAAGACTCTGAAAGCCACAAGAGGCTGCCCAAAGTATGACAGTAGATAGATGTCAGTGGTCATTATTGGATAGAATGTAGACAAAATAAAGAGGATGAATACCTATATTTACCTGAGTATAATCCTAGCGTCATTATCTTCAGCTGAAAAATCACCCACAACTTCAGGTCTTTGTAGACTTTTTAATCCAAATAGCAAACAACTGAAGCCACTGTTTCTGTCATGTTTTAACACTCTCTCCCACTGCTGAACATTTAATATATAGAGATGTTTTCAAAAGAGAGTTAGGTTATAGAGTCATTACTGACATTGTTACAAAAAATAAACTATATATGTCTACCAGTGAAGTCAGTCTGTACTTACATGCTATATGTAAGTGAAATAATACATTTATTTTAATATGACTACATTTTTTTAATTTTTTAATTTTATTTTTTATTTTTTTTTTTTTTTATTTTTTTATTTTTTTTCCCTAACATTAAAAACAATGGGGTAAATTTCGTATAATCTAAGATCTTGCCAGGCACAGAGGAGAGTGCCTGTACTACTGGCCTGTAGTTCCCTGGGTCTTCCCTTATTCCCTTTTTAAGAATGGTAGTTATATTTCCACTTTTCCAGTCACTGGGAACCTTCACTGGATTACCACAACTTCTCAAATATGATGGATAGTGGCTTAGCAACTTCATCTGCCAATTCCCTCAGGACCCTTGAATGTATTTCATCAGGTCCCATGGACTTGTGCACCTTCATTTGAGACCTTAGATGGTCTCAAACCTGATCTACAATGAGCAGTTTTTCATTCTCCTAGTCCCTGCCCAACCTTCTGTGACTTGGGCTGTGTGATTTGAGCACTTGCCGGTGAAGACTGAGGCAAAAAATATATGTGATATTTCATGTTGTACCATCTTTCTAAACTTAAATGTTTGGAAGAACTCACCTACTTTGGTTCTGGGCATTTGGAGGCCATTTTAGATAATCTTCTCCATGTACAAACAAGTAAACAAAGAAAAAAATACAATCAAAAAGCACCACATACTCTTGAAATGTTACACTACCGGCACCCTGCCCAATTGTCAGTTACACCTGCACAAGACTGGTGACATTATGAGTAGATATGAAACAAAATTAATCTTGATATTCTACTGCATCTAATTTTTGTCATCTGAAATGCAAAACCAATAGTTTCTGACTGAATAGTTTCAGACTAATTGCTTCTAGACATTTTTTCTTTTTTGAGAGGTTTCAGGTTGTGACAATTCTAAACTTCAAGAATCATTCTTATAAGTCCTTCATTATGAAACTTCAGCATCTGCGAACTAAATTGTTCATTATATTTTCAAATATTTAGAAACAAAAGGAAGAAAAGTCTGTATGTGAAATATAAAATGATCTGGTTACCAAGGCAAATATATGTATATTCACATTCCCAGGAAAAAAGTAATCCATTGATTTGGATGCATGTTTTTATTTCTTAACTTATTTGCTTTATTTTGGAACACGTCTTCCTTCCAGTAAAATAGATTGCATTCATAAACACCTAAGGAATTATTAAGTAAACAACATATTCTGGCAATATATATACATTTTTTAAATAACTGTTTTGTGAGATGTGTACAGTGCATCCCAGTATCTCTTCACTCAAAAAAAAAAAAAAAAAAAAGGAAAACATTCCCTCTGAAATCTAAAGAAATCAGGGAAGTTCATTTATTTGTGCAATAACACTATAAATTTCAAAGAAAAGCACTGTGGTAAAATACAGTGAAACTGCAATTAAAACCTATGGAGAAAGCTCTTAGATAAATAAAGGAGATATTATTAGAAGTATGGCACAGAAAAGGTCAGTTGGTTCCTGTTTACTTGAAAAAATTAAAAGCCAATACATCTGATTCATGCTGGCATAGTTCCACACCATCTATGGAGCTGATGGTGGCATAATAAAGATTGGGAAGTATTACTTACTGCACACCATGTTTCTGAAAATCCATCCATAGTAACAAAAGACGTTGAACTGAAATAAATACCAGATTTTTGAAAATGTCTTTTTCTTGACTTAACTGGAAGGAAAATGAAAGTGAGTTGAAGGGTCTTACAAACACGTAGGACATCCATCTAATTATTGATATGAATTGCTTAATGAATTGAAATTGTACCAATTATAAGAATAATGCAGAGAAGAGAGACATCTTGACAAAGGCAGGAGTCCATCATTATTTTGTGTACTATGTGCTGTTCAGAATAGTACTGCTGAAACAGTCCTTAACACCTTTTCAGAAACAATCCTTGCTCTCTACTTAATAAGTACTTATTCAAAGGAAGAAGAACTCTCAAGAACAGTCAATCTGTTGCTTAGCTAGCATGACAAATTGTGCTCTCATCAGACTCATGCACTTCTAATTGCCAAAGCTAACTTGGATTGCAGAGTTAGAAATGGGAGAAGAATATGTCTGTCTCTTCTGTAAGTGCTTTTTTTTTTTTTTTTTTAAGGCTCTTCTTCTTAATTGCCCACCCTATTCTATATTTCATTAGTTGATAAACACACTTTGTTTTTCATGCAGCTTAGTTCTCAGGCTTAAGGAAATCTAAAACATTTGCGTTATTGAGTTATAAGAGGAACACCAAGCTGCTTCCCATAGAATGAATTAGTATTCTGAATATTTAAGTAATGAAGAAGGGTATGACTTATTGCACTTGAGCCACTTATTTTATTTCCTTTCCAAGAGACTTTATAAGTCACTAAAGGATCTCTGAATAAATTGCTAAAGAATCTCTGAATAACAGTCTTGTATTTATTGCTATTTACAGATTGGGTACATGTCTTATCTTTCTTCAGGTGGGACAAAGGAGGGTACACATGTGAGTTTTACATAACTATTTTATCATTGTGATACTGGGAAAGAATTAGTGTTTGTTAGTACCCACTGCCAAAACCACAAGGACACCGTTACCTTTAACCATTTCTGAACTGAAAGTATCTGATAATTTGATGTATTCCATCAAATAACAATCAGGTGACACTGATAATTTAAAAATATTAGTATTCAGTTTACTAAAAACTGTAATATTTAAGATAAATGTTTAAGATACCTTAAGATACATTTGATATAATTAATGGCCTGTGCTCAGGTTTTACATAATTCCCCAAATCCCTGAGCTAGATGGTGTGAATACTGAAATGTAATTTAATTTAGTCTCTGAAATGCTATTTGTCCTACTGTTTTTGTAAACCTATTCAGTTTGCAAATAAATTTTAGCAACATTTTTTTTTCTTTATTCTCATCTGTTATCTGAAAGGAATACCTTAGGACACATCTATTTTTCTTCTTTTGATTTTTGTGTCCTGTCTCAAACTTTGCACATGTAGTTATTTTCTTTTTTCCTTTCTTTCAGAGGTGGGAAGAGGGTCAGGCAGTGTGAAGCATTGCCAACGAAATACTAACATATAGCAACTGCTGCCTTCATGACCTACAGCAAAAGAAAGAAGCTATCCTGAAAATCGTTACATTCCTTTATGACCTTTTCAATTTGCTGAGACAAGAATGATGTTGGCATGTAGCACAGTGCCATACTGGGGTTCTTGCTATGTGGTAGGGTCTTCTGTTACTGGGACAGTTTTATCTATTGCCTCTGCTTATAGCGTTTACCTTTTGAAGATCTAAGGAAAAGGAAGATGTTAAATTATGAAAGAACCTCAGCAGATACTGAAAATACTACCAGTTTTAAAGTTTTCTCCTGGTGTAAGAATATACCACATATAAGAAGGCACTTTACTGCTGCTTACTTACTCCTGGCTTTAAATACATTGGACAATATGAAAGTTGGACATCTCTGCTTAATTTATTCTCCTGCTATGACTGAAGTCACTAGAAATCAAGCTGTACATTATTTTATATAGTGAAACAGATAGAAACAAGCAGGCTTGTTTTTGCCAAATTGGAGTTACAGGGTCCTTGGTAAGGTCAGGGCACTAATGGCATTTACAGACTCCCCTAGCCCTGGGAAGCCACCATTTGTCCCAGCATCTCAGGCCCCCTTTGCACCTCAAAACCTGATCAGACCAACATAATACTGACATAATAAACACATATATGTTACTTTTACATTCAACAGATGAAGTACTGAAAAATGGAAGGGTATGCGAAGTAATGAACAGGAAACTTCTGCAGTCATTGCACATGAAATTCTGCTGCTAGATTTTGCAGTGGTCCTATATCCTCACAAGGATAGGCTTACAAATATGTCTGTACATCCTTTGTAAAGAATGGGTAGTAAAAGCTGAAGATCTTCCATTAAACAGCAGTTTTGAAACCTTGAGCTGCTATAAAATATTTCTACAAGAAGCTGATCATGATTTGAAGAGAAATAATAGAGAAATGACTATACATGGAAGATAAAATGAAATGATACGGTACTCGTATCATCATATATTTCTGAAAAGACCACAATTTAGGAGGTGATGAAATTGGCACTGTATTTTCATTGATTTGCTGTATCTATTCAGGCTCAAAGTGGCATGTAGAAAATACTGTTTACCAAAGATTATTAAATGCTTATCTGTCATTGGTGAAGTTGGTTTGCATCCACTAGCCAAAGAGAGCATTAGAATCATTAGAGGTATTTTCATGAAGAATTGCTAGGGATTTAATTTCTTATTAATTGCTTTTAATTTATTGACTTAATTTTCCCAATTTTACCTACTAACTTAACTGATTCTAAAATATTCATTTCAAAAATAAATTCAGAGATAATTCTGAAATATAATTTTGTTTCATGTTTCTTCTCAAAACAATCATTAATAGTAGCTTTATAAATCACTTCTCCTCTTTCATGTCTAAAAATACATTCCAGTGGTTAAAATATACTCCCATGTATTGTAAGAATACTGGGAGAAACAGTTATGTGTAAAATTTATTTGAAGTATTTTAAATTCCTTCCCTGTTTCTAATGATGAAAAACTGCAGTGTTACACATTTTGACAAAGACATAGTATGAAGGATAATTACAGAATGTGTTACTACCATTCATGTGTGAAATCTTCTAGGCTGGAAAATGCATGCTCTTAGATAGTAAAAGAGACACTGTTTAAATGGATAACCTTGATGCACAGAAAAATTCAGTGCACGTCTAGTTCTTCACCAGGTATTCATCTGAGGGTGCCCCTGTGTATTGCATTGTTTTTCATTCTGTTTGGGTTTTTGCTTTTTAGCACAATGATACACTTTTAAGAAGACATACCCTAACAGTCACCTTATTGATGATAATTAATTCTTGATTCATTTATTTTTAAGTAGGTGAAGTTCAGGCAATTTTTATTATATAAGTCTGAATTTTTTGTTAAGCTGTGTATTTTAGCTTGTCAAGGAAACATTTTGCTTCATTTACTTGATGAACACTCGTGTGAATGTTTGCATGATTTAAAATATGTAAATATGTATGTGTAAAATTTATGCAGCTATGATATTTCATTTCAAATTGCACTTTTTTCTTAAGGATCATTACACATTACATAAAGAGATAACTTATGAAAGAATATTCACTTAAGTTACACAAATCTCTTAAACAAAAACAGACCTGGTGTTAAGCAGCAAAAAAAAGAAAACCAAAGAAATCCCAACTCATTCAAATAAATAAGTAAATTTCCAGGAAAACATAGTGTTTTCATAGGAAGCTACTGGAAGTCAAGAGGCTTGTCAACTACTCACATTAAAATATTTTGTAAAGAAAAAATATTTTTTCTAATTAAAAATTGGGATTGAATATTTAAGAATGTCATGCAAAACAATTTCCATACAGCTGATTTACAATAAAGCCAGGTTTCTGAGTTATGCGCTGTCCATACCATAGAACCCAACAGACTAGACCATATTCTTCATTTCTTGTTTGAATCTTGTGTATTTCCCACACCACTGCTTACCCCTAGTTATTAGATCAGTGCCAGCTTTTTGTACTTCAGCGCTGGTACCAGCACTGATGCTAAGATACTCTCGCTACAGCCTCTTATATTTTTCCATGCTCTGTCATGTGTGTACCTTCTCTCTCAGGCTATAATCTGTCTCTTAGCATTGTCTGTTTCTGTTACAACACCATCAAATGATGGATAGGAACGGAAGACAGAGAAGACTAGGAGGAAATATCCACATAATATTTGGAATTATAACAAAGGAATTTTTAAATTTTATTTGAATTTTGTAAGTCTTTGATATTGAACTGCATTCTGCAGTGCAGAGCTAACACAAATTCCTACACCCTGTATGGTATAGCAAAGGTGCAGAAAACTGCATATCTTAATATGACACATGTAATGCCATTGAAGTCACTAAGAATACTCACTAGTTTATAATAGTAAGTTTTTGAGGGAAAAAAGCACATGATAGTAACCTATTCTCAGCAGAGATATTCTTTTCTGCTCAAATGTCTCTATCTATCTATCCAACCTAAATATCAGACAGACAAGAACATCCTTATAATACAGTTCTCAGACAGAGATCCAGGAAGATGGGCATTAGCCCCATCTCTCTGAGAGTCAGAAGCTGAAAGATTCAGAGTAGGGGCTTCGGTGGCTGGGCTTAGTCATTGGAAATCTTTGGAAGTCCTTTCTCCATCTACTGCAGAGGGAGCCTAGGGAGACCACACTTTGTAAAATCAAAACCAAAACCAAACAACAAACAAACAAACAAACAAAGAAAACCAACCAACCAACCAACCAACCAAAAAAACATGTCTGTCATTCAGAACCACTGGACTTAGGACCTGTGTTCTTCCACAGACTTCTTGGATGATCTGGAGAAAGTTACTAAATCATAAATAACTGCTTGGTCCACCATGACCTTTTGTTACAGTTAGAACAGTGCAATGGGTCCTCTATAGATTTTGGGCTTGTATTATTCCTACCATGCTTCTGAAAAAAAAAGAATGTTTTTAATCTACAGAGCAGCATGCAGTTATAGCTTATTCCATCTGCCTTCCCCTTTGTTTTGGAATATTTTTGGAGAAATAAATCTTTTAAAGATCCAGTATGAAACAATCTGTTAGTCAATTAATATAAATAGGAATGGAAATTATATTACTGTAGTATTTTTTGAATAGTGAAAACGTTCCATAAAATCTCTGAATTCCCTAGGTTTTTAACTAATTTTATTTCAGCTTTATTGGCAACAAAGTTGCATGCATATGCAACACCTTTTCCTCTTGCCCTCAAGGAACAAAAGCTGTTAAAAACATAATGAAGGCTTTATGACATAAATCTGTTGTGTTTCTCCTAGTGTTACACTGGCAAAATACTCTGTAATAATAAAATTAGTTAATGAGGAGTTTCATCAATTTAGAATAGCAAAAATGCCCTGATATATCATGTAAAGCAGTGTTCTGCATTATTGCAGCAAACAAAATATTTTAATCACAGAATCACAGAATCACAGAATTGTAGGGGTTGGAAGGGACCTCGAAAGATCATCAGGTCCAACCCCCCTGCCAAAGCAGGTTCCTTAGAGCAGGCTGCCCAGGTAGGCATCCAGACAGGGAGCGCATATTTGACACTTAGAGTGCATATTTGACAAAGTGTATGTGAAAATACGAAAATGTGTGCTATATGTGTATCATATATGAAATAACTATAGTCTGAATCTTTCTGCCAATTGCTTGGAATATAAGTTATAATCAGCTGTAACTAAAACCACTGGCAAACCCATATTTTTAACTGAATTGCCGGAGAAGGATAGACAATAGATAGAGGTATGTCATTTAAGAGTGAATTAAAAAAAAAAAAAAAAAAGGCTTTAGAAACTTCTGCATAGCTAATTAGGAATCCATGGAATTTCATAAGAGATACCAGTCAGCATCCAAGGCAAGATGAAATCTTGCCACTCCTGTCAACAGGTGCCTTTAGTTTCAGTGTGGTTAAGATTTCTATCCTAATGTCAGACTTGAGGCTCATCACATCTTACTTAAATCCCAAAGTCAATCCTATATTAAAGAGGAAATATTTCTTTCTCCAAACTATGTCACATAGCACCATATGATGAATTCCCTCCTCTCCTACTTTTTGTTTAGAAAAAAAAATGCACTGAAAATGTTTAGAGATATACTTAGGTTTTAAAGTAATGTACTTTAAGAGAAGAATTCTATTTATTTAATGGGAAGAGAAACCTTTTCCACAGCCACTTGTTCACTGTGTCTTAAACAGTAGATTCAGAATAGCAGTTTCTTTGGTCAGAGAACTTAGACCAATCTTTAACAGAGACAGAGACTATGCAATGCCATGATTTGACCTTCATCCTAGATTTAGGGCCTAGCCAACAGTCAGGGCTTCCCATAAAGAGGTGATAAAAATAAAATATGTAGCCTCTACCATTGATGAATTCCCAAGCAATTACCTTGGCACTGCCTTTAAGGTTGTATATCTTCAAAGAATTCTTCATCCCCCCTCCTTAAAACTGTGAAGAATTGATATTATCCACTTTTGGAGATTAGTACAACAAAAGAAAGGAGAATCAAGCAGGGAGTAACAGGAATCCTTTCTTGCCCTCCCTGGTAGGATCCTATGTCTTCTTTGGCAGGGGATAAGGGGTAAAAGGTCAGGAACAAGAGAGACGTTTGGGAAAGTGTGAAAAAGTCTTAGTAAAGATTTTAAAAAATGAGGAAAAGTGTGTAAAATAAACATTAAATAATAGAACAATAATAGAGAAATGGAAGACAGGGAGAGTAATCTGAGAGAATAAATTCGTGTATCCATCAGCTTCACGTTCTCTTCTCTTTATCAAGCTGTGGTTCCCTATCACCCTTAGGATGTTCAGACCCATTGAAGGTGTCAAGATGCAATGTTCTTGCTCATCTAAGACAGGTGGATCCTTCTCCTGACCCTGCCTCATGTCAACCAGGATTTCTCTATTACCTTCTTCTCTTCCCATAATCAGGACCTCAGTCATCTCTGCCATTTGGTCCCAAGACAAGATCAAAGAGACTAGGAGTAAAGAATGTGTAATGTGTATGCTCAGAATGACTCTGACCCTCATGTGACTGAAAATTCAGGTGGTACTTGTATTTCAACTCAGTCATTTTTACTTTTATGAACTTTGAATACAGTAACACTTCATTGCACGGTACTGAGAAGCTTAAATTTTGTTGAACACACCAGAAAGTACTGAGCAAAACTACTGTGACACTGAATTTCTTTGATCAATGTAAGAGTAATTAAGTTTGCAAAAGTGCTGCAAAGTGATTATAAAGTGTTGTAAACACTTCTGAGAAAACTGAAAACAATGAGTGTTTCTGGGTATATGTTTCACAACAATATGAAAATGACAGCTATGATCAATATTTTTGGGAACAGAAGCAGGCAAAAAGGCAATATTATTCTGCCCTCCTTCCTCATTCTGTATTCTGTGACTAAGGCATAGAGTGTTTTTAACTAAGATACTTAATTATATAAATTCGTAAATAAGGGACAAGCTTGATTTATGGAGGAATTCTTTAATGCTCTGTATTCTGCAGTCTATTTCTTCTCTGTAAGTTAGTTTTGAAATGAAACACACACCATAACTTTTATGTTATTGTTGTTCAGACTTGTTGTTGGACAGTTAATTTGCTATAAAATCCACAGTATATCATTGTTATTAATTGGGGTAGCCATGAACTTGGCTTTCAAAAGCTATTAAATGCAAATGTTTAGCCACATAAAAATACAAACGTGTAGTGAAGTTCTTCAGCAGAATAATGCTGTGAAAGAATTAATACAAAGTAAATCTTCTTTGAAAGAAATCTATTTTATCAAGTGATGGACCTAATTCATGAATAAAAACATTAAAAATGAAAAATGTGGTGTTTGTCAATTGACAATAAAAACAGTCCTTTGTGGCTTTTAAAACTGAGGGGGTTAAAGCTGTATCTTTACAACTTTATTTATCAAGAAACTAAAGAAATAAGTTAGAGCAAAAGAAGTTATCTGCACTTTACTGTCCACACTATTAATTGTCAGGGTTTTTGATAGCATTAAGAAACATGGCAGACGTGATATCATCAACATCTCACGTGAAGTTTTCTCAAATACATTTCTCAAATGCATCTTTTACAGACAGATTTTAGATGTAAGATTTTAATGGAATTATTACAAATGTGCATGTAAAACTAAGAATCTATATAAAGTTTGTAATCTCAGAGATTTAATCAAGAAATCATTCCTTAATGGGAACATACTGTGCTTACCTCAAAGCATTTGCCTAAGTGTTTTTCTGAATAGAGAAAAGACACTTAAATAGACACTTAAATGCATTTCTGATTTATAGCCTTAGATTTTAAGAGGAAAGAATCATCATTTACTCCAGTCTTGTACAGCAGCTCATTCAATACTAGCCCATCTTGAAGTGTTCATAGAATACCAGTAGAAAAATAAAAATACATAAGTATTTGAGTAAGTGATAATGTTATAAAGTGATAACCATAAATGCCGGTGCCAGTTTGAGGAACTTGTCTGCATTATGCTCCATCAGCAATCTGGTAGGAGATTAATATTTTTGAAGTAGGTACTGAGAAATCCCATACTAGGATCTGGAATGGTAAGTATGCTTCTCTGTGAACTTTTAATTGAGTGTGTTTTTTAAAAAACTTTTAGGAAAATGTATTACTTATGAAGATGTTACATATCATTTAAATGGTAGCTACATTTGTCCAAGTTGCAACATACTGAACCTAGTATAGTACACAATTAGTAATGAACTGTGTATCAGAGAAAGATGTCTAATACAAGAGGTTTATGTGCAATAACAGCAGAATGAAAAAGACCAGCAAACTACAAATAAATAAATTAATACATTTGAACTCAAAGGCACAACCATTTATGGGATTAAAATAAAGTTAAGGTCATGTAACATTAATCTTTTGCCAGGAACCCAGTAAAAACTTGTGATCTACACCAAGTACTCCTGGCACAGTTATTACACAAATAACATCTATTGAACTATTAAAGATGAATATCTCCACTTCTTCAGCTAACATGACCTCTTGAATTAGGTTTTCATCTGGTTTGACTAAAACACACTTTCCATCAAGCTTACATGAAGGGAAAAGGGAGGCACTTTCATGCATATTCTGATTCTCTGCAGTCTTCTAGTTGCACTCTCTGTCCAATTTTCCAAGCCCAGCTGGCCTTTCTCAAGACCTTACCGGGAAAGGAAACAACAGACATTTTATGCTGTAAACTCTTAACAGGTTTTCAGGGGCTACAGATTTACCCTCAGATATCTGCCAGTAGAAGCTAACAAATGTTTTGGATGAAGCTGGGCAGGAGAATAATGGAGATAAGAAAATCCTGAGAAGTGGTTTAGGAAAATTTTAAAGTCTATTACTTTAAATTAGGGGAGAAAACTGTTTTCTTGAAGTCCTCTTTCATTTTATGATTAGCACATGATGACAGTGAACTCATAGAAAATATTTCTGATGATCATATTGGAGGTTCATGACCAGTATATCCCACCCATCCTGAATAAGAGTTACTGTATAAATTACGAATACCCAGTAGATCCAGTGGCTCGCACATATTCTTTTAACAGAATTTTTCACTTTGATTATGATGCCTCAATTATGCTATCAAAAAGAGGAATTATTTAATTATTTATCTACCTATCTATCTATCTATTTATTTATTTATTTATAACAGCTGACTGAAGTAAAGTAGTTGAAGTTCAATGGAGGAAAAACACAATATAATGAATTTAGAAAGTATTCTTACTGTAGGGATGAAAACATTGATAGTTTTCCCAATAAGTATACGGAAATGTATCAGATACATTTTTCTGGTCAGCCATGCTTAAAAAGAAAGAAAATATATCTGCAGGGACAGTTGCTAAAGTTGCAGCTAGAAATAGACCTGGTTATACAGGCAGATGTGTTTTCCCTGTAGATAAAAGCTAGTTTGGTTTAGATTGAAATAAGGTATTATTATGGAAATACTGGAAAACATGAAAAATAAAGAAACACTTAATTTGAAGTAAACCTAAAAAATGATGTGAAGTATATCATTCATTTAGAATTTTAGCTTTATAGTTTTAGAAAACTTTATTCTTTTTACATAATAGAGCAAATAACATTTCATTTTGGAATGAATTAATTTTTAAGAACTGGGGAAAAACAATACTTGATGTTTTGGAAATTTCAACCCAATAGTTTAGGCCAGTAGTTTTGGCTTTATTTAATTTAGTTTAGGGAATAGCTGTAGGCCCCTTATAGATATATTTTAGAGTAAACCTGCTGTTCACTAAAAAGAAATCATTTATCTTCATTTAGAAAAAAAAATCTCTGAAAAGTATTCATAATTGCTCATGAAGAAAATGCCTATTCATTCAAAGCAGTCAAAATCTGTAGTGTAGAAATCTTAAATCATGTTTGGTAAGGTCATTTTAGCTGCACAAACAGATATTTTAATCTCTTCTAGAATACACATGTGGTCTGACCAATGATGCAGGCCCAAAAGACAGTGAAACACATGGAAAGCTCCTACCCTATTTGTATGCTTACCCTAGTTAGAAACAATCAAATTCAAAATTCACTTAAAAAATAGAGAAAAAACAGAAGCATGCTTATCAGCTTGTCATTTAATGATTGGAAGACACCTAATGGCATGGTATGAAGAGAGTAACAACAAAATAGCAACAGATTTTCACCAAGATGAATCATTCTACAGTATTGAACTGAAGCAATAAATGTACTTTTCTTCCACATCAGTGTGACCAACTTATTAGTTAAGCAGCTAGCTACATAATAAAGCTTAGTCCAAGCATAGAGCAGATGTGACTTTCATCTGTTATTCAAAAATAAAAGATTTACAACATCAACAAAACAAAAGTTTTTTTGTTTTGTTTACAACAAAAGATAAATATTTTCAAGGGTAAAAAGGAATAGAAAATTAACATTTTACAAACCAGAGAATTCCAGTGTACAGACACAAAATTTCTCTCCCTTGTGCTGTTCCATATTTGCAACATTTTCAGTTTCAGGTGGCGTCAGATGTTCTTTGTCATTTAGGCTTCTTAAGACAACAAGGTATTTTCTTTTGGTTTAGTTTTAAATGTATTTTATTTTTATTTATTTTTTTTGTTGGTGGTGTTTTTTTTCATTTAGAGTGTGAGAGATAATATCAGATTAATACTGATTAATAACTAAAATTAATTATTAATAAAAATAAATACAAATAATTAATAAATATTTAATAACCAACAGTATTGATTAATATTAGCATAGAGGGGGGCTCTTTTTTAGCTTTAACAGGACATGTCAAATGAGAAAGTCTATCATGAGGCTGTGACTTGTAGCAGAGTCTCTCAGAGAGCACAGAGGTGTCTCACTTGGTTTCCATAGTGCCTTGTTCGAAGAATCGGGACATCCAGAGAGACTTCCCTGCAGGGCCTTCCCCTTTTTATTATTCCTGAAATTCAGCAGTGATTTCAATGCTTTCAAATCTGTACAGGCTGATATAATGAGAATAATCTATTTCGCTGCTTATATATATAGGAGTATTTTATGAAGATCCTTTGCTTAATAAATGCAGATTCTCTTACTACAGCGTATTATTTTTCAGTTAGGAATAAAGAGAAAACTGATTCCTCTTCCACCCATATTTGCCCAAGCATTCTAGTCCAGAGTGAGAGAGCTGCTGCACATACCAGAGGCTATCTTCAGTTTTCCATTTGAGCTCTTGTCTGCAGTCATTCCTTAAACTGTCCATGGTGCCCTTTCACTTGCTTTTCTGAGTTACTGACCACCAAAATAGCTGGTTGAAGTCTGATGTGCTGGTGAGCCCAACTGACAATTTTAAGCTGCATTAGCTTGCTCTGAGGTCCCTCTAGGAACTGCTCTCCTGCTGTGGTAATTCCTTATGTAGACAATGTTAGGAAAGTGTGTCAGCTGAATGATTTCCCTACATTGAAAACTTCAGGAGGTTTTTTTTTTTTTTTTTTTTCCCATACCATTTTAATTGATAATTCATCATTCAGAAAATACAGAAACAAGAACAAGTAAACAAACACTAAATGTGTCAGGCCATAGACAGACATAAAATCCTGAAGTAATTCTGATAGTTCATGACATTTCCACCATGGTTCCATGCTCCCTGTCTGGTGCCAGAGGTCTCCAAATATGAGAAACTAGGACACAACCCATAAGCACTCTTCCATGCACAACCTGGCAGCTTATCCAGTCATTTGCCACAGCAGCCTGAATTAGCCCACCAGACTTGGCACAGAGCTACCCAAGGGATGTACTGTCCAGTAGTGAGGTAATACTTTTACCGTGGGTAGTAACTAGAGGCAGTGATGTCATAGATAACTACAGCCTTTTGGCAAACACATGGCCCCACCTTTGTGAGACTACCCTGGTTGTATACCCTAGCACCTTCCTCAGGTAAAATGCCGTCAGTCTCTTTCGAGGAATCATCTAAAGAGCACTTCTCTTCAACATTCACATTTGACTTAGATTTTGCAATCATATTGAGAACTTCCTTTGCCTGTCTTGTCTGACCTGAGAGTATGTATCTACCAAAAAATCGCTGAGAAACTGTGAGGATGTTGTCCATTTCCCTGTTGGATTCAAATGGTAAATACTGACGAACAAATTTCTCTCATCACCCAAATGAAAGGCAACCTCCCTGTGTGGGAGAGAGACGTTGCATGTAATCACACTACCTTATGCAAAAAAAGTTAGGACATTTGGCTCAGTATATTCCCCTTCTATATATGGAAGAAATTGCCCTCTTGACTCTAGTAGAATTTCACGGGGCTAAACACGGTATGACATGTAAAAGGAAAAATGACTGTTTTTTAACTTTAGATTGCTATACATGGTGCTAACCACTTTTAAGTTCAAACTACCAATCCCAGTTTAGAGTGCATTATTTCCCATAGAATAAAAAAGTATATTAACAAGAGTGTGCAGATAATTATGAGTTTCAGAGTTTCAGGCAGAATGGATGTAAAGTAACATGAAAGGATACACCAAACAAAGTATCTTGAATGTATCAAAAGAGTAACATTTTACCTTTTTTTTTTTTTTCCCACTGCTTATTTATTATGAGCTCAAAAGACCAAACATAAATTTTATTAATGAGATCAAATGCTCTATGTTAATTATTCTGCCATTTGTTAGTAACAAAAGAATGCTAATGAGTGTACTTCTGAAATCTAAAAATGTAAATGTAAATGAATGTATAATGAATATCACAAAGTACTGTAGCTAATAAAAGATCAAACTTACTAGAAAGCCAGTAGCAAGCTTCAGGGCAATCTGCTAAATTAGAAAACCAGTTAGCTTAAAATTAATAGAAAGTATTAGGTAAACACTCTAATCTGCAAACAGTACAGAGAAAATAGGTTAAATGACTTGCTGCTTATATTTTGGGGCTATATAGATTGGTCTCTCTGATTCCATCTCATTTTTCAGTTTTCACTGTTTTCCACTGATTAATTCCCTTCATTTTCAAGTTCATTATCAAAACGGAATCAAACTTGGCTGTACATTACTGGAGCAGAAAGTTTGAGAATATTAGGTAGGCAGCTGCCATTTTCTAACTTTTCCATCAGATTTTGTTATATGCTTTGTATATTCATAACAAAGATCTATATGACAATTTGAATTCAATGGCAGAAATGCCACTGAATCTGGGGAGTCTGGGAGTTCACTCATGTCAGTCAACTTAAGTTCAACAAACAAACAAACAAACAACACCAACCAAACCAAACCAAAAAACAGCATCAACAACAAAAAACAGAAATCTCATTGGAAACTGAGAGATCTGACTTTCAAAAAGTGTTCAGAATTCAGCTTGTGACAGCCAGGCCCCACTGCTGTGTTTCAAGTAGACCGCTAGGGTCATCAATCAATACCTGAAAAGGTTAGATTGATTTGTTGGTATCATGACATGCTACAGGAAACCAAAAACTTCAGCAGGGATATGGTGGAAATGGGAGAAAATAGTGATTTTACCGCAGGGAAGTGTATAAGCTTTATTGACTAAAATCAGAAGGGAAATATAAGATTACACAGTCTAATTTTGGCATGGCTGGATAACATCCAGGAAGACTTTGTGCCACAAAATATAGCATTTTGAAAGTGCATGGGGAGAGTTAGGCACCCCGTCTGGGAATAAATCAGGCAAAAAAAACAAATGGGGATTCGGCTGAGAAGAGTCTTTAGAAAAATGCAGGCAGCAGACCTGAATCATGAAGTCTGCCAGTCTCCTGCAGGTAAGCAGGAGGACAGCCCAGAAGCCTGTCCTGAAAGTAGGTGCAGGTTTCCTTCCTTAAAATTAGAATATATATATATATATATGTTTATTTACTTATTAATGTATTCACAAGTCATTCACAAGTACTGACCATAAATTAAGGAGATAAGGTGATGTGATTCATACTTTCTAGTCCTGTTGTGGAAGCTTATTGTTAGGACTTGTGATACAGAGGAGGCTAACAGAAGCAAGTCTGCTCTTTGGTAAGAGCTCAGCTAAGATCTGCAATTTCTGCTCTAGAGCCAAGGACTGTTCATGTGCTTTGTCCTGTACCATCTGTGGAACCAGAACTAGGCAAACTGATGAGTCTTCACCCTAGCATCCATTCAAAAGAAAAGGCTAAATGTGTCTCACCATTGCTTATGCATCACTTCCCAGGAAATGAAAGCGAATTCCCTCAGACCGAAGTGGGAATCAGTGCTTCATCTCTTATGAATCTGTGAGTATTTTAGACATTAGGCTGTGGTTGGAGCTGAGGCAGGAAAGAACATAAGTTTTAAAAGAAAGTGACTGTTTGAGAAGTGTGACATGCACAGTTCCTGGGAAACCCTCCTGGAGAAAAGCAGCAGGAGACCTGCTTCTGAATCTCAAACAGCAAAAATGAGAGCTGCTTAGTAGTCCTGTCAGGACTGGGGTGCTGCTGGGGGTGGCAGAAGCAGCTCTGCAGGGGGGTCTGATGATCCGAGGCAGAAGCCTGGTTAGAGGTGTGGGTGGTTGTGAGGCAATGAGACTTCAGAATCACAGTTATGTGGATCTAAAGTACACCTGAATGCTCCTTTATGTGTTTAATTTTTTTTCTTTATATGTGACTTGAAGTTTCATATCCATTAACATTTGCAGGGATTAAAACTTAATTATTGTATTGTTACCAATTCTGAATTTAAAATGTTCTCTCTGGCAGTTAAAAAGATCAGCTACTCATATCAATCCACTCGTACATAAATACATAGAGGTCCAAGAACTGCTCTGGGACCTAGTCAGGTGCATATGGAAATGTAAGAGGCATGTTTTAATGCTCCACTTTGATTTGGAGGATTAGAATTTTAATAGCCAAGGGAAAACATCGTGCATTTTAACTTTCAAAAAAATTATTGAAAGGGAAATCTGAGAATGTGTAAATTGTCAGGGTGCTAGCTAGCCATGGTAACTGCCATTTACACAGACATGCCCCCTGGTAAAGCTAAAGTAGTTTTGCTCTTCATGAAATAGGGACACACATTTGAGGATGTCACACTTTCAGCTTTGCCATGGGGAAAGACTACTCACAGAGGAAGTTTTCTGCATGGAGATGGGACATAGCTTTATATGTGACATTTTTAAAAGGCATATATTATCCAAATTTTAGACCTCAATAAATTCCATTCAAGATTTATGTTCCAGCTATGAGGAGGAAGAAGACTAAAAATAGACAGAAATAAGATTATTTAGTTTGGAGAATAAGGCCCCTAGACTACCCACACTGATTTTGCAACTACTGGAAATGAATGAGTAATGAAAAGTAGGATAAAAGAAAAGAGGAATAGGGCTGAACATAAAAATCTAGTATTTCCAAAAGGTATTGACCAAATCATGAAGAGGATCCCTGCACAACTAAGTCTAAGTGCAGATGAGGAAAACATATATATGTTGTTTGAAAGTTATAACCACATCACTAAGTACATCTGGTGTACATCACCAAGGAAACTGTTGTCCAGCACACTTGCCAAAGAAGTCCACCATCAGCTGCCTGTGGTTTCAAATAAACCTTGGTTAGATTCACCTATGCTGGTGGACTCCACTGACACCCTAAAGTGACCTGCATGGAGGAAGGCCAAGTGGGTACATGTCCGTGTTGGTTCTTCTTCTCTTACCTTTAAAGCTGTTGTGAAAAGTACATTTCTCAAGGTCTTTACAACAACCAGTGAGAACCACTAAATAGTTATGATTGGTAGTGCTTTTCAAAGTGTGAAATAAACCATTTCTGCATCTGCTGTGATCATAGTACCCTTCTGTCCAGAGCTACCTAATGTTTGGAGGGAATGGACACTCTAGGCAGGGAAGGATGAACAAGGATGGAGGGTACAGACACAGAAGACATTTTCTTAGCAATTCTAGTCTCACATAAAGAAGCCGATGGTAAAATCCATGTTTGCTGCACCCATCTCTCTGGGAAGAGAGACTGTAGGAAAACTGAATGCCAGTCCTAGAGACAGTCATTGCATGCATTTGTAGAAATTAGTTCTCTCATATAGGTTGTATAGATAAAACCATTCTTAAACACAGGTTATGTGTAATACACAGAACTTTAACACAAATAAAATAATGTCCTTTCATTCTTACAGCTCTTAGACACTTAATTGAAAATATTAAAAAACAAGTAGAAAATGTTTTAACTATTGCAATTTTGGATATAATAAAATAGAAAAAGTAAAATATCCTTTTTTTCTCAGGATAATATGGTCTACTGTACATACATGCAACATGTCTAATTTTAGGCTTGCAGAAACAGATAACTGAAAAAGCCTTCAAAAATAAGAACAATATTAAAATACTAATGATTTTTATTAATATGTCAGAATAACTTCTTTAACGTAGTTTACAGAGGATTTTAAATCTTTTTGTAACATGCAGATATACATAATGGTGGCACAGAGGATTTACCTCATATCTTAACTTCAAGATGTCTTTTTACACAACACAAGCATTTAATGAAAGTGTTCAATGAAGCTTATTGACATTTACTTTTCCCTTTACCATGCATTTATTTAGTTTGAATATCACATTCACATTAACATCAAACACAAAATATGGAATAGCTGGAGAGAACAGAAGACATATTTTAGTGCTTTGATGTTGATGTCAAAGTTTTATTTAGGATATTTATATGTAGCCTAAAAAGGATAATAAATTTCATTGAAAGCTCACTATATACTAGACATTACAAAATCCACAGGGTAGGCTGAAAGTACCAAAAGGGAAAAACAGAAATATCACTGAGCAATCAATCTTCAAAAGCAGCAAATTTGATTATGAAACTACATATAAGATATCCATAATTTAATAATATGATTTGTTAAAAGGGGAATGACACATACACAAGAGTTTCAGATTAGACATAAGAATAGGTTCATGTTAACTTTTTCTGTTGTCTTATATAGGGATCATTTGCTTCAGAGACATTGGAAAAAAGACTATTGTGTACAAAGTACTTATGAAGAAGTAATGTAAAGTATGATTAAGTAATGTAAAATGTGGTCAAAGGCTGACAAAAGCAAAGACAATTCCCTCGACTGAAGTGTTTGCCAGTTTCTACCTATTGCTACCTTGCTGAAATTAAATTCATCCTTAGATTTGCATGAGTAACTGAGCAAGACAGTACATGTTGTTGGTAGACTAAATTTCTCTGTGTAGTATTTCTGCATTGACAGTTTGAGAAGGGATGAATTATATTAGTTATAAGTAAATTGGATCAGATTAAAAGAAAGATGAACTATCCATCTCAAGAAAACTGCAACAGAAAATTTTATAAAGAATAGAATTGCTTTGGCAACTTTTAGCTTTAAATATTTACCTTTTAATGTTAAAGACAATGAGTTACACAAATTGGTGGATATCACCTCAGTAGAAAATTCCATTGCCAAAATATATGCATGCATCTTAATGTTTACTCATGTTTAACTTGTTTTTGATGTCATTCAATAGAGGGATGAGAAATTCAGTCAACGTTTCATAAATGTTCAAAAAATATGCAGACTCTTTGGCATCTTTTTCTCAATGTTGTTAAACCTCACAGATAGAACTAACTTTCTGATTAATTGGGAAACTGGTTCTGCAGACTTTGTTTAGATGCTTGAACTGTCATTGATATATTTCAGTTGACATTTAGACTCCTGGATTTCTGGCATCCAAAATATTTCTATGGTCTTCAGAGATTCCTGGGCTCTGGCCCACTGCATGTTGGTAAATCAACCAGAGAATTGCTCGAAGAAGATTCTCATCAATGAAGGGTAGACTATCAGGTACATACCAAGCTGCCCATTTTTCTGTAGCTAATTATTACCCTCAGTATGACTTTGGTTCACATTTCCTTTTTCCTTTTTGTTGTTGTTGTTTTTTGTTGTTGGAGCGGGAACAGTCCCCTTACAACAATTAGAAAACTTTGTTCTCAAGGTCCTATGAAAGAAAAATTAGAACCAAATCTGAACAACTACTTCCTGTGTTTACATATTTATTTGTTCTTTTGCAGTTTTATTGGTCTCAAGATAAGGACTTGGGCTTAAGATTGGTCCAAAGAGCTATGTGGGAGGGTCTCTGAAGTGCCTCATCTGTAAGCTCCCTCAGAGTGCAATGCCTGAGCTGGGAATTGTCACAGTGCAGTAGCAGATCACCTATTCCTTTTTCTGACTTCTGCTTTTGCTGTATACTCCTGGGTGATTTCCAACAAGGAGAATCCTCAAGTACCTTGTTGGATTATCTGTGGAGATCCCTTAGTGTCATGCACCGTTAGGCTGGCCAGCCTCTCTGGTCCAGTACCTGAAAAATTCTGACTGTGGAGTTGTGTAACCTCTCACTAGGAGCTAAAGTAAAGGAGAAATTCCTTTTATCATTATGAAAGCAGAACTAGTTATTAAATGCAACTTATTGAAAATTCCTAATTTACACCGATTTCTCTGCTTTGGATCTAGGAAGGAAAACATACTTTAAGGTACTTCTTTAGTATTCAACATAAATATTCTTAAAATGTATGTGCAGATATTAAAATCTTCCCCATTCAGGTCTATGTTATATCATATTTTATCTCCTACCTTACAGATAATAGTTTTATTAAGTAACATGACATTTATTTTGTTTCAAATGTCAGTAAGCTCCCTACTCAAATTTTACTGCTGTCTAGTTAAAAGTTGGATGAGCTCTGCTGTTGAGAAACAAAGTTAATATTCTTAGTTATGTTGAAAAAGTATTATCATCACTGTAAACAGCCTTTAATAGGAAATGGCTCAGTAGATAAAGTTCATAAAATCATTATTTAAGGTTTTATAAATAGGATTTTATGAAGTTGCACATTTGTTTTAATTTTACTCAGGAGAAAAATGTTACCTTGACCCTCTTTTGAGATGAACTTTAAGGTATTAGACCTTGTGTTATATTTTTGTCAGCATTCTTAGAAACAGTTGTTAGCAACGCATCTAATCTCTTCTAAATGGCAGCTCCTTAAGGCTGATGAGATCACTAAGCCAAAAGATTTTATAATTTACAGGCTTAGTTAGCAGATACAGTTAGCAGCACTCTGATAACATGGACAGTCATAGACACCTAATTTAAAATTCTGCCATATGAGATTATATTAAAAGTCTGCTTTTGGCAAGTACAATTTGAATATTAATATCTGTTTTTTAAAAGAAAAAGGAGAAATAGAAATTCTACTTTGAAATCATCCAAAACTACAGAATTTATTTTTGGAGAAACAACCTACATAATGATCACAATACAGATGCTTTAATTTCACTTACAAAGTCCATCTACACTTTGGATCTCATTTTTCCACCATCTCTGTCAGTGGCCAGTCACACAGATGTAATAGTCAAGATGAAACCCTCTTTAAAATATCTGGGGGGTGACTGACAGATGCCTTTGTTAGAAAGCTCATCTAGGCCTTCCTTATTAATGGAAGAGATCAAAAACTATGACCAAAACTTTTGAGGGGGAAAAGATGGAGATCTTTAGGAGGAGGTATCTCTGACTAGATTTTTTGTTACTGTTATTTTTGTTGACCAGTAGATTAACAACACTGTTAACATTAGCTCCCAGTCACACAGTGTGTAACCTTTGAACACCAGCTCACTCAATAAGGTTTTTCTATGGACATTCATGCTCTCAGACATGCAGAGGCTGAGATGTTCTCTTTCTGCAGGTCTAAAACGTTATTTCCTTCATATAATTAAAGGGTTTGTGTCTTTAGAATGCTTTTATAAATGAACTATATTTTATCTAAATAAATAAATATAGAAACATGCATAAATGTACTTGTGAATGCATGCACACACATACACATCCGTAAGGTAGAGTTAGTTCTGTCTTTAGTTGCTTTGCAACTGAATGAATAATTGCTTACCATGTGGACATGGTCAGTAAGATTTATCGCTCCATAATACTTCGTATGATTTCTACATTTATTTTTATATTTTTAAATCAGTTTAATAAATAGTTTATTTATTCTATTCTATTTATTTATTTATTTGCCAGACAAAGAAGGCATAAGCAAACAGAATTTAACCTATTGATAGCTGAAATAGTTGTGCAGTCTCCATCTTTGAAGAAATTCAAAACTTGTCTTGGCAATAAACTGGACAATCTGCTCCTCTCTTTGACCCTCAACTATTATATAATTCTGTATTTATTTGTTTATTTATTTATTTATCTGTAGCAAATATATTCTATAAACTATTTTTGATGGTGAAGGAAAGGAGATATTTAGTTGAAAAACAATATATTAAATAATAATCAAAACATATTTTCAGAGAAGTCAGTAAATTAACAAAGTGAAGGACAAAGTAGAGGAACTATTCTAATAACTTGCAACAACTTCTCTTTAGAGATTTAAAGAAATAGTCCAGTGGAGTGAACACTATTTTCCTGCATCATGAACAACTATTTTAGTAGAAGTTATACTGTTAAAATATCAAATCACCTTATTATAAGAACAAAGGAGAAATAGATGGAGGCATTATAATATAACAAAATTTTCTGTGGAGGACAGAGTATGTATCTGGAATGAATTTTAGTAATGAAAGGCAGTTGGTAAACATTTCCCCCAGATATTGGTTTAGGTTAAAAATCATATCTTTAGCAATTTAATCTACAGAATCAGATTAAAACACATAGTCTTTCTCTTTCACACACACAAAAAAAAACCAAAAAACCCAAAAACCACCAAACAAACAAAAACAAGAACAGCAACCCAACAAACAACCCCACCTTTCTAGAAAAGTAAAGGAACAAAGAATGTCTTTGAAAGAGACGGAACTCTTTCCAAAAAATATTAGAATATTCTTGAAATACATAGAGACTTTTCTCTTTCAGTCCGAATATTAGGCCCCAAGCTGCCAAGTTCATTTGCTTTCTGCCAGTCAGTGAAGGACTTGTTGTTATGAAATTACTCATACATTGTGAAAAGGGAGCAAACAGCTGGTACCTTTCTAATTTTTTCTACAGAAAATATCACAATGAGGATGATACTATTGATAAGCACATGCAAGAGAGTGGGAGTGTTCTGTAGAACAGAATGTTCCAGCAGTGGTTTTTTTTTTTTTTTTTTTCCCTTAAAAACTGAAGATGTATTCAGCTTCCAAACAGAGAGCTTGCCAGAGGTTTTCTGTCACTATCAAGTGAGAAAATCAATTTTAAGTTATTCTGTTTTTGGTACATTTTGTGTTTTTGCTAAATTAGAAGGTGTTTGGAAGCCTGGTGAAATGATGATGGATATCCTCAGAAGAGATAAAATGAAAGTTGGTATCAGCATGTAGGTAGATAGTCACTGTATACTAATTAGGCATTCTCCTTTGTGTGCTTAAAACCACAGCATTTCTTACAATAATTCATCTAAATGCATAGTTTAATGTCTACGTTAAGAGGCGTACTGTAATTAGAGCTCCAAGGACATTTCCTACTTTTCAAAATGAGAATGATGGGGCTGTGAAAAACTTTTTAACAGGTGAATGTAAAAGTTTCAGTGAGTCACATGGCAGTCTTTGAATACTGAGGTCAGGTATGGACCTGTTTCCTGAGACTCAGTCTCAATCACAGGCAGACTAATTATTTTAGCTCTTGAAAGTTTATAGCTTTGATTACAGGTATGATGGATGTTATAAAAATGTAAGACAGTTTCTTAAAACAAATAGTAGATACATGTAAAATTAATGGATTTTTTGGATATTTTGACCTAAATATGACAATAGGTAGGTAGATCAAAAAACTACAGCATTCATCATGTTTCTACTAGTTTAAGTAGATGAAAGCTAAATTAGAAGGCAGGCAAGGACACTTGTCTGTAGAAACTAAGCGGTAAGGGAAACAGTGAAAGAAAAGAAGGCTAAGATACAACAGCAAGAGGTGTAATTCTGTGTCTTTCAGAGTGCCTAGAATCAACCATTTTGCCATGCCTTTATCAAGGAGGGACACCCAGCTCAGTTTTATGGTTGTGATTCATATCACTCCATTTTTCTTTTGAGATACATACATAAGTTGTACAGCTCCTACAAAGTTTAAGAGAGAATGTGGATGCACTCAGAAGGTCTGGACAGGAACTGAATGCTGGATGGAGTAGTTTTTTCTGGCACATATCTAATACAATCTTTAAATTCTGATATTAATATTTATTGCTGTGCTTTGCTGTTTTTCCAGTGTTTTGTCCATTACTTAATTTTCTTCATTGGTTCTTAGTGATGAGATGTGTTAAATTAATTAATATTGCACATGGCAATATATTTATTGTATGCAGTTACATGTTATTGTTATATAATATCATCAAGAATGGTATAAAAACTTTTCTCTATCTTTTTTAACTGGTGGCAAAAGTAAAACCTGATGAGAGACATCTGGATTTTAAACACCATTACTTTCCTGTGTGAATGAGATATTTAAATGACCTATTTGAGCAATTGATTGCTGAATATTTATTGAAAGTATGTTGACCCTTTGCTTTGCAGTCACTATCGACTGAAGTTTCATTAACAATAAAGAAGTGCACCAATGGAACTTAAATGTAAATCTCAGTTTGCCACTTTCTCCCTTCCTACTTGAGGCCATGAATCAAACTTGCCTCAGGAAGATCTGAAAAAAACAGGAGAATTGAGAGATAACTGTGTATTTAAGAATTATATTCATAAGTGATCAAAGAGTTATATTCTTAAGTGATGATGTTGCTTGGCTTTCCTTAGAAGGCATTAATATTTTCCATCAAAACCAGGCCAAAGACTTGCCCACCAGGCTGATTCTGAAGACTCAAAGTACAAAGCTCCTAATGACAGTTTTCAGACATCATACCTAACATACCCATTATTTTTCTAAATAATGTTTTATTTTCTAAATAACATTTATTTTTATAAATAATATTTATTTTTATAAATAACATTTTATTGTATTGTCTTATATTTATTCTTCTGTGTCCACAGAAAGAACTGAAAAGAAAAAAATCTGGGATACTTTGGACCTCTTTTTTTTTTTTTTCCTGATTATCTGTATAAAAGATAATATAATAATGATAATCAATATTAAAAAGGACTGATACAATAATACAAATTTGTCTTTGATTGGATAGCTGTTAAAAACAGATACAACAACAAAGTTTATTTGCTTTATTGCTGTAACCGAATGAAAAATAAATACAATGTTAATAATTGCTTTTCCAAGAGTTACAAGTCCTACAACTGAACCAGAGATCCTGAAAACAAATCACATAAAAAGGTTTTGTCATATGAATACCAAATTTTAAAAGATAGCAGAAAAAAGTATTATTTTTTAAATTGAATTTTCAATTCACTTTGAAAATATTAATTACCTTTTCAGCAAAAGAAGGTAGTTATGTGAATAGCAAAATCTGTGATGAAAATTAATAATAAAATATACTTTCACAAGTTAAAAAGTTTTCATGCATTAACAAATACATCTTTTTATCCTGAGAACTTAGGGTACTGGTATGTCTTTAAATTGTTCACATCTACACATTCATTTCCTCATCATTTTCCATCAGTAAGGAATTTTTTCTTTGCTATTTCTTGTATGAGGTTAGCAAAGGCTAAAGATGACTGAGGTGTGAAACATGCTTTACACTGGTTTCAATTAGCTACCCTCTATTTTGATTTGCAGTATTTGCTTAGGTTGCACCCTTATTTCTCTCTTTCAAAATCAACAGAAGACAAAGATGATCCAAATGTTTTTTAGCATTGCTTCAGCATCTTAATTAGCATTCAGGGATTTCAGCAATGTGTGCCAAACAGAATAAATATTTTAAACATTGCAAACAGTATTCTTCTATGTAAGACCACCAATTCAAAAACAAGAATAAATCTTTTAAACACAATCAACCTAAGTTTTGTTAGTTCAAAGTCATTATGATTGATTTAAAGATGTGAGGCTTCAATACAATTTTCAAATTTATCTTTCTTGGTTTTTGAAAATATAAGTAGGAAACAACCCATCAGAATGAGTTTAACAAATTGACCAAGTAAGTTTTCTCTCATTACTGAATTAATTTCCTAATGTGCTTTTACAACTTTGGTGTAGAGCAGCTTCTTCTTTGGAAACATTCAAACACATTGCTTAATGTATAATGTATAATGTAATTATAAGTTGTATTTCATTTAGGATTCTATAACTTTTGTTGCTATGAAATTTCATAAATGTGGCTGCAGTAACTCATGTCCAGTGCCAAAAACTGCAATCATAGCATCAAACAAAATTAATACCATGGACAACTCTGCCACAACAAGGGTGCAGCCAACCCAAGGCTGATTCATATTGGTATCCTAGGACCTCAGCAGGTCTCTAGGACAACTGTTTGCTCAACATAGACTTGGCTGTCAGGTCACAATGTGTTGCTCAGGGATTTATCTAGCTTAATTTTAAAACTTCCAAGGGTGGAGTCTCCCCAGACAATCTGTTCTGCGGCTTGATTTCCCTTGTGGGACTTGACTGTTTTCAATGTCCAAACTAAACCTCTCTTGGATTCACCATTTGACCCTTGTCCTTCCACCATGCTCCACTGGAAGAATTTGCTACCATCTCTTTTTGTAACCTCCCCATGCATATCAGCAGGCAACTCTTTTTTTTTATTCTTTTTTTTTTTTTTTTTTTTCATTAGTCAGAAACTTTCACTCCCAGGACAAGTACTTGTGTCTCCTGACCAGCTTGGTGGCCCTCTGCTGAACTTGCACCAGTTTATTGAAGTCTTTCCCAAAACTGTATGCAATCCTCTAGATGTGACCTAACAACTGCTGAGGTAGGCAAGGGAGGGCAGAATCACTTTCCACAGCCTCCTGCCTGTGCTGCTCTTAATAGAGCCCAGAATACTGTTGGCCTTCTTAGCTGCCAGGGCACCCTGCTGGCTCATGTTCAGCTTGCTTTCTGACAAGACTGCCACACCATTTTAGGCAGAGCAGCTGCCCAGCCAGGTAGCTCCTAGCCTGAACCTCATCCAGGGGTTCTTCTTTCCCAGCTGCTGGAATTTAATACTGATACATCAAGAATTGTGATGGGTAGTAAAATACACAACCATCACAAGATTTATTTTCTAACTGTCTTAAAAAGGAAATAACTTTAACACAAGTATTTTAAGGAGTGGTATTAAATATAGTCAAAGACAGACATTCAAGTTCTTATATTTCTTCAGCTGTAGACTCCGTGCAGGTGTCTCTGAATCTTGTGAAGTACTCTGTTGGTGGGCTAAATAAACTCAAAGGAAGGCAATGAACAATGAAGGAATAAGCCATGTTTTCTTAATAGCTAAGATAATTTCATTAACTGCAGATAAAGAAGATAGAAAGGGAATGAATTTCCAACTGTTTTCATTCTCTAATTTATAAGTGATGGAGAAAGCATAGCATCATCAACCCCATACACATTTTTTTTTCTTTACTTCCAATCAAAATAACTTAGGTATATACCCCCTTGCCAAACATTTTTATTACGTTCACAGTTCAAAATGTTCTCAATACCACTTCCCTGTATAAAAATTATTATTCACCAGCTGTTCTAGTGGTTATTTCTCTTGAACGTATTGTATAAAAGTACGAAATATCTCTAAACTAGTATTGAATAGGTAGATAATTGAAAAGAACAGCCTCTCAATGCCAAGGAAATCAGGTATTGCCTGAATTGCCTGGTATTGCCTGCCGGAGTTAGCCTTTGTAATACGAAAACACTGGTTCTCTGAAAGCAGAAGGTAAATACAGAAGGCAAATGCATGTGTGAGTGAACGTGTGTGAAGCTGAATTAAGGAAAATCATTCTCTGTGTAAGCATGTGTGTGTGTGTCTGTTGACACATGCATGTGTCCCCTTTCCTGTGCGCAGCTTGTGGTTCAATGGCAAACTTGTGGACCACAGTGACTCTGCTTCCCAGATTTTGTGACCTTACACTAGCCCTCACCAAAGCTGACTCAAGGGTCAACACTTCTTTCCTCAGCTTGCTATGCTCCTGCTTTATAAACCATCAGCATTGCCCAAAACACCTCAAAACCCTACAGATTAGTTCAGAATCGCCCCCTAGACAGTCAGTTTTTGCTCCCCTCCAATACTGCCTACATCCTTTCCTTCCCTCTGGCCCTCTACTCTCATCTCCAAAGCCCACCTCCTCACCCCTCAAACGCTCTCCCCAGAATTTCCCAGTTATTTCACTCCCATATCAAACATATTCCTATCTAAGGAATGTCTCATGTTTGCTCCTAGAATACTGAGACTGAGCTTCTGGGTTCCTGTGTCCACCCTTCCTGCTACTTGCCGCATATCTAGCCATACTCTTCTGTTAAGATACTGACATTTACAGTGTTCTTCATGATAAGTAATTATAAAATAATTGTTATAAAACCACAAATGCATCTATAAGAGATGCATGAATTCTTTCCTAAAATATCTTGCACAGTTTAGGTTATATTAAACAGGTCTACTGTAAGTGTGAAAGAAGGAAAATAGAATCATAGAATAGAATCACAGAATATCCCGAGTTGGAAGGGACCCATAAGGATCATCAAGTCCAACTCCTGGCACCACACAGGTCTAGCCAAAATTTTAGACCATGTGACTAAGTGCACAGTCCAATCGCTTCTTAAATTCAGACCAATCGCTTCGTAAATTCAGACAGGCTTGGTGCAGTGACTACTTCACTGGGGAGCCTGTTCCAGTGTGCAACCACCCTCTCGGTGAAGAACCTCTTCCTGATGTCCAGCCTAAACTTCCCCTGCCTCAGCTTAACACCGTTCCCGCGGGTCCTATCACTGGTGATAACGGAGAATAGGTCACCTGCCTCTCCACTACCCCTTGTGAGGAAGTTGTAGACTGCGATGAGGTCCCCCCTCAGCCTCCTCTTCTCCAGGCTGAACAGGCCCAGTGACCTCAGCCGCCCCTCGTATGTCTTCCCCTCAAGGCCCTTCACCATCTTTGTTGCCCTCCTCTGGACACTCTCCAACAGTTCAATGTCCTTTTTGTACTGTGGTGCCCAGAACTGCACACAGTACTCGAGGTGAGGCCGCACCAGCACAGAGTAGAGGGGGACAATCACCTCCCTCGACCGACTAGCAATGCCGTACTTGATGCACCCCAGGATACGGTTGGCCCTCCTGGCTGCCAGGGCACACTGCTGGCTCATATTCAACTTGCTGTCAACCACAACCTCCAGATCCCTCTCTGCAGGGCTGCTCTCCAGCGTCTTGTCGCTCAGTCTGTACGTATAGCCAGGGTTGCCCCCTCCCAGATGCAGGACCCAGCACTTGCTTTTGTTAAACTTCATATGGTTGGTGATCGCCCAGCTCTCCAATCTGTCCAGATCTCTCTGCAAGACCTTTCCACCCTCATCCGAGTCCACAACTCCTCCAAGTTTGGTGTTGTCGGCAAATTTGCTCAAAACACCTTCTAGTCCTACATCCAAGTCATTTATAAAAACATTGAAGAAGACTGGCCCTAAAATGAAGCCTTGAGGGACCCCACTAGTGACCATCCGCCAGCCAGATGTGGCCCGATTTACCACAACCCTTTGAGCCCTGCCAGTCAGCCTATTGCTCACCCATCGTATGATGTTTTTGTTAAGTTGTACACTGGACATTTTGTCTAGTAGGATCCTATGGGAAACGATGTCAAAAGCTTTGCTGAAGTCCAAAAAGATCACATCAGCTGGTTTCCCTTGATTGACTAGATGGGTGATGATATCACAAAAGGAAATCAAATTTGTTAAGCAGGACCTACCCCTCATGAACCCATGTTGGCTGGGAGTAATGACTGCATTGTCCCCCAAGTGCGCTTCAGTAACTTCAAGGATCATCTTCTCCATAATTTTACCAGGCACTGACGTGAGATTGACAGGCCTGTAATTGCTAGGGTCTTCTTTCTTACCCTTCTTGAAAATTGGCACAACATTTGCCAGCTTCCAGTCTACTGGGACCTCTCCAGATTCCCAAGATCGTTGAAAAAATCATTGAGAGAGGTCCCACGATGACGTCAGCCAGCTCTTTAAGCACCCTGGGATGAATTCCATCCGGGCCCATGGACTTGAATAGATCCAGGTGGAGCAGCAAATCCCACACACATTCAGGGTCGGTTGGGAGTTTGTCATTCCCACTGTCATGGTCCTCCAGTTCAGGGCACCCTGGGTCCCGAAGCCCGTCATCAGTGTTGAAGACAGAGGCGAAGAAGGCATTAAATGTCTCTGCTTTGCCTATGTCATTGTCTGTGAGGAGACCTTCCCCATCAAGTAGCGGAGCTATGTTTTCTTTGATTCTCTTTTTTTTGTTCACATATCTAAATAAAACTTTTTTATTGTCTCCCACAGACATGGCCAGCTTCAACTCTAGTTGGGCTTTGGCCACTCGAATTTTCTCCCTACAAACACGAACAGCATCCCTGTATTCCTTCCTCATCGCCTGACCCTCCTTCCAGCAGCTGTACACTTTCTTTTTTCACCTAAGCTCCAGTAGAAGATCCCTGGTCAGCCAGGCCGGCCTTCTGCCCCGCCTGCCTGACTTGCGATATTTTGGAATCACCTGATCTTGTGCTTTTAGGAGGCAGTGCTTAAAGACTGACCAGCACTGACAGACGCCAATGCCTTCAAAAGCAGTTTCCCAGGGGACCTTGTTGACTAGTTCCCTGAGCAGCCTGAAGTCTGCTTTGCCCATATCCAGGGCTGAAGTTTTGGTGGCAGTTTTCCTTCTGTCACCATAAATTCTAAACTCAACCACTTCATGGTCACTATGACCGAGACGGCCGCCAATTGCCACGTCTCCCACAAGACCCTCTCTGTTCTCCAGCAACAGATCAAGGAGGGCACGTTTCCTAGTTGGCTCCCTTAGCATCTGCACCAAGAAGTTATCATCTAGGTGCTTTATGAACCTCCTAGACTTGCTCGTGTCAGCCGTGTGGTGATCCCAGTTGACGTCTGGCAAGTTGAAATCCCCCATAAGGACAAGGGGAGTTGATCTCAAGGCATCTCTTAGTTCTGCAAAGAATAATTCATCGGCATTGTCGTCCTGGCCAGGTGGTCTATAATAGACTCCCACAACGACATCCCCTTTATTTGTTCGTCCCTTAATCCTTACCCAGAGGCTCTCAATTTTGCCATCGCCAACTTGAAGTTCCACACAGTCCAGCCCATGCTTCACATACATCACCGCCCCGCCACCTCGCCTACCCTGCCTGTCCCTCCTGAAGAGCCGGTAACCACGCATTGCAACACGCCAGCCACAGGATTCATCCCACCAGGTTTCACTTATGCCAATGATATCATAGCTGTGGGACTGGGCCAAGACTTCTAGCTCATCCATTTTGTTCCTCATACTGCGTGTGTTTGTCTAGAAGCACTTCAAATGTGCCTCCCTACACGCAGCACCTTGTGGAGCCAACTGAAGGACCTCACTAACACACAGTCCCTCAGATTCTAGCGCACCATCCCTTAGCTCATCACCAGCGTGCCTGATTTTATCCCTTTCCCCCTTTGACTCTAGTTTAAAGCCCTATCTATCAGCCCTGCCAACTCCTGAGCAAAAATCCTCACCCCCTCTCTGAGAGAGGCGCATCCCATCTGGCGCCAGCTCGCCTGGTGTCACGTAGACCTTCCCGTGATCGAAAAACCCAAAGTTCTGCTGGCTGCACCAGTCCCGAAGCCATGTGTTAATATGATGAGTCTGCTTGTCAGCATTGATCCCCCCTATCGGAAGGACAGAGGCAAACACAACCTGTGCCCCTGATCCTTTAAGTAGTTGCCCCAAAGTCCTAAAGTCCCTTTTGATTGCTCTCGGACTTCTCGTTGCTACCTCGTCATTACCAGCCTGAAAGACCGGTAGTGGGTAGTAGTCGGTGGGCCGTACCCTGCGCTTGATTTTCTTAGCGAAGTCTCTCACCTGAGCCCCAGGGAGGCAACAGACTTCCCTGTGGGTTGGGTCCGGTCGGCATATTGGGCCCTCTGTCCCTTTCAAAAGGGAGTCCCCCATGACAATAACCCTTCTTTCTTTTCTGACAGATGATGTAGCAATGCGGGGGGTAGGTTGCCTTGCCTTAGGCACCCTCTCCAACTGGGACGGGCTTTCGTCTGCTTTGTTGTTCTGACTGTCGTGTTCTAGACCCTCATACCTGTTATATAAGGGTAGATGGGAAGGTGAGGTGGGCAGGGACAGGGCTCACCTACCACCCCGAACAGGAACCTGCCTCCATTCCCCCCCTTGGCCTAGGTCTCCTCCTACTGCCTGGTGGGATGAGGGAACTTTTGTCTTCTGCATAGCAGCAGACACTTGTGTTGTGGCAGGCTCGTGAGTCTGTCTCAGAGAGGGTAGAGTACACCCCCACCAGTCAATTTCCCTCTCTGACTCCCTGATGCTTCTGAGCCTGCTCACCTCCTCCCAAAGCTCCAGTACCTGCCTGAGCAGCTCTTCAATCTGGGCACACCTTCCACAGGCATACCCCTTGCTGCTGCTGTCGGATACTGACAGAAGACTCGGGCACACCCTGCAGCCCAAGACCTGGACTGCGGTGTGTTTCCCTGAGCCCTCCGTCTGAGTAGCCACAGTCACCGATGTGGAGAGGCCACAAGAGATGCAGAGGCCATGTTTTTCTGCCTGGTTGATACCATGGCCAGGTTCCTCGCAAGCAGGTTTCAAGTACCGATGGGAAAGACCGCTGCAAAAGAGCAGTGAGGGGCCCTCCCTGCTCACCTTGCCTGCGCGAACTGCCTCACAAACTGCCACGCCATGCCCTTCTGACGCACCATGCCCTGTTTGCCCACCCTGGTCGCCGCGCCCCTGGTCACTCGTGCTCCCTAGGGGCTGCTTTTGAACGGCCGGGGAGGGGGCACTGCTGGCTCCGCGTACGCCTTATCAGCCTCCGTTGTGAGGGCTGCCAGGTCCTGGCGGCTCCCTTGGCTGCTTCGAGTGGCCTCGATGCCGAAAAAAAGCCCTGCCTGTCTCAATTCCCTGCTCCATTGCAGAACGCGCCTGTCCCGGAGCCGATCGCCTCGGCAAGTGGATAGGATAAAACACATAAACAAGGAAAAAGGAAGAAGCAGGGTTTCCACCCTGGAAAGAGCAGGAGAACTTCTTACTTCTTTCCTCATTAATGGACAGACTTACTGGTTGGCAACTCTTTCCAGCAAGAACTGGGAAGGATGCAACCTTCTTTTGCATGTCATAAACTTCTTGGCCAAACTTTACTAAAGGCAAACACGTTGCTCAGACAGGGATAGTCATACATATCGATCATTTCACAGGCAGTCTCTGCAGTCACACCTCTCCTTTTCTTCTCTTGGACTCAGTGTTTATAGCAGAGTAGGAAGAAATGTGTCTGATTCTACAGGATTGTTGTAGTCCTTTCCCAGTCTTCCTGCTCTGGTGATTCTGTATTTGTCTCATGAGATTTTACCTTTCTCAGCAGTACCATTTCAGGGCACAGATGTATTTTATTATGCCTTTATATGCCTCCCATTACTAGCACAACAGATAAGATCTGAGGAAAGGGAAATTATTGTTTGGTGTCTCAAGGAATTAGAGGAATTAGCATTGAAAGCTGCCAGATATAGTAACTATTCTTATGGTTGTATGTTATTGTACCTATTACATTAGATATTGCCTAGTCTTCATCTAGCCTCAAGATCTGTGCAGTTTGAGCATGATGGAAAGTCATCTTGCATTTTCTGTCTTTCTTAGTTCAGGTTGGATAATCTGTTCAGACCAAGGAATTTGGGCCTAATCAAATACTTCTAAGAAAGTTTTCCAGGCTGACAATCTTCAAAGCATGCTTCTGAATGCAGAGCATCATCACCTTTAATATTCAGAGGAGCCCTTCAATCTTAGGATATATAATTGTACTTCTTAGGTATACACGGAAGGCTAATGCTGTCCAAGTCTGTCCCACCACTAATTTTGTGCATCTGGAACGTCAGGCCATTTCATGTGCCAGATCTAACATTAAAGGGAATTTGAATTAAAAAATTAATCTTGCTTTGGGCTTACTACAGAAGACTAAATGTGTGGAAAATCAAAGAACAAGCTAGACAAAATCTAAAATACTTCCAATATAGCTAATTATCACTTTGCTTTTAAAACATAGGCGGATAGATTGTGTGATCTGAGACTTGTTCCAGCTTTATGTTCTCTGACATATTAAAAATTATGGAATAGCAGTCCACAATGGTTGCAAGGACCATTGTTCGCTTAATAATGGGAAACATGCATTTGGAAGATTGGCCTGTGGAGAGGGCAGCTTCAAAGGCCTGTAGTACAATCTCTAGGCTTGTTCTTGCAGGTTGCAAGTCTTGTTACACCCAGTACAGAGCAAATCTGAAGCTTGACAAATGCAATTGTGAAATGAGTATCCTCTGTTTTCATTTTTGCCAAGAATTTAATATTTTGCTACAGGCAGAATCCCGTAATGTTTTCCCTCAAAGACTTTCATATTGGCTTGGCAGATACTGGTGAATTTCAACAAATGGTAAGTTATCTTAATGACTATTTTCTGTAGATCATTTCAGGGTAGTTGGGATTAATTTCTTAAATTCGTTTGAGGATTCTTTTGAAGCACAGAGAGAATTGATTTTTCAGTGCCTCCCAGGCCTTACAGTATTCTTAGAAATTTACTTTCTCAAATTGAACCCAAAGCAACAATGCTACAACAAAATAAATGTTATTTCCATTTAAATGTATTTGACATGGGTCTGGTCTCTTCTTTTAACAGTAGTCCATTCCCTGTGACCTGGCAATCCAAACAAGTTTGAATCAGTCTCACAGTACCCTACAGTGGAAGCACTTACCATCAGACCTAAATAGAACTTCCCACAACTGCCACTATAAATATATGCTACTAACAAATAAATAAAGTGAGCTACACAGACACAGGGTTGAATATTATCAGCAAGAATGGCTCAAGCTGAGATCTTTGATAGGGATATCAGTGAAGAAAAATGAACTATCCTTTAAGAATCTCTCTCTCAAACATATTCTTTTTATTTCAAAGGTACTCTTACTATAGTGAACTTGTGACTGTTAAAAGTAAATGCCACTCTTTTGACTGTTTTAAGCCAGTGTGTGCAATTCTGCAAAGCAGTCACTGTGATGTTAATTTTATTAATGCTTGTAATTATGCTCGTATATTAGCTTCTAATACACAAAAGTTAGGAAAATGCCATATTCCAGAGAGCCATAGGGTTTACCTGAGAACCTTTAAAAGTAAACACACATATATATACACATCTATAAATAAAAGAAAACCTGTATTTAGATACACTTATGCACAAGCATATAAATGTAGTGCAGACTTTTCTGCACCATGAACAGATGGTCTTTTTACAAATTTTGACCTTTTTATACATTTTTAAAAAAGTAAGGTTCCTCCATCCGTCTCAATTCTGGACTGAGGTAGGATGATATAGATACTGAAATTAGTTAATAAATTGTTGCCCCACAAAAATTAACTACCAGTTGCAATAAGCCATATGGCATCTATTTCAGTTAATATTCTCTGGATCACTTCTGCAAGCCAGCTACAACTTATTTCTAAGCAGACACAAGATGTTTTCAACAACATGCCTTACAAGGGCATTAGGTAAGGTTTGAGCTTTGTCCTAGACTCAAGGCATTTAAATTCAGGATCAACATGAAGAGAGAAATTAAATCCTGAATCACTTATCTAGATGGGCTAAATTGCATTTTAGAGATATGCCTGTCTGTCTCCACCCACTGATTGTAAAAGCAACTTACAGCTACTAGCATTCTAATTTAAGAGGTTCAGCTAAGTTGAACAGGATGAGCCCAGACCTCCATCTCCACCAGAGCCTTTATTCTCTGTTTTTGTTGTATTCCCTCATTCTTGTTTGCAACATGCAATCATGTGATATCATAGAATGGCTTGGGTTGGAAGGGAGCTTAAAGATCATCAAGTGCCAAACCCCCTGCAGGGACACCTCCCACTAGACCAGGTTGCCCCATCCAACCTGGCCTTGAACACCTCCAGGGATGGGGCATCCACAACTTCCGTGTTCCAGTGCTTCACCACCCTCTAAGGGAAGAATTTCCTCCTAACACCTAATCTAAATCTACCCTCTTTTAGTTTAAAAAAATTCTCCCTTGCCCAGCTATCCCTAGCTGCCTGAGCAAAAAGTCGCTCTCCATCTTTTTTATAAGCCCCCTTTAAGTATTGAAAGGCTGCAATGAGGTCTCCCCAGAGCCTTCTCTTCTTCAGGCCAAACATCCCCAACTCTCTCAGCCTTCCTTCACAGGAGGGTGCTCCAGACCTCTGATCGTCTTCATGGCCCTACTCTGAACCTACTCCAGCAGATCCACACCTTTCTTGCGCTGGAGACCCCAGACCTGGACATTGCACTCCAAGTAGGGCCTCACAAGGGCAGAGTAGGGGAGGACAATCACCTTACTTGACCTGCCGGCCATGCCTCTGGTGATGCAGCCCAGGATGCAGTTGGCCTTCTGGGCTGCAAGTGCACACTGCTGGCTCATGTTGAGCCTTTTGTCCACCAGGACCCCTAAGTCCCTCTCTGCAGGGCTGCCCTCAATGAGTTCTTCTGCAAGCCTGTACTCATGTCTGGGATTGTCCTGACCCAGGTGCAGCACTTTGCACTTGGACTTGTTGAACCTCATCAGGTTCACATGGTCCTACTTCTCAAGCTCGTCCAGGTCCCTTTGGATGGCTTCCCTTCCTTCTGTTTTACTGACTACGCCACTCAGCTTTGTGTCATCTGCAAACATGTTGTAGGTGCACTCAATTCCATTGTCTAAGCTGTTGATAAAGATATTTATCGCAGCTGATAATTAATACAGAGATATAAGCAGGAAAGGTGAAGTCATCACACTCCTGTCCTTGTACTCATCTGTGCAGAAATGAGTCACTTTGTGTGAGACAAAATGTGCTCTTGAAAAAATTGTCTGTGCTATAAATTGTGAATTTTTAAATACTGCTCATCATTGTGCTTGCAAGGGAAATCCATCCTGTGATTTAAAGTTTTTTTCTGAGCATACAGTTCCCGGTATTTGACAATGCTCTTATTGCCATTACCATTCTTCATGATTCTAATGTATCTCACCATACAATGCATGTAAATTTAATTATTAGTACATAAATCTGTAAATTTGATTTTCAATGACTTTTGATTTATGGTAAGTTTTGTGAAACTGGATAGAGTTACTTCTGACAATTATTTTAAAGGGGAGACATTTTCAGGTTATTTACATATTAACATCTTAGTAATAACAGTTAACAAATATGTTCAAATGAGCCACATGTAAACCTGATACAACAGAATACTACTTGATGGATTCAGATGACATCAGATTGGCAAGAAAGGAGCGTTCTTAGTACATTAAAATTTATCAAGAGAGGAAAGCACCAATTAGTGGTTAAAAATAACAGTCTCTTAGCTCTTTAAAGAATAAGCTTTCAGATACATAACAGTTCACCCAGGACTGTATGTTTCAGGTAAATTAAAGTGCATGCGTCTATAAGCAACTAGGATGTGCATGGCTATTTTAAGAAGCACTCCACAATGGCATTCCATGACTTGTGGTCCTGAGCCAAGTGAACACTTAACATTGAATCCCATTATGAATGTATTATTTCCCTGTGAGAAAATATCATTCACCTCAGAATTGGCTTACCACCTTCCTTATGTGCTGTGCAACCCACAGCTGCTAAAGGACATCTCCATTTAAGAGCTTTACAAAAAGCAGAATCTTTTTTGCATAAAGGTTATGAACATATGATGAAGTGCCTCCTAAACTCAAGTGGCAGAGAACTGCATTCTGACCAAAAGGCAAATTTGTGGGGTGAAGGAACTGGCTCAGAAAATTAGTAATAGAGTGTAGAGCTTTCTGTTCCTTGCCAAAGTCAAATTTATTAACTTGCAGAAGTTTTGATAAGGGAGAGTGAAAAGTTCATCTATTACATTTATGGACAGAAGCAATAGTGGTGCAGGATATCTCCATTTGCTTAATCTCCCATTCAAACCTTTGATTAGATTAACATCTTCTCCTTGCATTGGGCATTGCAAGAGCAGCAGAGATGAGGAAAGGTGTAGTTATTTCAGCAGTGTAAGAATTATATACATATAATTCAGACAAGACAATTCCCAAGGGTTGTATTGGTATGGAGATTTCAATCTTCTGTCTACTACAAGGTGTTCAGACAACCTGGTAAATCAGAATGATCTGCACTGATTTTACAAATAAACTAGACTCTAATAGGTTTCCTGAGTTTTACTAAACTAATTAACATTGCTTAAAGAGTCTTGACATCAAATGTAAAAGTCACACACACACACCAAAAAAAGATTTTAAAATAACATATATATATGTATATGTAAAAAGTTAAAAAGGCAGTATTTTCTGTTATTTCGCTATTATACATATGTAAAGAATACATACAGTTGGGTTTTATTTACATTTTCAAGGCAGAGGTAGGGATCATTACTGTTTGTGATGTTTATTTTAATGAAATAAAACACATGTTCTGCAAAATGTCTGTCCTGGTTCCAGTTAGGACAGAGTTAAGTAGCTCATAGTAGCTGGTAGGGTGCTATGTTTTGGATTAGGATGAGAAGAGCGCTGATAACATGCTGATGTTTTAATTGTTGCAGAGCAGTGTTTACACCATGCCAAGGACTTTTCGGCTTCTCGCTCTGTCCTGCCAGCGAGCAGGCTGGGGGTGCAGCAGGAGCTGGGAGGGGACAGACCCAGGACAGCTGACCCAAACTGGCCAAAGGGGTATTCCATACCATCTGACGTCATGCTAAACAATATATAGGGGTGTCACTATTATTATTATTATTGTTATTATTATATTCCTTATATTCCTTATATTATTATATTCCTGTCTTAATAAACTGTCTTTATCTCAACTCACCGGCTTCACTTTCCCGTTTCTCTCCCCCATCCCAGAGAGGGAGGGGGGAGGGTGAGCGAACGGCTGTGTGGTGTTTAGCTGCCAGCCGGGTAAAACCACAACAATGTCTTATAAAAGATGTTTATCACGAGCATAAAACTTTTTACTAAGATTTTTAGTAAGATTTTCACACTCTAGCACTACAAACATAGAAAAAGTAGCACTACTGCTGAATGATTAGTTCTTCTGATACTATTCTTAATATAAATGTTTTGAGGAACAGTTGCATTCTAGCAAGCAACCATGAATACACGGCTTGTGCAATTCTGTTTTCCCTTGTGCTGTAAGCAAACAAGCTTTCTTGCTCTGCAAACAAAGAGGATGAGAAATTTTCAGCTTTCAGAAAAAAAAAAATCAGAACTATTTTCTCATTGGCTCACATATAAGATGTAATAGAGAATTTTCTATTTAGATAATGATTCTGCATGTGACTTGCCAGCCAGAATAGAATCAGATCACTGTCTTATAGTTAAATTGGCTTTGCGCTGATATTAGGCAATGATTTTTTGACACTCAAAATGTAAATAAACTCATGTGCCTGAATGCAAACAAATGCCACATTTGATAAAAAGCTTTTTCTTTACATGTTCCTGTTCATAACAACCACTTTAAAGAAGTGTTTGAAGAAATGTTAATTACCACATGTCTCAGTTATTACTCAATTAGAGCCATCCAACTGAACAAGAGTTTTATGGAAAGGAACAGAGAATTTTGATTGCTAAATGTTTTAAGTTAATTCCTTAAAAGCCGCACATAGGGTAAGTATTTAAAAATGAGCTTTGACCTACATGCATAAGTCCAAGCGTTAGTGGGTCCCTCGGTGAAATTTCTGTTTGAACTTTGAGTGACTTGGAAGTCTAACCTTTATGAACTTTTAATGGGATGCTTGCAATTAAAACATTTTTTTTTTTTAGATATTGTTCTATATCACTATAAATTTTCCTGGGTAAGGCTGGTCTCTTTGTAAATTCCTGTATACCGAAAAGCAAGCTGTGCAGCTTAATGGAGGTATACCCTGCTACCTAGGGATACACTAGAGAAATCAATTCACCCAAAGGACATTACGACAATGTCCGAGTAATGTAGTTTTAAGTGTGCCTTAATATTGGAAGCAATGTTAAAGCACGTGCAAGACCAGGAGGTGATCCGAGACAGCCAGCATGGCTTCACCATATTCAAATTATATTTGAATAACATTCTTGATGCTTTTTTTAATGTCCAAATCTCATAAATCATTCTGAATCACAAAACATTTAGTAGTGTAATTTTGAATGGTTTAATCACAGAGAGGTATAGAATTTTAACATGATAGAGAGAAACAACTGGTGAGCATGACAGAGTGACATCCTTGCATCTCATGTTAGCTTCAATGAACTTTCAGGCTGCTCATCACAATCTCCTGCATCATGTAGGAATAGTGATGTTGATAGTTAGGTCTAGAGTAGTGTCTGACCTTGAGAACTTTTTAAAAATTGAATCTTAAACCATTGTCATCTGCAGTTTGACACCCCACTACTGTAAGGGGATCAGTTTTCCAAAGCTGAGCATGGACTTGTTACAGTTAGCAGCCCTGACAATGGGTCAGGTGGAAAATGTTGCTATCTAACAACTGGAAGGCAGTAAGAAACATTTTTTTTTACACTTGTTAAGGAAGAGCTCAGTCAAACCCAATCTTCAAATCACCATTTAAACTGCTTCTTATTGATGCTTCCTAAAATTTGGAAGAACACATCTAATACGTTGCAAGATATCTGTGCTGCTTGCAAAACAAGTCCCTACATATTTTAAAATCACAGGCGTTGTATGCCACAGCACTTTTGAAAACCCCATTAATCACCTATCTTTTGACATCTTCAGATATCTTTGGTATGATTAAATCTAGTTAATCTAATCTGCAAGTTATGTTTCTAACCATGTGAATAATTTCTAATCAGAAGAATATTAAACAAACTTTTAAATGGAGTTTAATATGTTGTGATAGTGATTGAATCTAACAGTAGATTACTGGACTCTATAATCAATTCATCCAGTGTTTTTTCATGGGCACAATGAACACTTCTGTGAAAGCATAAATTTCACCCAAGCCTCAGATCAAGAACCATCTGACTACCAAATAATCATAGCCAACATCACACCTGAGTGATCCAGAGCTTCATCAGCCCTTGGATTAAACATTAACAGCATCGTCCTTCTGTAAGTATATAGTAGGGTAGCTCCAACCCAAAATGAAATGACACCTGGATTCGCTGCTGTAAGAGAACAGAAAACAAACCTGATCCTTTCAGTTAAACATTTGAACAAAAGCAGGCAGAACTACCAGTGTTATAGTACTGTCTGCTCAAATCATATGTACCATTGCAACAATTACCTGAAAAAATTCAGCAAATATGTGTGCTTATGGTCATATATTTATGGCCAAACCAAACCTATTATGTATTCAGTATTGTTCTTTTTCAATAACATTGCTAGCATAATATTATTCTACAACATTAATTTAATTTTCACTTTCATGTATAATATACATATGCACTTAGTAAGTGATCAAGAGCAAGCTCAAGATCTATTCATGCTAAATTACCATAAACATTGTTTCTATTAAAATTATCTATTTTATTTCCACTGCAATTTTGCTCTGATATTTTTTTTCCATTAAACTTTTTTTTAGACAATTAGAAAATAAATGCAAAGATTTGATGGCTCAAATTAGATCAAATTCTATAATGTCTTATGTTACATTACTAGAAATCTTTAAGAATGTACAAAATGTTGATACTGAAATAACACCATTGAATAATTAGATACCGCTTTTAGATATTTTCTTGGCAGTAGCTCATAAAATTCTGAAGTGACAACTCTTAAAGATTAAACATTAAAGACTACTTTTAGGACTATTTCACCATCAGTTCTACATTGTTCACAGAAATACTCACATTCTTATGAAAATGTAAAATACTTAAATTCTCACAAACCGAATTCAAATATTTACAGAACTTCTCTTCCTGTGTTCTTACTTTGTCTTCCTCTGACAAGAGATTTAAAGTGTATAGAATTTATTGTGAATTTACAAGCTATCAGATATGAAACACTTGACTCATGAATTCAAACTGACTGCTGCACTTTTTCCTCAGGAGGATTTTTTAAATCTATTCACATCCAAATATAATTAAAAAAAAAAATAATGCGGAAATGTACAGAAACAGGCAGAAATAGCAGAGAAATATATTAGATAACGCTAAGTTTTCTCCATTTCTACTTGCCCTGGTCACTGTCATACACTTGATTAGTCATAGACACAATTTTTTTGCTGTTGTTGTTCCAACTGCTCTCCATAGGTTAAAAAAAAAGAATCTATCTAAAGTCTGGAAAGACTGTAGATTTTTGGCTGTTGGATAAGTTAGTTCCTTCGTTTTAAGTTTTCTGATTTTCTTTTGATTTTTCTCATCTATTTCTGATTTTCTGTTCCATCTGTTTATTTATTCAGGTGACATTGGTCCTCCCTGAAATAAGCCCCAGTTCTTTTTCAAAAAATAAAAATAAAAAAGGAAAGTTTTAATGACTTACAAAAGGTCACTAGACAAGTTACTACCTTTTGCTTTTTTAAAACAAATTTACATAGATAAATTTGTTGTGAAACTGTTTATTGTCCTTCCACGGTATGCAAAGTATTCACAGTGTGGCTTATTAAACAGCATTGCCATCACACATGATATAATGCTATAGAGGGCTGACATAGGAAACTCTAATGAGAATGAGCCAGTAACAGACTTCAGGCATAGACCTAAAAAAAGGCGATAAAATTACCTCAGATATAAGAAAAGAAACCAGTATAAAAAGACAAAAACTGTATGATAGCAATGCTTGATTGTTATTGCCTTAAGCTCTCTATCAGAATTTCTGCAGTGCTCTGATGGTTAAGCAAACTCCCTCTCTGTTTCTCAGTCTGTGTCAACATGTGTCTGGAAACCACCACATGAAATTAGCTTACCCTTATCTGTACAGAAGATATTCTGAAAATGCAGGGCAAAGCATGCCACTTTCCCCTTACATACTCTTATTTTTTCTGGTGTAGTTGATATTGGCCTGCTTCCTACTTCCTCTCTGAAGCTTACATTAGAGCAAAAACTTAAAAAGATGATGAATGTCACTCAGGTAATGATCCATCTGTAGCTACCATTGTGAATAAGCAGTGTTGCTTATTCTGGAGCTGGAGAAGAATACTCCAGGGTCATGTTGAAGGGCCTTGCCTTTAGCTCTCTGAGTCATGATTATCACAGTCAGCTGTAACAACATCTGTTGAGTTAAAAACAGGACTTGGGTAGATTTTCCTATCTTTAGGAAATATGCATATATCTCTATGTACCTTCAGAGAATCCACATATCCATCCCAGCAGAAGTCACCTCATTCTCCTCTCAGTCTGCTGGAATACAGTTTGAAAATGTGTGTTCCCCCAGGAACATGAGATTTATCAGAGGAGGAACAGTTCTCCTCCTAATTACAACCATATATACATATGCGTATGTATACACATGTATAGAATAAATAAATAAAGAAACAGGCATAAATATACATATATTACTACAACTTTGATATTCCTTAGTGATTTCCTTTTCCTTTGTGAAGCTTCTTGTTTTGGCCTGCTGGCTCCATTTTTACTTGCTAACAGAAAATAAAAAAGAATTTGAGTCTCCATTGTTATTTTTTGTACAGTGTTTTCTCAGTGGGGAGAAGGACTGATTAGGAGCTCTGGTAAGCTCCTCACTACAGTGCAGATGAAATAGTTTCTGGTGTGCTCATTCCTTCTGCAACCTATTCAGTGTTGTTTGCTTTTTCCTCATTCTGTCCCTAGAGTGATAAGCAATACTGAATGAGGCACCACAGCCTCCCTACTCTGAGGGGAGAACAGGTAGTTAGTGGTATTCCCAAGTTCTTCATTAAAAGATATACACAAGCCTCATTCTGTAACATAGAGACTGATTTACAATGGGATTACATTATTTCTTTGAGACTTTCACAATTCTCTGCTCACTTCAATGTACAATAACTGAAAGTTAATATACTTATTACCATATGTCTGTCCGTCCCAACCCCCCCCCCCCAAAAAAAAAAAAAAAAATAAAAAAGCTTGTCATGATATTTTTGCCATGGACAGAAGTCATAGTGTCATGGTGTCATGGACACAGAGAACAATGGAATAGAGAGATGTTTGTTTTGCTCGTAGACCAAGATGCAATATAATACATATGAGTGCACCCTCAGCAAGTTTGCAGATGACACCAAGCTGAGTGGCATAGTCAATAAAACAGAAGGAAGGGAAGCCATCCAAAGGAAACTAGACAAACTTGAGAAGTGGGACCATGTGAACCGCATGAGGTTCAACAAGTCCAAGTGCAAGGTGCTGCACCTGGGTCAGGACAATCCCAGACATGAGTCCCCAGCACAAGAAAGGTGCGGATCTGCTGGAGTAGGTTCAGAGTAGGGCCATGAAGACGATCAGAGGTCTGGAGCACCCTCCTGTGAAGGAAGGCTGAGAGAGTTGGGGATGTTTGGCCTGAAGAAGAGAAGGCTCTGGGGAGACCTCATTGCAGCCTTTCAATACTTAAAGGGGGCTTATAAAAAAGATGGAGAGCGACTTTTTGCTCAGGCAGCTAGGGATAGCTGGGCAAGGGAGAATTTTTTTAAACTAAAAGAGGGTAGATTTAGATTAGGTGTTAGGAGGAAATTCTTCCCTTAGAGGGTGGTGAAGCACTGGAACAGGTTGCCCACAGAAGCTGTGAATGGTGTGGAGGAACACCTGGAGGTGTTTAAGGCCAGGTTGAATGGGGCTTTGAGCAACCTGGTCTAGAGGGAGGTGTCCCTGCCCATGGCAGGGTGGTTGGAACTAGATGATCTCTAAGGTCCCTTCCAACCCAAGCGATTTTATGCTATGATTCTATTCTACTTAACTAAATATTAAATGAAGACAGTATAAGATCCTGACAAAAGAGAAAAAGCAGAAGTTCAAGTCAGTGCAAAATATGGAACAAAATGTGGTAATTTCATACCAATGTTTTTTTGAAAGTTAACAGTGTCCACCTGCTAATTAACCAGTCTTGCTATATAATTGTAAAGCTCCCTACCTGTTTAAAACAACAACCAGCCAACCAACCAAAGAAAAACCCACAACAATTTACCTCCAAAAAATTGCTGATTTCCCTTTGAAAGGACATTTATGAGACTGTGAAATTAAAAGCTAATGAAGTCTGCAGTCCACTTAGAAAATCCCTAGAATATCAAGGAAGCCTGTGGTCTCTTGTTTGCTCTCCGGGAACAGCTGGTCTGGCCCCCAGCACCATCCAGGAGGATGCTAGCTAAGCATCTATATTGTCTAGAAGTCTAGAAAGGTCTCTGAATGAAATGCCGTCATTCGGTGTTTAATCATGCTAAACTGTTTAGGAAGGCAGAATCGAACTTTGGGATTCTCATATACTTCATGTCTGTTTTTTTTTTTTGTCTGTTTTTTCTTTTCTCTTCTCTATATTGTTGATTTCCTAGAATGTATTTGTTACACTAAAATTATATCTTGCAGTCTAATCAATGTATATTCACTACGTTATAGCTTAGCATATAAAATGTTAAACATATGTTACCCATGTGAAATTACTAGAAATTCTTGAAGCTTCTAGTACATATCTAAACCCCACCAATTAAACTGCAGTGGAGTAAATCTAATGACAGTTTGTGGCAAGAATATGAAGCCACTAGTTTTTTAAAGAAACCTTAAGAAAACATAAGTCTTTTAAAACATCTGTATATACTTGAAACTTTTTGCAGTATAGTTTTAAGTAATAAACATACATTTATTAGAATCATTTTATAGTAATGTACATTTGGGGAAACATATTGGTAAGGAAGTAGGAATAGTTCCTTTTGTATTTTGGAAATATTCAGATCCTGAATAGTCTCTAATGCAATCTGAGGCAAGGCAAAGACAAATAAAGACTACAAATAAGCAGAGTTTCTGTTTTCATGTTAAGATACTATCAGTCTTGTGTCTTCATAGCACAGATGCAGAAAGTGCAGGATGGCTAGATGCAGCTGGGACAGACTGAAATATTTTGCAGGGTTTAATCAGTGGAAAGGCTCCTATTCGCAACGGTAAATTGAAAATCAACGTAGTTGGGGGTGTTAACGAATACCACAAAACAATTCAAAAGGATAGGCTTTTAGGCTTGGAAAGATCGGTACTGGTCTAAATAAAACAAGGAGGACAAAGTGTATTTCAAAGTAGATTAAAGAGCTTCTCATAGAGGTCTAATAATTACTGATCTATGTATTATATAAACCAAACTACTTGACAGAGGAATCTGAGCATTAAAAATGAATGTCTTAGTTAGGGTGTTTTGGCATCTGTTCATATCCAGACATGTTCCAACTTATTTCCCCAAAATGAAATAGAATAATTGAGTTAGATTCCAGACTAAACTAAAAGGGAGAAAAGAACTAGCAGTCTTCATCATCATCCAAATCTGGATATTCAGGTGAGCAGCTAGATCTTTTCCATCAATCTCCTCTTTATTTATTTATCAGCCAACGGTTTTTTTAGTGCAGAATGTTATTATGTTTAACACCTGCTGGGTTATTGCACAATTTTCTTTATGCAGACATTAAAATAGAGAGGAGAGTAAGTGATTATATTCTAAGATACAGCCTATACTTTTGAAGATTTACTTCTTGACAATTAAAAAATGAACATATCTGCATGCTTGCTTTTCTACATACTGAGGTGATAAATACTCCATTTAGTGCCTTCCTATTTTTTATGCTTATTATCTACCGCCACAACCTGTGGATGTTCTGCAGTGCAAATTATTTTGAGACAATAATAATAAAAATAAGACACAATTGCAGCAGTGTTAAAACTATAATGGCAAGACATAAACCAATACTTATGAATCATTACTACTCTGGCCTAAACTTTGTAGGGTTTTCTAAAAAGAGAATGAAGTTCCAGCAGTAGAATAATATGCCTGGCTGTCTTCTGAGAAGACCTTCTGGGGGAATCATGGGCCATTGTATTGTCCCTAACTTTTGGGGTGCTTGTGGAAAGTCACTTGGCAGATGGTTCTAAGTGAAGCAGGTGAGCAGGCAGAAAATCATCCGGCTTTCCAGATCTGCTGGGAGGATGGGTTGTGTAATCCCTGCATGGTTTCTGCCAGGATAGTGCTGCAAAACATATCCAAATCACCTAATAAAAGCGTTAATTTTTTCTTACAAGATCCAATCAGTCTATGAGACCTAAATCTTCCTCCAAAATACATTTTAGATGTCAGTATCTATAGATGTACCAGCTAATAGAGAATTTCTAGCAGCAGGTGCTGAGTGGATGCACAAAACTAGAAGAGAGGAGGCTGAGGGGAGACCTCATCACAGTCTACAGCTTCCTCACGAGAGGGAGTGGAGGGGAAGGCACCGATCTATTCTCCTTAGTCACCAGTGATAGGATCCACAGGAATGGTGTCAAGCTGAGGCAGCTTCACTGAGAGGGTTGTTGCACACTGGAACAGGCTCCCCAGGGAAGTAGTCACGGCACCAAGCCTGTTGGAGTCTAAGAAGTGCTTGGACTGTGCACTTAGTAACATGGTCTAAAATTTTGGGTAGACCTGTGTGGTGCCAGGAGTTGGACTCGATGATCCTTATGGGTCCCTTTCAACTCAGGATATTCTATGATTTTTTGGATTGCTAGTGAAGAGTAAGTAGGATGGATTCTTGTTATTGTAGACATACAGGAATGTGACTTAACTCAGACATTAACATGCAGTGTCCACCAATGAAGCACCAGTGTATGCTTTACTAGTGGGACACTGATGAGATGCTGCATATGTCTCCAGGACAAGTTACAGTCTTAAGAAATCATACCATTAGCCAATGAAATGTAGACCAGCGTGAAATCTGGATGAAGATGCAGACAGCATGAAGAATCATAGAATCATTAAGGTTGGAAAAGACCTTCAAGATCATCTGGTCTAACCATCACCTTACTACTAAGGTCACCCACTAAACCATGTCCCTAAGCACCAGGTCCAACCTTTCCTTGAACACCCCCCAGGGATGGTGACTCCACCACTTCCCTGGGCAACCCATCCCAATGCCTGACTACTCTTTCTGAGAAGAAGTGTCTTAGTTTCCAACCTGAACCTCCCCTGGCACAACTTGTGGCCATTCTCTCTAGTCCTATAGCTAGTTATCTGCAAGAAGAGGCCGATCCCCAGCTCCCCACACCTTCCTTTCAGGTACCTGTATAGAGCAATAAGGTCTCCCGAGTCTCCTCTTCTCCAGACTAAATAACCCCAGTTCTCTCAGCCACTCCTCACAGGACCTGTATTCCAGGCCCTTCACCAGCTTCGTAGCCCTTCTCTGGACATGCTCCAGGGCCTCGATGTCCTTCTTGTACTGAGGGGCCCAAAACTGAACGCAGTACTCGAGGTGCGGCCTCGCCAGAGCAGAGTACAGGGGAACGATCACCTCCCTGGTTCTGCTGGCTACACTATTCCTGATAGAAGCCAGGATGCTTCTTGGCCACCTGGGCACGCTGGCCAGATGTTCAGATGAGCATCAATCAGCACCCCCAGCTCCTTTTCCTCTTTATAGCTGTTGAGCCACTCTGCCCCAAGCCTGTAGCACTGCATGGGGTTATTGTGGCCAAAGTGCATGATGTGGCACTTAGCCATGTTGAACCTCATCCCATTGGTCTCTGCCCATCAACACAGGAGAAGTTTCCAGTTTTATCACACCTGCAATGATGTTTTATATAAACACACAGGTGAAAGCTGTAGACTCAGACAGCCTGTTTTTTCATCAGTGTAACGGTTTACATCTGATAGCTGCATCTGCCACTTTTGGCCTCTATCAGCAGTTTGAAGGGTGAAAGACATCTGATGGAATTAAAATGTTATTTATCTTTGAAACTCAACTTTAGGAAGGCTTTTCTAGGAAGACTATTGATAAAGAGTTCTTGTTAAGCTACTTGTTCCTCTACTTATATCAGGTTAATGTTTCAAGCGTAGTGAACCATTTTTAAGTGTTTGAGGTTACAATCATTTATTATTGCTGTGTAAAGAGGCTTTGCTTACAAGTCTGGATATAACTCCTGTGGGAAAAAAAAAGGCATTGTAAGACTTTTGGGTGTGAGAAGAAGAAAACAAAGAGAAAAGGGAAAGGGAAACTCTCAGGGATGTTCTGTCATCCTCTCAGAAATCTTTTTTTTTTTTTTTTTTTTTTTTAAGGATTAGAACTATCAAATGAATTTGCATTTTAACAGTTTAATCTTCTGTGGTCTATTTATAATCTATAATCTTCTACAGTGAACCTGGAAGGTTAATGCTTAGTATTGCTTAAAATTCATATGAATACTTTCAACCAGCTGTAAATGACTGTAAAGGGATTTATGAATTAAAGGATGATTGACTTTGTAAGAGGTTATTGCTGACTGTACAAGACAATGCACTCATTTTTCAGTTAAATTCATAGTTTATTATATCAAAGACAGGTTAATGAAACATTACATTCCATTCACCTATTTCTTTAAGTAAAATGGGTACTGGTACTACAGTATTAAACTGTCAGATTGTTTAATGTTATGGTTGGATTACTGAGTTGGATTATTTAAATTGGATTAGTTAGATTACTGGCTCAGAATCATGCTATCATGCATCTTATGTTCCTTCTGCTTTGGAATATTTTAGAGTTTGCAGCATTAATATTTCAGAAACCACATTCATACACAGATATATTTGGAGGTTGCTATTGTAAGCTGGAACTTAAAATCCTTGAAGGATCCAGGAATGATTGTTCAGTACAGTGTATACTGCTTTCCTTTGATGGGAAGTATTTTTTACAAATGTAATTTAGTTCCAAAAAGTAATGCAGATAAAGACAAGGTACTATCTATCTTGGTACTATCCTTTTCTGAAACTAGCTCAAGTGATCTGGAACAGAGATCTGTCAATCACATCTGCAGTGACAGCTCTACCACCTGAGAGAGACCTGCCAACAGTTCTCTCTCCACCCTGCCAGCAGGTCTTTGCTGAGTGATGGAGAGCAGCCATGTTCTCTACTCTTCTCCCCATCCTTTCCCAGACCACAAAGCACTAGAGTCATTGCTAGAAACTTATCTCATGTTATTGTGCAATGTGCTAGCAGTGAAGCAGAACACTTTCTAATAAGATATTAGAAATTCTTTCTAATAACTTATTAGAAATTCTAATCCTACTTCTCGTTGTCCTTAAGAAAAAGCAGCATCACACTTTGGCTCATGTTTTTTAAGGAGCTCTCTTGAAGAGTCATCTGATCTTTCACCAGGAGTTAGCTGTCTCTCTACCTCTGGATTTACAGACTAGGGACACTTCTTCCAGAGCAGCCAGTATCATAACAATAATCCCTTCCCTCAGTGATTCTGGTACTGAATATGAACTTTTACAATAAACAATTTTCCTGCTTTCATAAAAATTTTCAGCCAATTGACCCTTTACTTTGTCAATTCATGAAGGCCAGATAGGCTCCCTGAATAAACCCTCTGCTGTAGGCTCTCAGGTGAACCTGTACTCCACAGAAAATATCCAGCCTGTGACTCTGCCCTTTCTCTCCCTAACTTTTAACACTATCCTCTTACCAACTCCAGGCTCACAGTGGTTATTCACATTGATCCTCCCTGTTCAATGTTTTACAAACTTACCTTTGCAAGAAAAGGAGGTAGTATGCCTAGAATAAATCCTTCTTGCCATGCCAGTTCAGAACTGCTCTCACTACCAAAGTCCAGCAGGGAGCTTCCAGGAAGATCCCACCAGTTTTCTGTGAGCTGCATGTACTATTCCTCGTGACACTAACTCAATTTCCTTCTCTTTTTCCATCAAATGAAGGTCTCCATTTTTTTTTTTTTTTTTTTTTGCTGATAAGTGACATTCCTGATGCCTACCTTGCATATCTTATTTGAATTTGGCAGAAGCCAAGACCAGAATCCTATATATTTCCACTCAATTTCTGATCTAGTGGGAAGCACTCAGTTTAAACAAATGCTTCCCATTCCAACAGGAGAATTTCAGTCATCCCAGTGCCATAAATTAAACCTAGTTTTTCCAAGCTGCCTTTCTTTACCTTTATTTTGCAGTTGAAATCTATCTTTCCTTTTTTTTTTTTTTTTTTTTAATAGTGGTGTATTTCTTTTTTACCAGCTTACTCTGTTGCTGGTGCTCTACAGGCCTGCTTAGCCGCACAGCACCTGCATGAATTCATGCTTTTGGGACCCATTTCCTACTTTGGTACATGAGCAGTGCTATAGCCTCTCCTAAATTCATGAGCAGTGCTATAGCCTTTCCTCTCTTTGTCCTCGAATCCTGAGCTCAGAGTATCTGTGTGACAATATGCCAAATCCAAACGCTTGCCAAGTATGTCCCCTGGACCACAGCTGGAAGCAACAGGCCTCTCCTGCCGTAGTACTCAGTACACATGGCACTGTCCTACTTTCACATCCCATTGTGCACCTGTTAGTCATATGAACCCAATACACAGGATACATCTCTCCATCACCTGAAGTGGCATGTGGTATCTCAGACATCTGTATTACAGTATCTCTTTGCTATTTTTCCTAAATGAGGCTCAGTTACTGTGTGAAAGGAATCTTATAAAGACCACAAGCCTTGGAATCACTCTGTCAAATCCATAGCTTTTGCATGAGTCTAGTATCTTTGCACATTCTCCACATTCAGTGACACAAGAAATCCACATTCTTAGTTTAAAGAAGTAGCCCCGTTGCTGGCAGGATGAAAGGCCCTAACTCCAGGCTGCAGCAGACTCCCAGGGATACAGACATAAAGGCCAATCCCTCCAGCACCCAGTCTTAGTGTAGAACCTATCTTTACATGAGATGAATTTCACAGCAAACACATCCAGTCTTATGGCTGGGAACCAAGGCAGGGCAAACACGTCTTGTGGCTGGGAACCTTGGCAGGGCAAACACATCTTATGGCTAATCTCTAAAAACCACAGAAAATAAAATATCAGTTTTTTAATCAGGGATTTCAGCTGTACTTTTCTCCCTCTTCTCTCTGTCCTTGTTTAATCTCTGGGGGGAAGGGAAAGAGAAGCATTTATGCAGGAAAGTCAATGACCAGTCCTTCAAACATCACTTCTCACACTTACCCCTGTCACCACCAGTTCTGAGAAGGTGCTGAGGAAGATCAGCTGGGGATCTTCTCAGCACCCAGCAGTTCCTTTTCAACACATTCAGACCTGCTGGTGTAGGCCAGTTCCCTTACAATGGCAGCTGTTGCAGTGTGGGTTCACCGAGTTGTTGGCTTGTAATGGAAATCTGGTATTCCTTCAATCTAAGACAGCTCTGAAATGGGAAGAAAACAGGATCTCACATTGCTTCCCAAAGCCAATTCAACTCTTCCTGCATAATAAACATCCTTAGCAAGATGACCTTTTAGAATAAAAAAAATCAAAACATACCCAAACCTGGCAGATTAAACTGTTTTTGTGTAAGAATTACTACTACTCTCCGTATCTTAAACAGGCAGAAGAACTTGCATGTTTTTTCTTGGTTACATCAGACTCAGAAGACTTATTTGTGTTAAGCTTTGTCTGCCTAGTGAACTTCAGAACTGTTCCTCATCAAGTGCATATTTTTGCAAATGGTGGAGAGAAGATGTTGCAAGTGGTAGAAATTCATTCCTTACAACAAAATCTTCCAAGCATCTCTTGTATATTCTTCCTGTGTCTCCCTTTTGCTCACATTTAGACACAGTGAATGTCTACTGCAACCTATAATCTCATTAGTTTAACAAAAATGCATGTTCTGTCATATGACGGGTTTTTAACTCTGAAATATGTTTTTAACTTGATTAAATTGGCTTTAGCTGTGTAACCCCTATTAACATTAATGGCAGCCACATGGCTGAGGCTCTGAATATCAATTTGAGAATAAATAATTAAAATGCAATTGTTTAACTTTTATTGCTCTATATGGCAGGGATGTCAACTGGAGAGAGGGTTAGAATCTTGCATGTAACCAAACAGGTGATTAAATACATCTCTTGATATTTTCCATTATGATGAGCTTTTCTTTTTTTTTCAAATTCTCTGTATTCTATATTCTCTAAATAGCTTTGACTTGTAAAAATATGGTAAAGATTTAACTAGATATATGTAAATAGATATAGATGGATATGTGTTCAGTATTTTCACAATCTTAAAATTAAGTAAGCATAATTTTTTTTTTGATAAAAAGCTTCAGAATCTTAAAATTTGGGTGTCTAAATGAATTACAAATAAATAAATAAATAAATAAATGCATTCCTCCCTCCCTCCCCCCCCCCTTTTTTTTTTGTTAAAAAAGCTATTTCTCTTTCTGTGGGAAACCTTGATTGCAAAACCTAGACTAGATTGACGGATTGTGGAATATATGTTTTTGTACTATTGAGCAGTCAAACTAAATTCATGTACCAGAAAATAACATTTATTTTAGCTCTGAATTTAAATCACTCTGTAAATTCTATGTTAACTCCATGGGTACAAAGCACTTCATATGAAATACCTGGTCAAACATTAAGGTTTATCATACTAAAGAAGTTCATACTAAAATCAAAGAGATTAAAAACCTGCTCCCAAACTCTACTGAAGTGAGTGAAAAGGTACCCACTGCCATTAGTAGGAGTTGGATAGAGCCTACCATGGAAAAAAAATCAATAGGTTTTTCATGTGCTGAGTTCATACACAGGGCACATCCACATGTTGCAGAATGAGGTATTGACTTTCTCCAGCTCATGTAGAAGATACAGTTTGGATTTTAATTTAATCCTGTGTTGATTATTCACTGGTATGAGGCTGAGGAGTGGATAGAATACTAAACAAGATACTTTTAAAGCCACAGAGAACATGGTAGCCAATTTTAAATGTATATTCAAACTTAAATAAAATGTGCATATAAACACACTGCCCCCCTCAAAATCTCTTTTTCTCTTTCTGTGTTTGTATAATTACATATGTATATATTTATGTGTATATATATATATGCCTTTGAAAGAAAAAGAAAGAATCTTTAAAATATGAAAAAATTCACAATATTATGTCAGAAAGTGTTATTTTTTTCTGGTGAGCAAGTAATACAAGTTTCTCTAGGTCTGGATGGAAAAATAGTTACTGGAACACAGCAGGCTGGAAACAGGAAAAATGCATGCTGAAAGGGTAGTGTGAGAAAGTTTCCCAAGAACTGATAAACTTTGGAGTCCGTTGAGTCTGCAAGAACTGAACTCCATGAGTATGCCAAATGTGTGCATAGCCACTACTGCACACTGGCATTAAGAGTGGGTAGTATAGCTTGAACCACATCCAAGATGTAGTTCACAGTGATATGAAGACAAAGATTCCATACATCAAAGGATTATGCATACACATAATGAGAAATAGATACAGGGATTTTCTGAATTCCCACCTAGAAACCACTCTTGTGCCAGTGTGACTTTATCCTTGTGAGCATATTTGGGGTTGGTCTCCTAGCTCTTTCTCCAACTGTTACTAAAACTGAGCGTGTGAATATGTAAATGAAGTGTGGTAGTGAGTAAGAGAATGTATGGTGTGAATAGCTATCTGCTGTAACAATCTGATTATATTAATAATAAAACCTAGTGAATAAATAAATATTGGCTGAGATCCATGGCTGCCATGACTCAGTCCCTAAACAGGGAACAAGAATTTACAATATTTTATAAATGATTAGTTTTTTTTTGGTGTGTGTGTAATTGAATAGCTAGATATTAATTTCACAATATTCCAACAATCCCACTTTTATGTTAAAATGTTTGAGTTTTTCATTCTCTGGTTTTCATACAGCGTTTTCATTCCTGCTATGGCTAAACTCAAGCTTTACTTTCTGTTACATGCTTGGTGACCACTGAAATAAGAATTTTTGCTATCGTTTGACATTAGATATTGATGTGATGTTTCATTCTGAAATACGTAGATATGGGATCTCTTAGCCAGAGAAAGCATCAAGATGCTTGTGGCACATACAGCAGTGAAGTCTAGGGAGTGTCTAGGGCATTCCTTCCACTAGTTCTCAGGAAAAATCATAAGGGCTAGAATAAAAAAGAAGTAAATGCTTCCAGAGGGTGAGAAGCTTTTCATGAGTAGATTTAACTATAGGAAGTGTAGATAGCTTTGTACAACCAGGTTGAAGTACAGGCAAACTATAGCTAGCTTCATGTGCTATATTTGTTCTAACCCCAAATCTATATTAGTAAAGTTTTAGATTTACCCTGCAGTCTGAGGTCATCAGCATCAATGAAGATAAAGGCTTGAATACACATCAAGCATTGTGTAAAAAGGCGATGTTATTGATTCATGACATAGGTGTTGACTTTTGTACTTCTTGGTTTTCAGAGGATTAACTTTAGCTATTCATTCACAACGAGAGGGCTTAAGGACTCACTGGGCAACCTAATATTAATCTGTGCATTAACAAATATTTTTAATAAACTTCATAAATGTGCAGTTGCAAGGCAAATGTTGCCAAAGTAAGCTTAATCTTGGCATTTCTTACCTTTTGAGTATTTGATTATGTAACATTCATTGTTTTCCCAGTATATGGAACACCAGGGAAGTGTTGTGTAAAGCTGAGAATAAATAAGAGGGAAGCAGATTCAGACAAAGCTGTCTGTCACCCTTGCTACAGATGGCACATGGTTTCTCTAAAAAGTTAAAAACAATCTGAATCTTGTGAGCTTGAGAAGATGTATTACAATAAGGACTTTTTACAGTATATGATTTATATTGTTTTGTAATGGTTCTGAAAGCAGTGTGATCTCACAGGAAAGCCATTTAAGGTAGGAGGATTACACCAGCAAAAAGTGCTAAGCAAAAAACGCAGCAGGAGTGCAAACTAGGAGAAATCCCCTGAATAGGGAGAGAAGAAGAGCACGCACTTATTACATTTACATTGAAATGCAGACTGAATGCTTTCAGGAATAAAACCAGGAAGGAAAAAGAGATCCATGTAGATGATAGGGACACAGGGAGGAAACCACTGCAGAGAACTCCCTAGCCTGGCTATCCCAGGTAGCTGAACAGGTTACCAGTTCTTTAGGCATAGCGTGGAGGTCAGCCCAAAAAAATCAGGAAGGGGAATGCTGCTTTGTCACCCCATCAGCTTTCACTATGAAGACAAGCCTACATGACTATGAAGAAATCCTACATGACAACATAGAAAGAAACTTGTTTGCTATTATATTCCAAGGATGTACTTCATTATTGTATATGCTTCCCCCATTTTATGCAAGTAGGAACTTATAGTTTTGGTGTTGGCTGATTTTATTTTTATTTTTTCCATCTTTAACAGTTACATTAAACATGAATTTAGATGAATTTTACAAATGTGCATGTGTGTGGCAGCAACTCTTCATTCATTGAGGGCAACAAAGCCAGTGACAATATCATAGGCAAATCCTGAGGAGGACATGCAGGCTAGGAACTCCAAGAAGCTTCCTTCTTCCCAAAGTCTGTTTGCAGACTGCTGCTGCCAGGGTTATCTCTTAGAGAGAAGCTGCTGTGATGAGGCACAAACATGGGCCCTTCTAGCAAGAGACAGACTGAGCTCCCATGCCCACTCCAGTGGAGTGATGTTCCCAGCTGATTTGTAGGGTGGCTACCATAAATATTGCTTCAGGTGAATGTTAGAGTGAAAACCACTGGAGAAGAACAAAGTGTGACAATATATGGATGGAGGAGTTATGAGTTTACTGGGGAGGAACACTTTTTTCCCCACAGTTTCCAGTCTTTACTACACACACACATACACACACACAAAGTTGCAAAAGCAGACTACAGAGAGTGGAGGGAGAGATAACAGGTCTGTAGGATTTAGATGCAGGTGTTGCTATGCTCCAGTGGAACTCCCTTTGTGCTCTTGCTCTGACCTCTCCAATTATGTTCACTCCTCTTAATTTTTGCTCTGCTGTGTCTGTCTCTTTCTGATCCTTTTTTCCTCTTACGGTTGACCATTTTCTTTTCCTCTGCTCCTTCACTTCCCTATCCATCTCTAACTGTAGTGCCTCCTTATGAGCTTTCTTTGCTCTTGCTTATTTAATCAGTGATTCCTACTCCCTTCTCATTTCTTTTCGTGACTCTCACTTCCTCCTTTAGCAGAGTGCATCCCAGCTCCACAGAGAGAAATTCTTGCTGCCTGATCTTGTGCTCAGCACTATGGTGGCCTTCAGTGCCCATGTGGAGTATTTTGTAGAGGCTCTCTAGCTGTGAGATGGAGGTTGGTCGTAGTTTTGGTGGACAGAGGTATAAACAGTCTTGTGATGAAGAGTAGCACTGACTTGGATTGAGAGCATTCACAACAAACACTCAGGAGACAATTCAGCTGGTAAATCAAAGCTTCCATCCAGCCAATGTACACAGAGGGTTTTTGTTTATTTGTTTTCACTTGGTGATCATATTTGGGCAGCTTGTCACCAGAACAGAAAAAGACTTTCCTGCTTGAGGTAACCCCCAGCACTTCTCAAATTTCAAGTACCATTCCCCACAAAGAAATGATAGTTTGACTCATAAGCTTTATCTGCTTTTACCAGCTGAAGTTCCTATTTTCTGAAGAGGGCTGATTTTCTACCACTTATGCAGTATACTCAGCATTGAAAATATAATCTGAATGCAAAGATAGAAATCTCCAGATTTAACAAAGAGAACTATTTTTGCTTCATTTGAGCTCTGAGCATTTGAAGGGGAATATGTCTAGATTTTACAACGATATTTCTAAATAATGCTTTAAAGCTCTTATTATATATATATACCATCCATCAGAAAGAGTCAAAGAGTGGCTGAAAGAGGAGAAAGATACAGATACTCATGTAGTTGTTTTAAAATGCTACAGACCAGTAAGCAAACTACATTAAAAAGGCAAAAATCTCTTGAAAAATAAAATACCCTGACATTATTTGATGTGATTGTGTCTTTTATATAAGGGTTAAATTAACATTAAATATAAAACATCAAGTGCTGTGTGTTTGATGTTTGTTTGACAATGAATGCATGCGTGGGCCAGATTCTGCCTGGTGAGCAGCATGTCTGTAGGAAACTGTCTGGGCTGCTGCACCTCCCTGATCCCAGGGCAACCCGCTGTGGACCTAACAGCTGCCAGCAGCTTAGTGTTCTCTATAGATGTAGACAAAACTGATTGTTGCTACCCAAATAGGCAGGCACCCTCATCCTTTTGGGCAGCTTTAGGCAGCTTTGCAGAAGTGATCCACTGGGCAAGGAGTAGAGGATAGTGGTGTTAAGAGTGATCTAGAAGTGTTGTCAAGGGACTTGGTCTGGGGAGAGTGAATGCCTGGAAGTGATGTGCAATGCCTGAAGGGGGTTTCCATCAAAATTTGAAGATATTGGTTGTGTATGAATCAGGCAGGGGACAGAAAGGAGGACTGCATATGGTTGTATGAAATCAAGGTATCATAGTGTCTGGAAGATTTTGAAGATTCCAAGGGTATCTGTGTATTTGGGTGGTGATCTTTTTCTTTATTTAAGATAGGGACCTGTTAAAGTGAGTCCAGAGGAAGGCCACAAAGACAATCAGAAGGTTGGAGCACCTCTCCTATGAAGACAGGCTGAGAGAGCTGGGGTCATTTACACTGGAGAAAAGAAGGCTCCAGGGACACTTTATAGCAGCCTTCCAGAACTTAAAGGGGGACTACAGGGAAAATGGAAATGGACTCTTCATCAAAGAGTGTAGTGATGGGACAAGGGGTAATGGTTTGGGTAATGGCTTTAAACTGAAAGAGGGTGGGTTTAAATTAGGTATTAGGAAGAAAATCTTTACTATGAGGGTGGTGAGGTGCAGGAACAGGTTGCCCACAGAAGTTGTGGATGCCTCATCCCTGGATGTGTTCAAGACCAGGTTGGATTGGGCTTTGAGCAACCTGGTCTAGTGGGAGGTGTCCCTGCCCATGGCAGGGGGGTTGGAACTAGATGATCTCTAAGGTCTCTTCCAACCCAAACCATTCTATGATTCTATGACCTTAGTCTGTAAAAAATATGTGTGTATACTCCTGATCTAGACAGCTAATCTACCAGCTCGGGGCAGTAGCTATCCCATAAATCTCCATAGATGCTGCAGGGGAACAAAGAGGCATATTTTCTTAGCAAAGAAAAAAAAAATAAAATAAAATAAAGAGCACTAATATTTTAGCTCAACTGTCAAAAAACAAGTACCTCCTAAAGATAAAAGTACTTGTTGATTATTTTATTTCTGGGACTAATTTCAAAAGTGTAATTCTGAAAGAAAAGAAGAGAAATTTTATGTGCTTTTTCATAGACTCTTTTTAGTTTTTGCCTTAAAGGCCTCAAAGCAAAATAACTGTAGTCACAAACACCAAACATTTTATGTCCTTATTGAAAGCTATTCATCCTTATCTTGAAACCCACCCAATACAACAACATATACCTTCCTGGATGCTCAGAGTCTTGGGATCAGGCTACGAAACCACAACAGTGAAATTTTCTTCAGAGTTTCCAGCTCATCAGAGATTTTAAGCTGATTATATTTTGAAACATGCATCTGTATGCAGTCTAACCTGTCGCTAGATGGAATCACCGTTTCAAACATTGCAGTGTAAGTTATATAATTACATGGAGTAAAGCAGTCATATCATGCATGGGCAATTTACAGTTTTCAAATGTGTTATCTAATCCTACTAGAAAGGATGTTAAGATATAGTTGTTTTGTGACAGACTTCATTTAAGCTGGAATAGTGGGTTGCTTTTGCCTCCTAAATAGCATTCTCTTTACATCCATGGTAATACATTTGCAAGCATGACAGAAACTTGCAGTAAAGTGTAGATTTTTAGATGTTAATCTAGAAATTATTTTAGTTGCACATTCTGTATCATGTTTAAATAAAATGTGGAGTCTCAATTTAATATCAAGATGACTACAGAATATCCTGATGTTTCCCAGAATTTTTTTTCCCCAAGGAGATTTTTGCCTAGTGTCTTTATTGATAGTGGAAGAAAATAGTTTTCATATTGTAATTTTTCCAATAATAGGTAAGAGCAATCAAATTCATAATGAACAAATGTTATGAAACCATAAACAAAATCACTACCTTTGTTGAATCCTGGAATACTTGCAGTTCTGATATCCACAGAAACTCTTAATGAACATTATTTTTCCAGAGCAGTGGCAATCATAATCACATCATAACTTGCAAGCAAGAAATCTACTTTGATCCTTATCCTAAGCCCGTGCTGTTTTAATATCCATCTAACCAGATCTGTAGCAAAAATATCTAAGTTTGGTAGTTGCTTTTCTGTCTGCTGGGATAGATAACCAGGAGAGCGAACATGAAGAATTTTGAGGAAAGAATATTATGGCTTCAGAGGCATAATAGTACACAAAGCATAAAATAGTACAAAAGAATGGGACTGACAATTTTATAAACATATTGCAAATAATAGTATACACTAACTTAAGTAAAACAAAACTTTTTTTTTTTTTTTGGTCCTACTTAGATTAAAATTCTTAAAGAAACATAAAGAAGAACATCTATGGGGATAATAAAATTTTTAGTTAATCAAATGTTAGTAAGCAACCAAATAAAAGTAATTAGAAGCACGTAAAATTGAAAGCTTAAAACATTCATTTCAAAAGAAAATTGGAAGACATCTGTGGGTTGGGGAATATGTGTCAAAACACAGATTGGAATTATAGGCAAGAGCATTTCGAAGTAACAGAATCACTTGCTTGTCACAGTGTGAAGTGCTATGTGATAAACAAGGAGGATTAGCCATGATCTCTCTAAATGTAGACTGTAGACAACCCAAAAAGATACAGCAGATAAATGGGATACAGCAGATAAATGGCTGAAGACAAGAGAGACCAAAAATTAACTCAGTCTGACATTGGAGACTGCAGAGCTTAAAGGGCTTTAAGTAGTTTGCAATTGTAATTTTCTTCTCTTTCCAGCAAAACATCCAAAAGAAAAAGTTCCTCACACCTCCACTCACACACCCCAAGGAATTACCAGAGCAAGTGAAAGCAACATAACAAGGAAAGCCAAAAGACTGTGTGCAGTCTCTGCAGCATACAGTTCTTCTTTTACAAGAGGAATAGTACATATGGAAAATAAATTCTTATCATACTTTCAGAATGGGAGAAAACAGCTGTAGTCTGGAACAGGAGTTAAGCTAATATCTGTGAGTGAGTATTAACAGTTTATGTTATGTTTATGAATGTCCCATGTGACGTTCAAACTCATCAAGTCCTTCTTTTTTCTTCAGCAGAAAGTTATGATCAGTAGAACATTTAATCTTAAAAAAAAAAAAAAAAAAAAAAAAAGCTAAGGAAACCAATTTCCAGCACTTTTGGAGATAAGAAAAAAGCTTTTTGCTCTTCTACTCAACAACCACTGATAGTGTTTACATTTCACTTCAGAAGAATTGTTTTCATCAGTCAGTACAATTGCTTGTTTCTTACAAGGTCCTTCGTCTTCAAAATAAGAAAATAATAATGTAACCCTTCTCAATTCAAACTTTCTGCCCTTCTCATAAACTAATGTCATGGTGTTGTTTGATTTTCTTGAATAGATTAAGAACTTTTCTACTACTGATCTAATTAGTGAGAAAGAATTTCCTACTTTAATTTTAAAGATAGCAGTAGAAACCCTAAGGCAACAAAAAGCTGTATGCTAAAGTCTGGTAACCAATCATTGAATTCTGATCAACAGCTTTAATGGAAAGATTTAAGTTATCAACATAAAAGCAGAAAAAATAGAAAAAGAAATTCAAACATACACAGAAACCTGGCCAGAGAAAGGAGGGTGCTGATTTTCACTTGCGAGAGTTGGATCCCTAGTCCTTTGGCTGAGTGTGCATAATTACCTCTTAACAATAGAAATTCTTCTGGAAATATGGAGTGAGTTCACAGAAATGTAGAATAAGCATTTTGCTTACTCTCCTAGATGTTATCATTGCATTATGCATGTGACATATCCAGAGGAGCTCCTAGAATATGGCAGGGATGTCTGCATTTTTGTTGTATATCAGTCACATCTCCAAACATATAATAGGAAAGAGGATATGGACTGTTGATTTGTATCCAGACTAGTTTACATGGACTCAAAACATAAGATATTGTTGAGGCTCAGAATACACTAAGATTTAAACATTATCTATATGGTCATTCATGCAAGATTTTCCTTGCTTGGTACCTTTGAAAGTAGCTTTAAAAAAATAAGGAAATAATGCTTGTTTCAAGTTTTAGGGTGGACTTACTGAGACTTGGTGTTGAAAGTGATTGACTATGTGAAGACAGAAAGATGCAAACAGAAAGGAAGCTAGTACATTTCAGTCTAGGAGGGAAAACTCTTTTGCTCAAATATTCACCCCACTGACAAGGATAACCTAAACAGTATATCAGAAATGATATATGTGCCAATACACAAAGGACATTTTATAACAAGGATATTTCATTTAAACAAATATTCTGCAGTACATTGAGAAATCATGATGATCTTTTCAAGTATTACTATTTCTAAAGTTGTCTTTACCCTTTACCACATCCATTGTTATGGCCTACATGGTTAAACCCAAACAAGAAACTGTAAACTAATAAATGTCAAATGAAATGTCATCATTAACTTTAATGTGTTACTGTTCATGATTATAAGTCTAATCTTGAAACAACTCATAACAGTTATAAACTTCTGTAGCTTCACTGTCAATGAAATATCTCCTAGTGTTCACACATCATCACAGGAAGATCAGGATTGTGTCCAAAATGCAGCAAAATTTACATTCTCTTTAATGGTTTCCTAGTAGCTATAAGCAGATCTTTTCATATTTATTGCAGTATTTGTTAAAATGAAAGATTTTGTTAAGGACTTTTCTTCTTTTGAACTGAGCAATCAGTGTATAATATTCCAGTTGATATCAATGCAGCGTCCTGCTAGTAATTATAAGATAAAGCAGTCAGGAAGAGTAAAAAGTCCAAAAGATAATTCATTTTAAGGCCTTCAAGACAAAAATAGATCACTTCACGGCCTCGCAATCAGAAACTTTTTGTATTAAAGGTTTGTTGTGAAGTTCTTATGACATAAATAGTTTCTCCTTAAATTCAAAAGAACTAGTTAATTTGTTTACACTGGTAGTAAGTCACTGCTTGCCTTGGATCTATGTAACCCGTATTCCATAGCTGCATAACCCCACTGAGGAACCAATAAAATGGTGTGGATTAATCTCAAAAGTTGTCTTTTTTGCTGAAATTTAATCTTTATTATGAAAACAAAGCATGATAAAGAACACTCCTATCAAGCTCTCCCATGTCTTTTATATGATTAGTTAAATACTTGAAATACTTATAGTTACAAATACTTTTTTTTTTCTAGGCTACTGTCTAAAAAGACCTAAAAACAGAGTAAAGAGGACAGTGATACACTTGGAGACAACAGCAGCATTTATTCTCCTTCAAAAGCTCTGTTTCATCCTGAGAGAATACACCTGCCTCTCCATGCAGTTCCATCCAGTCCCCAAAGAAAGACCTGAAGAAAGTGGCTGCAGTTATATTTAAACCTCACATGTAGGTTCTTCCTGGTCCCCAAACAGCATTATGAACTGAAACAGGCTTCAGGGAAAACAACATATTTGATAATTAGTCCCTTTGAAACAACCTCAGTTCCTCTAAACATAGCATACTCCAGAATATTTTAATGACTGTAAAAGGAATCTGAAGATCTTGAAGTGCCAAAAATTGTCTCATGGAACCATTCAGCCTTTGTGAGGACCTTCAGAAAATATCAGATGCCTTCATGTAACCCACCAACCTCCCTGAACTTGTCCCTCAGACTTCACGTGTTCAAGCTTTTAAAAAATGATTCCATCTTCAATTTAGGGTGGAAAATTACAGCAGCCTCCTCTGCTTACAGGGCTCATCCTCACAGGGTGCCTTCCTCTTATCCCTCAATATTGGAGAGTTCCCTACCTGATATGAAAAATTGACCCCCCAATTGACCCCCCTTTAAAAGTAGGTTTCCAGCTACATTTACACGATATATCAAACACTTTGAGCTCAGTGCTAGCTCCAAAGGCTCCAGACTCGTGTCCCCCACAGTCAGTCACACATTTTAGTATGTATGTCACAGCTAATCAAAGCCCAGAGCAGGTGAGCCTGGAGCCTAGTAGCCTTCTCTTCATCTACATCTATTCCTGGAAGGACAGATTTGGGACTGGATGTTTTGTTAGCTCTATTAGCTGTTTCCATTCAATTCATCCTGTCTGGAACCTGTCTTCCAGAAATAGGTGGAAGAATAGGTCTAGAAATAGATGACTCCAGAGCTGACTGAAATTCTTCCTCTATTCACAAGATCTAGAGTCTTCAATCAGATGAGCTGTGACCCTGTTTAGAAACTACATTTCCACATTCCTTCTGTTCCTGGGAGGATGATGTCAGGCTTTCCCAAAGCTCATACAGGCCCAAAATGCACCAATGTAGACTGCAATATGTTAAAAGTGCAGAAGATTTTTGGCTGGCAGACAGAGAAGGCAGCTCGTATTTTCTTATTTGCTAGGGAAAACAAGCATATTTTTGAAGAATTGTGTTTTCTTGTTTTCAAAAGTTCTCCCATTTTTGCTTTAAAAGTAAGTAGTCCTTAGCAACAGATTTTGCTAGAAGAGAAATATCCAACCTCATAAAATGCAAAAATAACCTCAGATCTTCAGTGGATTTGCATTTTCTCACTAATATTTTTGCCTGGTGTTATGAATTTTGAAGTGATTAAGTTCTATTTAGGTGTACTGAAAATCTGAAAAGTTCCTTTTTTAGTACTAGTTCAATTAAAGTCATGGCACATCCCAGCAGTCTGAGATTAGGGAGGCAAAATTTTCCTGGCACTCTGCCACCCCTAGCCATCTTCCAGTTACATTTATAGCCCAGGGAAGTCCCAGTGCTACTTTTACCACACATGTGCTGTACAAGTGAAAATCTTTTGTATCTGGGCTTCTTTTCAAAGCTGTTAACGTGGGACTCTACAGCAAGCTCTGTCTGGGAAGTTACCTACCAGATATAGCTCCCCGTGACAGCAGAGCAATCTAATGGAATTTCAGCTGAGTGCATTGCACCAGTTTTCTGTTTAAATTATGTTACAATTTGACTTGAGCAGAAAGTGAAAGTTAGACTGAAGCTTTCATTACAGGTTTGAGATTATATTTTGTAGTTTGCAATAAATTGCTCAGTATTTCAATACAAAATGTGTATTTACTATTCCTGAATCATTTATAATACATGCAGCTCTCTAAGGTGCACAATGTATGTCTGTCTGTAATACAGAGCTTTTGACTAGTAAGATGTAAGAGAAATATTTCAGCTATTCACTATATAACATACTGTGCTTAACTAGAGAGAAAGTACAAGGTAATTTGGAGTTTATTGTTAGAGGCAGCATAATGAATTAAATTATTTTACGTCAACAGATTTCTGAAATCAATTAAAACATTTTAACAGCATGCAACTAAATACAAAAAACATTCCCAAGACTGCTATTTTAATTGACTTTGATATGTTCTTAAAACTAATCTGGACTGTGGCAGGTTAGAAATCACAGCACAATACATGTTATTAAACTCTCACTTACAGGGTGGCTGCTGTGGTTTTGCTGTCATGAAAGGCTGTTATTTGAGCAAGGACAGGACAAGAACTGTCCTTCAGGAAGCTAATAACAGCATACAGCTCTGTTTTTGTTACTATTTTTTTTTTCCCCTGGGAGAAATGACCTAAGCATGTACCAGAAAGTTTTATTTCTTGTATTTAGTCTTTTTTACAAAGCTCATCTAGACCAGGTATTAGTTTCATATACAAATATTTTCTTTGGAGTAGAAATATTGGGGAAAGTTCTTAGATAATTTTGAGCAGCATATTAAATTTCTATTATCACAAAAGACCCAATACAGATTTCTGCAAAAGGATACCTGGCTGTTTTAATGATAACTATGAGTAAAGGAAGCAGTAGATGGTAACAGGGACAGCAGCAGAAATGTAGCCACAGTATAACTGAATTTAAATGAATATTAACTACAGCAAGTTATAAAGCGTTGTATTAGGCAAAAAATTCATGAGTATGTGACTAGCTGTGTATGCCGTATGCATCATGCAAGTTAGCATTTCTTACATATGTCACTTCTAGAAAAGTGATTGAAGAGTCCAGAAGCAGAAAAATACTGCCATTGAAAGTCATTGGGACTGTGCAATACTTTCACAGTCTTTCTAGAAGTTCTAACAACATTTGAATAGCAAAAGTGAGAGGGATTTCCATATCTATCATCTTTACTAAGAAAACAATTATCTACTGTTTATGTGCCTGTCTTCTGAGGTACACAGCATACACTTTGGAAAACAGCAATCCTTTGGAAATACATTTCCCATTATAGAGAATATGGAAAGAAATGATGCTATACAAATTTTTATTTTGCTTAACAAAGTCCAACAGAATAAACAAAGTTTAATTTTCTTTGTACTTAATTTTCATGCTGATGAACTAAGCAAACAATAAAAAAGAGGAAGCAAAATTGTCTGTTCAGAAGCTATTAGCACAAGAATTATTAAAAATAGCCAGCTTCCAGAACTTTCTAAATAAAATAGTTCTATGAAAATGTTTCTCTCTAGGGGGCTATTCAAAAACAAGAGAGTTCAAATATGAGATTCTGAGTTGTATTCCTGTGTTGAATCAGGTGATGAGTTTTAAACATACTTGATTTCTGCTTTCCTGCTCAGAAATTTTGTTTGCCTGATAGTAAGACGTGACATTAACTAATTTGTAGAATACTTTAGATTCTTGGATGGAAGATCCAAATGCTCACATTATTACTGAAAATATGAGAACTCAGGAACAGAAAAAAAGAATCAGCACAAAATTTATAGATTTAAAGTTACTGTGAACAAAAACTTCTTTACTGTTCCTCCATCTACAACCTGATTTATAAATGTACCTCTGCTCTCATTCAGTAATCAGATACTTCTTACTAAGCCAAGTAGCAGAAATTTTGAATTTTTATATCTACAATTTTCAATGAGTTTTTCTGGATGCTTTGCAAATCCAGACATTGTCAAATTGAAGTTTGACAGTCTACATAACACAGAATATTGAGTTGGTTGCAAATGATGATGGAATGTAAAAGCAGAACTCTCTTGCTATCAAGCAAGTGGAACTGTCCTTGAGGAAGGCTTAAATTTCAAATTCATTGTTCTTTTTTGTTCACTGTTAGCTTCAAGGCATATTGCAAGGCATTGGAATGGGCTGCTCAGGGAGATGTTGGATTTACTTTCCCTGGGGGTGTTTAAAGAAAGGTTGGATGTGGTACTTAGGGGCATGGTTTAGTGGGTAATATTGGTGGTAGGGGATGGTTGGACCAGATGGTCTTGGAGGTCTTTTCCAACATTAACGATTCTATGATTTTATATTTGTATACATACTTATGGAAGGGAAAAGGTAAAAGACAGGGAGACATTTTATTTATAATTTTACGTGATCATTTTTATTGGTTTCAGAGTCTATTTTTTATTCCTGTCCTTAAGATCAGAAAAAGCCAAAACGAAGCAGATCTTTTATGATGCTCAAGAAGTATATGTAATGAACAAAAGGAGGTAAAAATCACTTAAAATATTTTGCTATCAAAATTAATTGAAGCATCTTTTCAATGTAACAATACTCTGTCAAATTGAGTTCCCAAATTTCCTACAAGCTTTAAATATGTAAGACATGAAAGTACAAATCTCACTTTCTCATATGCAATAAAAAAGCAAAATCTGAAAAAATAATTCTCTAGTCACCCATCTGGCAAGTAAGTGGACTAAGGTGGTAAGTATCTCAGTTTTGGATTTTAAATCTCCAGACTTTCACTAAAGAGATTGTATCAAAGAATCAAAATCTGATTAAAACTGAAAATATCTGAGTAGTTAGCTAAAAATGCATATTCCCTTAAATGGCTTTATACCCAAAGAGAGGTCAGGGTTTGCCTGTTTTTAAATACAACCTTCACAGTATTTTTGCAGGAAATATAGTGTTTTGTTGTTCTGCACTTCTCTTCACCCACACAAGGTGCCTTTTGTTTTTTCATTGCTTCCCGAGAGAAATTGGTATGACACAATTGTTTCTAATGCCACAATATAACGGGAATTTAATGTGAGAGTGGGAAAGAAACCTAATGCACCAGTTAAAAAGAAAAAATGGTATAAACTTCCCTTCCAGATGTCTTCTTTATTTCTCCAGAAGGACAGGGATTTGAGATCTTGTGGCACAGTGTTTTCTAACCAAGCAGATTGGTTTGATCTTATGAAAACTGTTCCTCTTCCTCTCTCTGCCTTTTTTCATCCCAGCAACTTTCTCACCATCAGCCCAACAACAACCAAGGCAGCTAGGGGAAAAAAGGTCCACACATTATTATTTGTGACTTGCTTCTGCAGTTTTGGGTTCCCTTCGTTCCCTGTTAGCTTAGGGCCAGACTTTCAGAAGGATGAAGCTCCAGCATTCAAGAGAGATACACTCTAGGACTCAAATTTTATGTTTCCTTTTCTACTAAGCATGCTGCAACACCAAGTGAGTGGGGAAAAAGGAGAGAGAGTGAAAAATATATCAAAGATTCTCTTGCTTTTGAAATGCTAATGACTATAAGGGTGCTAAAAATATTCCTCTTATAGAGCAAAATGCCAATGTTTTTACCTGCTACACATAGAATTAATTTGACAATAATTAATTGGTTGCATTTAAGATATTTTAAAGTAATTATTCAGACCTGTAGCTGAAAACTCTAAGAATTTTATTAATATTACATCAGGAAATGCTGTGGTTTGTAAAATTAAGACTATTGTCAAAGAAAGTGAATACTGGGAATGGCTGGATATGGTTTATAAATAGTTAAATGCCATTATGAGAAAATTAGATAGATTTTAGAGAGAACAATTAAAGATCATTTATAACATAATTGTAGAATGTAATTCCAGAGCTGAAACTACTTCTTTTTGGTTATTCAGTCAATAACAAGAATTGACATGCTGAATTATTTGCAGACTCATTATATTTTCAAATATCTGTTCTTGCTTTTGAATGCAGAGAGATTTTTACTTTTTATTTTTTAAACAATATTCATTTAAATTTAAATTAAATGTCAAGTAAAGCATCCATAAATCTTTTTAAGATAGGTGATATGAAAAGTGGGGTAACAAAATTGTCTTCCATTATGACAAATATCAGAACCAATTTCTCTTTCCCTAGAATATGCTTTAAAAAGTTAGTCTTCATCCGTATTTGCTGAATTTTTCTTTGCAAAATGAATTCATGATTTACTGTGAGAAACAGTTAAGAACTTAGAAATACATAAATTTAAATCCTAAAAAATATCTTAGAAAAATAAATCAGGAATAACAGCTTTGTGATTAAACCCTAAACAAGGGTTCAGTCACTGGGATTTTTGTGGATTCCTTTTGCGCCTTTGCTAAATTATCATCACTTTAATCAGTAGTGCACTAATACCTAAGAAAATCACTCAGATAATGTACTAAATACTTTGCAACTATGTAAAGGAAATTCTTCACTGAGAAGGGTGACACTATCCTGTTTCTCATTCACATACCAGTAAAATGGGTATTACTTCTGTTTTTCTGTTTCATCTATTTTCTGGGTCAGGGAGTTTCTTCTATTGTTACTTTGTATAATGTTTAGTACAGTAGGATTCTGAGTGACAGTTGGTGCCACTGTCATAATCAAATAATATTTCTAGTCCAGTAACTGATAGTGATAAATGATGAGATTCATTGCATCTCATCATTTAAGACATGACATCTACAAAATAGATATCTGCTTCAGAACTATCCCCTCCAGGATTTTTTTTTTCTTCTTTTCATAGTCAAGGAGGAGAATTCATCACAGAATTATAGAATCCTAGAATTCTTTAGGCTGGAAGAGACCTTAGAGATCATCTAGTGCCAACGCCCCTGACATGGGCAGGAATACCTTCCTCTAGATCAGGTTGCTCAATGTTGCCATGGGCAGGGACACCTCCCACTAGACCAGGGTACTCAAAGCCCTGTCCAACCTGGCCTTGAACACCTCCAGAGAGGGGACATCCACAACTTCTCTGGGCAACATATTCCAGTGTCACACCATCCTCATGATAAAGAATTTCTTCCTAATCTAAATCTACCCTCTTTCAGTTTAAAGCCATTACCCTGTGTCCTATCAGTACATTCCGTTACAAGGAGTGTATCTCCAGATATCCTGTAGGTCCCCTTTAGGTACTGGAAGGCCGCTATAAAGTGTCCATGGAGCTTTCTTTTATCCAGGATAAACGATCTCGTAGTAGAGATGCTCTAGACCTTTGGTCATATTCATGGTCTTCCTCTGGACTCACTCCAAGTCCATATCCTACTTATGCTGGGAACCCCAGAGCCAAACACAGTACTCCAGGTGAGGACTCATGAGGGCAGAGTAGAGTGTGAGAATCACCTCCCCCAAACTGCTGATCATGCTTCTTTTTGGTTATAGTTGGCTTTCTGGGCTTTTAATTCCACATTGCTCTTGCTGAGCTTCTCATCAGTCAACACCCCCAAGTCCTTCTCTCCAGAGCTGCTCTCAATGAGTTCTTCACCCAGCCTGTTCTGATATCTGGGATTGCTCTGACCCCAGTGCAGCACCTTGCACTTAGACTTCTTGAACCTCACTAGGTTCACATGGGCACCCTTCTCAAGCTTGTCTAGGTCCCTTTCCATGGCACGCTATTCTGTTGTTTCGGCTGCACCATTCAGCTTAGTGTCATTTGCAAACTCAATGGAGTGCACTCAGTCCCCCTCTCCATGTCACTGACAAACATGTTATGTAATACCAGTAAAAGAAAAAGTAATTCCTAAGATATAATTTGTCTGACTAATATTAGAGGATATATATCATCTTTTTATGAGAAGTATCATACTTGAAAGCTACCTGTTTCTCTTTGGCTTTTGCAAGATTGTAAGTGAGCAGCTTAAACTTAGACAGCTAGTCCCCTTCACAATACCTGTAGCCCCACGGATTAATGATGACTGAGAATTTTCGGTATTCTTGGTTTCTATAAGTCTTCTTGTTTCTTACCCAACACCCAGTAGAGGGTATTTAGCTATTTGAAAAGAAGGAATAGAAATCTGCTCTCTGATTAAATCCAGCATAAGCTGTAACAGGTTTCAAGAAGGAAAGAAAGAAAAAAAGAAGATTTGAAATAGGGTTTGTTTGTTTGTTTGTTTGTTTAATGGAATGGAATGGAACGGAACAGAACAGAACGGAATGGAACGAACAGAATGGAATGAAACAGAACAGAACAGAACAGGACAGAACAGAACAGAACAGAACAGAACAGAACAGAATAGAATAGGATGGAATAGAATAGAACAGAATATAATAGAATACTTCAGTTCAAAGGGACCTTGAAATGTCATGTAGTCCAACTGCCTGACCACTTCAGGCTAAACAAAAGTGAAAGCGTATTAATGAGGTCATTGTCCAAATACCTCTTGAACCCTGACAGTCATGGGATATCAACCACCTAAAAAAGAAGCCTTTTCCAGCGTTTGACCTCCCTCACAGTAAAGATATTTTCCTAATATCTGGTCTGAGCTGCCCCTGGTGCAGCTTTGTGCCTTTCCTGTGTATCCTGACATCAGCAACTGGAGAGGAGAGACCTCTCTCTTTATTTACCCCCTTCAGGAAGTTGTAGAAAGCAGTGAGGTCACCTCTTTGCTTTCTTTTCTCCAGACTAGACAACCCAAGTGTCTGCATCTTTATGTTTACAATATCTCGTTAGGCAATTTTAAAAGAATCTAATAAAACCCACAGTTGCTTCACATTAGGTATGCACCTGCCGTAGCAAGTATAAAAATAGACATAGTAAAAATAGTCCTCTAAAACCTTTGAAACATTATTTTCACTTTAACATGTAATGATACATACAGAATATCTATGAGTTTGATAGCACATAAAGGTTTTATCAAAGTCACTGAGAACAGCAAGGATTATTCACTCCTGGCCTTTTCTGTTCATAATGAAGTGAAATATACAAACCAGTAAATATTTCTATGACACTTTGAAATAGGTCTATTATAGTATCCCATTCCATGCACATGAGTTATCTCAGTTGCCAAAATTCCTCTATTTGATTGTTGTTCTTACTGTTTTTGTTGTTGTGTTTTTTTTTTTTTTTTTACTGTCAAGTGAATAATGATGACATATAAGAACAACCTATTTTTTCTTTTGATGACAGCTCACTGACGTCCTCAAGATGTTTATTTCCATGACCTATGTTCCTTCCTTTCTATCCATCTTTTTGATATACCAGTTAACTGGTTTTATCCAGAAAATCAGAAGTTACAAAATGATTTATCCGATAACAGATCATAAGAAAGCATGACTTATATCCGTTTACAGGGCACCCATCACCCATTTGATGATATATTTGCAGTAGAACAGTTTATTTTTATTTTATTTTATTTTATTTTATTTTATTTTATTTTATTTTATTTTATTTTATTTTATTTTATTTATTTTATTTTGACACCTGATACTGACAGTAGCTTGAGCTCAGCTGAAAATAGTGGACCATCTCTACTAGCTCATGACTAGCTCGTGACTGCGATGTTCAGCCTTGGAAGGCCAAGTGAAGAGATATTACTGAGAATAATATATATTGCTGACAAGCACCAGAGAGGTCCTAAGCTGACCATATATATACATATATATATGTATGTGATCTTGAATTTGGTCTGAATTCTCCTGAACAGAAGTGGGTGAAGTCTCCTGAGCAGCCAAGTGTTGAGACAACTGCTCTATTCAGTCCCTTGTAAACACAGCTGTAGGCACGTCTGCATGATGAAGAGCATGTTATTAGATATTAATACATTACCATTAACTCTATGAACTGTGACCCTGCTTAGAAATATCTGGAAAACTTTAGATGGTTTACAGGTTTACAGTTGTTAAAAAAACATCTCCTAAAGCTACTATGTATATTACTATATATTGTGTTAATCAAGAAGATATGGAAAATGGCAACACTACCATCTGATAAAGATTCAGATATACACAGATACAATTTTTTTTTTTATTTTTATTTTTTTTTGAGAAATATAGAGGGTCCTTGTTCATAGGCTTCTTTTTCCCTTTCTGGCTTTCTTATCCACTTTCTTTTCCTTTTCTGTTGCCTCCCATTTCCTCCTTTTTTCTTCTCTAGTCTTCACTTTTTTTTTTTTTTAGTGTTTTTCTTCGCCATTTTTTTTAACACTGCACTACTTTATTTTCCAGATAAGATGTTCCTCCCTTAATCCAACTGATAGTTCATCCCCTTATTCCTCATAAAGACATTAGTAAATTTAGTTTTGTTGAACACACTCTGAAAATCACTTTGACATGAAAATGGAGTTTAGTCTGTGATGTCTCTTCCTGCTCCTAGGATACAATTTCCCTTGATCTCAACAGTGCATGTTGTGGTAGTACTGTGGAATTCAGTTTATTTTCTTAGAACTCCATAGATAGTTTACTAAAAGCTTTGTAGTGTGTATTGTATAAAACACTGTAATTTGCACTAATTTGCTATACTCTTCAGTTAACAGCATGCTACCAATTTAAAACTGCTCTGTGCAATCTTGTAACCACCAGGAAAGAAGAACAACTGAAATAGAAAGAAAAGGAACTGCTGGAGAGAATATGGGGATGACACCACCCCTGGTAGATAATGTTCAGTAAGTCTTCATCCAGAAACTATCTAGGGAGAGAATTATAATACTTAAAGGTAAGGAATTAACAAAACTCTAGATGGAGAAAAACACTTAAAAAACAAGGACTTTTTCTATTAAAAAGAAAAGCAAAACTGGTACATTCAACATTATACAAGCTATCTGCTTTGAGTTTTTATGGCTTTTCTTTATACTGTGATTTTCCCAGTGTGTCCAGAAATTATGCTATAGCTGTGCTTTTCAACATTTTATTTCATATAAACTCCTTGAAGCTTAATAAATAATTTGATAAATCATGATGATAAGCATGCAATACTGTGGAAAAAGTAGCAAGCATTTTGATACTACTTTTAAAGCATAGAAGACTGAAATTCTTCAGATTGGATAACCTGTTACAAGTTTTATGTAATAAGACTTTCTACAGCATCATTTCAGGACCTCAGAAACAAGATTTCCTACTGAAACCAGCCATTTTTTATATTAACATTGAATTATTTATGAATATGCTTTGGAGCAGAAAATAATTCTGAGAACCCAAAAAAGTATCTTGCCAAGATATGGGGTGTATATTAAAATGTTCGCCTTCCATCAATCACATCCTGACCTTCCTAATAGAAGAAGATAAGATATTCAAGGCTAATCATGCGCTATGAAAAATTAATTTAAACCTAATACATATTAGGTTTATTTCACTTTTTCTTTTATTCCAACAGACTTTTTTTTTTTTCCTTTATATCTGGACTACGTAGTTCAATGCCCATTTCTACTTGATATCTACCATATTTTTATTTGGGCATTTTTAGAAGAATTTTTCTTGTAGGGACTGCAAAATTTTCCCGTAATCAAATCACTGCTACACTCCACATTGCTATGCCAAATAGCAAAAGAGTGTATTTAAATACCCTTTGCTTTAACCTTGTGAGATATAGACTACATATAATGTATTTACTTTAGTTAAGGACTACAGGAGCAGGCCTCTGCAGTCTAACTTACTGAATTATTAAATGAACCTGAATATAATATAAAGCAGAACATGCTCTATGAATTCTATATCTATTGCTAGAGGGAATAGGATTTATCTAATTACATGTCTGTGTATGTTTTTATTGCTTTTTGTAGACTTTATCTAAAGTCACAGAGAAACATAAGGCATGATTTGTAATGCAGACATCTACATCTGAGAAGTATTGCAACCTGCAAATGGTTGCTTCTCTACAGTGACTTTGAAGACAGTCTAATTTTGATAGTACAGATACTTTAGATACTAAGTTACACTAATTTTGTGTAGAGACAAAAATGTTAGGTGAGACTAAGTCCATCTTATAGTGCAAATTGGAGGACAAGGGGGAGTGACTTAAAAAGTGTAAGGAAACTAAAAGTGTAAGGAAAGTAAACTTTTTTTTTTTCCTTCTTCATTGATATTTGAGTAGCCAAAGACTTTTTTGTCCAACAAAGCATCTTTGTCATCCGATCAACAGCAACTTTTAACTTCAGGCTTTATATAATTTTTTGGCTACTCTCTGCTTGAGATAAAGTACACTTTCATACTGTTTACTTTTAACTGTGAGAGAATCATACTAAAAAGCATAGGAATAACACAAAATTTTAAACTAATTTAAATTTGTTTCTATGGTTTTAATGTTATTTGTCTAAGTGTTGTTTTGAATTTTTTTTTCTGCATTACTTAGGTTCATATGCATTTTTTTTCCAACAAAACAAGGTGTTTAAAAACACTTATATTTTTTCCCCTTGCTTTTTAGTTTTACTTTTTAAAGCTTACTTTTTTTTAATGAATCCTAAGATATTCTTCATTAATTAGAGGCCAAAACCATAACATTTTCCTAATTGCAACTTGCATTAGAGAAACTGTAACTAAAAAGGTCCAAAAAGATAAATATTGACTTAAGACATGCTCACACAAATGAACATCACAGGAAACACAGTCTTGAAATTTCATAAAAGCCACAGCTTTAAGTGACCTTAAATGAAAAAGATTGATTACTTTCTTTAGTATTCTTAAAAAAGGAACTCAAAATGTACTTTTCTGAATATGCTGTTTCTGAGGACCTGATGGTCACTTCCATCTCCATTTGTCATGTAAAACAAGTGGCTAAATGTTAAACTTCACACTGAATTTAACATCTTGGTAAGAATGCCTTAAGGGAACAGAAACGTGCTTCTGAGAATTTAATGTGATTTTCAAAATTCAGGGTATTAGATTACCTCTTCCTCCTGAGGGATTAAAAGGGCAAAAAAATTGTGACACCTATACTTTATAAAGTTTTCTGAACAGCGTCATCTCTGAAGTTAAAACTTGGTGTGAGCTATTGGAAATGCTACCAATTCATAATTCCACTATAGGAGCTGAAGCTCCTATAGTCAAGTTGCTGTGTGAAGAAACTTCAAAATTCACATACATGAAAACCAAGCCTTAGGTGATCCTATATTATATGCTTCATTTAAGAAGCCAGACTCTCTAGGATTTCTCAGAAGACCATAGGCAGAAACAGACTTCTCCTGAGCAAGATTCAATGCATTTCTACCAGCTTTCTCTTTTTATTTGGACTCTTTCTTCTTTGGCCACAGTAGGACCCGGAGAAAGTATCCTCCTACTTTTAAGGCACCTTAGTGTTCTGGTTTTGAAGAAAATACTGAAGATTAAATCTGACTATAATTGAAAGGCTTAAAAATTGGACATGGGAAAATCCTCCTATCTACTTCATTAAAAAATAGCTCTCACAGAAATGGGAGAGACAATAATCAAGAAGAAAAGTGAATTAGTTTACATATATTTTTGCCTTTGTGAATAACCTCAGATTCTGATCTGTAATATCATATTTTTAAACTAAAACATGTTGCAACATTAAATTATTTGGTGACTATATAATGTTTTGTTTTGGAAGTTAATGGTTTAAGCCAACTATTCATCTAAGATTGTTTATTTCATCATATTGGTATTATGACTGTTCCATTGATGCATAGGAAATTGATACACTCAGTGCAGATGAATACTGTGGAAGTTAGATATGTAAATTACATTTTATACATAAAATGAATCCTAAACCTTAAAATATTATTTTTATATTTCAGTGATGAGGTTCAATGTCTATGTCTTTATAATAAGACAGAGGTGACCGATATTGTAATTTCTTATTCCACAATCTTTTTTTTTTTTTTTTTTTTCACTTACCATTATGATAAAGAGTCCCATTTGCAAATAGGGTAACTTTAAAATTTAATCTAGCACCTGATTGGATAAATAAGGTCAAATCTCTGCTTTTATTTATCCATTTAGGATGAAGCAAATGAATACTGTTACACTGAACATCTGTCACCCTTTTTCACCATAATTCATCTGACAAAATGGTCAACTCTACATCATTTTCTTTGCATCATTTTCTTGACATAATAGAAATGAAGTCATTGCAATAGAGCACTGTCATAAAATCAATTTTTCCATCTTTGGAAATAAATGTCTTGGCTTTGCATCAGCATTAATGTGGCAGCTGGAGATCATTAACCTAAGGCAACTATCTTTTCCATTGTCATTATTTCTTAATTAAGAACATACTCCTGAGCACTTTTTTGGGAAGTTTCAATTTTTTCAAACTAATTTTAGGAATATAAAAACTTACGTTGTTATGTTACATTAATTATGTTTCTTGAAGGAAGCAATTGGAAATGTAGGGGAGAATTTTTGTAAGAGTAACCATATCTACAAAATTTAATTACAAGAAACTCCAATATCTAAATATGAAATATTAATAAGAAAATATGCTGAATGACTGAAAGTAGTTCCAATACAATAAAATTTAAAACTGTAAGGTTCTAGATATGATCTCATGTCTCTCAAATTTTGTATGTATAAAGAATATTAATATACTCATTAAAGATATGAACCTTATTAAGATTAAAGTTTTAATATACATACACCACTGAAATTAAATTTTTTTTATATTCTGAATTTTATCCCTTCTTTGTTTTTGTTAAGCCTAATTTCTGAGTTGATCACAAGTAATGACAACAGAGTAAAAAGATATATTAGTAAAACAGCTAAATTAAAGAATTTTCCCTGCTAAATCCATGAATAAATTTTTAAACCTCTTGCAATTTACTAGTAAATATTTCTGAGTATTTTATTTTCATCATTGTTCTTTCATTTCTGCTTGGAAATTGCACAAATATTTTGCAATGTGCTTAAATAGGCTTGTTATAAAAAATAGTTAGAAGTCTCTATAGTCTCTACAGAAGTCTGCTTGTTATGCAGTTCTGTTTTACATTCTCCGATTTCATAAGAAATATATAACTTGACATAAACAAAACCATATAACTGATTTAACTAGCCAACACATAACAGATTGCTGAATTTCACTTTCAGGAGGTATTCCAGTGTCTGGTTTAAAATTTGCATGTAGTGATATTAATATACCACTAAAATATGAACACTGAATATCAGTAGAAAATGGGTAAGAACACACCACTAAGGTAGCTGAATCTTTATTCTACTGCTGCTTATGCCATCCAAATAACTATCTATTCAAAACATGAAGCAAAAAATAATACATCCAGCAACACTTAACTATTTCTGGAGAAAAATCATATCAGAACGACTGGAAAAATTATGAAATTCTGTATTCATTCAAGTAAAAGTCCAACCTGCAGCTGAGCTTATGGGACACAAGAGTCCATTTAATTCTAATAGGTTAAGAATATCCAAAACTTGTGAAAATGTTGCTTCATGCCACAATAAAGGCAGTTCACAAGCTATTACACACCAGGGAATTCATCCCACTTTAATGGGCACAAAACCTAACTAGGACTGAATACCTATATAGTTAACTATTGCTCTTAGTGGCAACTATTTCTTTGCATGGATTGTAAGTGATAGCCTAGCCACCTCAGCAGGGCTCTTAATTTGTATGCTTAATTTAAACTCTCACGTTAGTAGAATGTGCATGTCTCAAACCTTTGAGCAGAAGGCCCAGTTGTCAGAGATTTCTCCCTTCCTTTGCACACCTTCCAAAAATGCCTGGACAATTACCCTCTCCAAGTATTCCATGTGTGTACATGAAAAACACACTCAAAAATGACTGAGCAGGACATGAATAAAAAAGATATGACTTTGGCAGCTTGTAGCCTTCTCATGCCATTTATACCATTAAAAAAAAAAAAAAAAGATAAACATAAACAATGTAAGCTAAGGTGCATTTGGAAGAGGGAAAAGTGTGAATTGATGTAAACACCAGAATATAAATATCCTTTGTTCTTGTTATTTTTGCTATCCAAATGTGTTGAACTCTTATCACTGAAGTCCTTGTTCTCATTTATCAATAGTAGACAAGAAGCTGCAATAAAACTCCCATCTTCTTCCCAAAATCATCTTTCTTTACTAGAGATTGATTTCATGATTTCTTTTGATTAAGCACTTTCCAAAAAATACACGTGAGGAAAGAGGCACTAACGTGAGATCAAATCTAACATTGTTTTAGAGAAGACAGTATTTGTGAAAATAATTTAAAATCACCTCTGTCATACCAAATTTTAAGAGATTTGGTTCACTCTAGACCTGACTCTGCAAACATGTGAACCGCACCAGCCCTTTGTTCAGTTCTATGAAATTTGTAAGAATTAAATGAACTTATTTCAACAGATGACAACTGACAAAGACAACTTCTGAAGTTCAGATTTTAAATATATCATGACAAGACTTCCAAATGGAAAGGGACATTTTGCACAACTTCAGGGAAAAAATTGCCTTAAAGTGACATCTATATTAGTGTATAAAGCAGGGCCCCAAAGTTGGCCTCGTGAAGCAGGTCCAATGTTGCACATACTGTCCAGTTGTTAGCACAGTTCTTTGTTCTGTTCTGGATTCTGCCAGTGTGAGGCATCCCAGACAGGGCCATGCTACAGTTCAAGGAATGTCATGTTCCACACATTCTTCCCAGCACTTTATTTCCTCATAAGTGATAAAATATAGTCACGCAAATGTGAGCTATGTCACACCCTTAAATCTTAGGGCCAGAGAACTGTTACGGGTCTGTATATTATTATAGACACAGCCACAGTCCTACAAAAGGCTTGAGCAAAGATTTGTGGTAACTCACAATTACTAAGCAAATATTCTACCTATGAGAGAGGCTAGGGGATTAGGGACCATGGTGTTCAGTAATTTTAGGACCTACCTGGAATTGGGACTAAGGATTCTGCATAATTTACTTTGTAGGACTCAAAATATTTCAGAAGTGAGATCACAGAAAAGTGAAGGACTAGAGGATCAAAATTTTGAATTTATGTGCCTAACTGCCACTTTGCTGTCCTTGTTGCCAAATGGATAGAAACCTAGGTCTCTTTTCTCAGGTGACAAGAGATAAGACATGATAAAATGGACTCAAGTTGTGCCAAGGGAGGTTTAAATTGGACCTTAGGAATAATTTCTTCACAGAGGGTAGAAGCATTGGAATGAGGGTTGTGGTGGAGTCCCCATCTCTGGAGATATTTAGGAGACATGTGGACGTGGCACTACATGGGACATGGTTTAGTGATGGGACTTGGCTGATGCTTGGACTTGATGATTTGAAAGTCTTTTCCAACTTAATGATTCTATTATTCTGTGATTCTGTTTTTGTGGTTCAACCCAGCAGACAGCTAAACAACACACAGCCATTCACTCACTCTCCCCTCTCTCAGTGGGATCAGGGAGAAAACTGAAAAGACAAGTACAGGAACTCATGGGTTGAGATAAGAACAGTTTAATAAAAAAGAGAAAAGAATAGAAAAACAAAAACAAAAAGAAGAAACAAAGCAAGTGATGCACAATGCAATTACTCACCACCAGCCAACTGATGCACAGCCAGCCCCCTAGCTATGGCAGCCCTCCACAGCCAACTGCCCCCTGTTTTATTATTCAGCATGATGCCATATAGTATGGAATATCCCTCTGGCCAGTTTGGGTCAGCTGTCCTGGTTTTGTTCCCTTCCAGATTCCTGTGCACCCCCTGCCTCCTTGTTAGCAGGCTGGAATAAGAAGCTGAGTCCTTGGCTTAGTATAAGCACTGCTCAGCAAAAACTGAAACTTCGGCATGTTATCAACATTGTTCTCATCCTAAATCCAAAGCATAGCATCATACCAGGTACTAGGAAGAAAATTAACTCTATCCCATCTGAAGCCAGGACAATTGTCAGATGAATTAGAAAAAGACTGAGCTGAAGTCAGTTCATACTGGTAATTATAAACTAGTTAATTTTGTTGTGTCTGAATTTTTATTTTAAGTTTCTCAAATTATTTAATTAATATAGCCCTTAAGGTCCATTTATACTTCATGTAAATCAAATATAAATGAGTTGGCAATATTACCATGGGAAATGGAATGAAATTCATTAATATATTACTTGATTAGTTCTTATCATTAATTATTATTATTATTATTATTTTTTCCCTGTACGAATAAGAAATGCCTGCACTATAGGAAAATCCATCAAAAATTAATGTGTTTTATTAAACATCATTCCTGTCCTCCAGATACCCGAAATTACCAGCTCTTATAGAAGGATTCACATTCCTTAGTAGCCATGAACTGGTAGAGTTAGTAAGGTGCCCTTGCTAGAGTGTTATTTTTTTAATGGTATATTGATTACCAAGGAGAATCAGTATGCCGGCCAGAAAGCGTTAAGATTTTTGGGATGTTAAACAGATATAGCTTTGTGCACAAACTCAGGCTGGTAGTTAAACACAGGTTCTGAGGACAATATGTCATCTGTTGGAAGTGTTCCTGTGGAATTTTCTTCTCTCATCATTCATACTTATTTCTCTCATCTTCCTTCTCTCAGATGAGGTCTGACAACTAAAGTGGCATTAAATAGCATGAAAGCCAGCCACAAAAAAAAAAACACAACGTTTTGAAGGCTCTATGTCCCAAATACTATTATATGACACAGGACCAATACAGAACACTATGAGGCACCTGAGTATGTGCTCCCTCCCACCATTATGTGATTTCTGAAATGACAATGATTAAAATTATTGCATAATACAAAATGATTATGCAATAAGCTTACACCCTACTGGTGCACTTTTTTCACTAATAATGTTTTATTGTTACTAAATTAAAAACTGAAAATACTTTACAATTCATGAATTAGACTTGGCATTACGCTTACATTGTTTTTTTTTGTTTTTTTGTTTGTTTGTTTGTTTTTTTAAATCTATTAATATTCCTTTTTATCATGCACTAAGCATGGTAGACATAGGTGCATTGACAGTTGTAAAACAAAATATTGTGACCATAGCCTATATGTATGTATATATATATTTTTTTCTTTTCCTAAAGAAGGTGAAAAACTAGAAACATGAAAAACTAGAAACATGAACTAGAAAATGTTCTAGAGAGTATTTTTAGTCAATTCAGAAACTTTATGTAATAAAAAATAGAGGTATGTATGTTAAATAAACTCTTTATAATAGAAAACATTTTGAATAAGCATCCAAAAGTTTTTTAAAATTATATTAATAACAATAGTGTATCAGTTAATTTCCTCTCATTATAACCTCAGTTTTAGGGGGGGGGGTGACATTTGCATTAGTCTCCAATCATTACGAACATTGTAGAAAAATGGGAATTATATTTTAAAATGGATCACCACTGCTATAACTTCATCAAGAAAAAATCACCATGACATATACTGTCCGCAGTGGAGAGCTAGTACAAGAAAAAGCCTACTCCGTCCTTGCGAGTGTCATGTATAATGAATGTATTTGACAAATTTTGAGATCTTTAGTAATACATAACGACATAGAATGATTGAAACAGACTATTAAATATATTCTTACTATTCAAGTTCATGAATATACAGAAAAGGTACGCATTTCATTTCACCTGGTGCGATGAAAATCCCAAAGCAACATGTTTATCAATTTATGCCCATTGAAATTAGAGTGTTACACTATCCTGTCAAAATTGGAGCTTTAAGAAGAATTTAAAGAGTCTCCTTTACTTGTTGTGTACACTGAAATGAAAACTGTGCATAGTGAATAGAGTATGCTGTTAACATGTGAATGTTATCAACTATAACTTAGTTGTGTCTCACAATTTCTAAATAAAGGAGAAATAACAACTACCTTCAGGAAGGACTTGGCATTTGCCAGGTGGCCATTTCTGGCCATTGACTGATACAATTCTACCCTATTGATTCTATTACGTATTCACATAAATGACATGCACTCAGAATTCTACATGAACTAAATGGTTTAATTTTTTCAGTATTAATTGCTGACAACATGGATATTCAAATCACCACAGTTTCATTGATTCAATGTAAGTTTAGTGTAGGATAATAATTTAACAAATGGAGAAATGCACTTTTCACTTAGCATAAAGATTTTGAACTGTTGGCGTTTAGGAGATACAAATAACAAATAGCCAGTTAAACTGTCTTGAATTTTGACTTCACAATGTCTCTTCTTTGGTAGTACCAAAACACTACCTTGTTGGTACACTACCTTGGGTAGTGTTTTCAAAATCACTGAGTGACGGGCAGCTTCATTGAGTTCAATGGTTAAGATGGTTTCACTGAAAATAAAGTTAGACCAAAAATGAATGCTTTTGAAATACTATTTAATACCATTTGGGTCCAAGGGAACAAAATCAGTCTTTTCCTATTGAATAATTTTCTGTCTTTCTTACCTCAGTTGTGTCTAATACATTTAGGATTTGGAGTTATTTCTGTGCATTCCATAGATGTAATAGCTATGACCAAAAGCCTGTTGACACTTAATACAACCATGAAAGTAATAATATAAAAATATATATAATCCAAAAGACATTTGTTGCCAACATGAAGAATTTTATTTAAGTAAATCTTTAATATAAAGGGCATGTTCTTTACCTGAATCTGTTCTGAACTTTACTGTAAAAGTCCTGGTTACACTGTGTTTTGATATTTGCATTTCTGCAAAGCAAAACATTCTTATTGATATACCCAAATGTATAAAAATGCACAGTTAAAATAACTTGGTAAAAATTCTACTGCAAGCAATATACTTTCCGTATGAACTAGATTATTAATAATAAAATAATAGTACTTAGCAGTAATTAAATGTTACAGTATACTATTACAGAGTAGCAAGCAGAACATTTCATATAGTGCACATTATTTTTCCTCTCTTACTTAAATCTTTTTAGTAAGCACACACACCATGACAGCAGTAAACACAATAATGAATGAATATGCACAGATACTACTAGATCATTCTTCCTATTAAAATTATATTGCATGTAGCAATGATGTTCTGGCTGCTCAGTGTTATTTCTGGGTCAACATCATATCTCTCCAGGAAAGGTGATTTTTGCTGTTGGCCTGACTTTCCCTCTTTGTGATTTAACTGACATAGTTGAAACCATGCCAAGGTGTGAGAGCATTTCAAGTTCAGCAATGATGAAAGCAGCTTGGATAAGTGCCATGAACAAGCTACTTTCTGAGAGAGAATTGGAACACAGATTCAGTACATGATAGTCTTGAAATGAGAAAAAAACACACACTTTTCCATGGTGAATACCGTTATGCCCCTTTTCTCATTTTTCCTTCTCATAAGAAATAGGTCAAAGAATATGAATTATATAAATTAATACAATAATATATATATGTATTATATATTTCATTCCTTCTAAACATTATTCTAAATTTTGTATTAAAATGTAAAGGTGGAAGTATTTAAATGAAGTCACGTTTACAGTAATCCTATCTATAGATAGGATTCTATTATCAGAGAAAATCAATTACTTCAAGGTAAAAAGAAATTTTCTTCAGACGAGCATAGGAAAGAAAAAGCTATCAGAATTTAAGACGAAAACTGTGTTTCTTAATGGAGATCCACATATCATTGAACCTCAGTGTGTACTTAACAGTATTAGTCAAAACAAAGGATCAACCCCTAAAACTCTCAAAGCTTCCAATCTGCTTATAAAAAAACCTACGGTGATGTGGAGCATAGCAGCAGCCTATGTGACATATAATTTCTTCACGATTTATTTATTTATTTATTTATTGCCAGAGCTTTCAGCTAACAAGGAAGGAAACAAGACTGAAAGCTACAGCAGCGTCTAGTGGGCATGCATGCTCTAAGAGACCAGCTGGCCAGCTAGAGCTTCAAGGCAGCTGGGAAAGGCAGCAATTCTTTAGAGGGCAGAAGAAAAAAGTGTGAGAGTGAGGAAAAAAGAAAAACAGATGCAATGTTTGGAGAGAACAAAAGGATGTATATTGGCTCTGGGATTTTTCTAAAATTTTTTTTGTCTATCACATTTTTTTTTTGTTTAATAAAGAAGTCATCACTCTGTAGATGTGGTTATTTTTATGGTCTTCACCTCACCAGTTAAAAGGACATGATCCCTTCAGTACAACTTGTTCATTACACAGGCATGATTCCTACAATAGCCTCCCAATCAGGGTCAAATATAGTTGTGATTTGCAGTCTGTATTGAGTGACAAGCCAGCTGACTGAGACAGGTGGTACATCATAGTAAGGCTTTAAGGCATTCCAAAATTTCAATTTAATTTCAAAAGGTAGACTATAAGTGGAAAAAATAACTAATTCGTGTAAGGACAAAGATAATCTGAAATAGCTACGGTACTCATAAATTACACAGTCATAGAACAGCCTCTAATTAATTTTTATTGTCTGAACACAGTAGAGTTGGTGTCAGCATAGTACTACAATATACATACAGTATCATTACAAATGGATGTGCAGAAGGTTTACTGGTAGTATTATTGGTACAAATTATGAGAAAACACTGTCAATGTTGTGGCTGTGTACATGGTTATATTTGTATATATAAGACATCAAAAAAATCCACAGAATTTAAGATGCACATTTCAACCTTATCATTATGAAATATTTATGTTTTAATATGCCAACATTTATGTGACCAGCTTCACTGAAACTGAACTGTTAAGGATTCATTGATTAAACATAAAGTTACGAGTGTATTTCAACTGCACCTTCTTTTGGAGGCTGTCATTTATTCTAGTCCTAAAGCTACCTCTGCTCTACACAAATCTTGATTAGAAATTTTCGCAGGTAATAATTATTTCTATCTGTGACATGGAACCATGAGTAGAGATCCTTTTTGTACTGATTGATTAAGCCCACTACAACTCAGGTGAAAATCTTTCTCTTTGATACTTGAGGGGGTTTTAAGAGACCTCAGAGCTACATAACTTTAGAGCAGGTGGAGGATACTTTGGACTTTTAAGACATAGGCATTTGGGACCAATCCAAAAGACAATTGGAAGATACTAGAGCATTTTTGATAGAAATTCAGAGGAAAATTTAAAGTGTTTGCCTGTAGTCACTAACTGAGAAGGGATAAACTGTCTGTAAGCATCTTGTAGAGAAAGGCAAACCCTTACTTTTCTGATATTCTAAACCTCATGTGTAAGTTTAGAATAAAATATGAACCTTTGAAAAATTTAATATTCAGTGAGCTTTCATCTTCATGGCTTTTCTCCAGCTTATATTTTACAAAGAGGCAAAACCTGATTATATTCCCTTGGCATGTGAGTGCAAGAGAACAGAACATGTGAAAAATGCCTCACACTTTCACAGGCATGACAAGCAACAGCATCAATTCTTTGTTTTCTATGTGACAGGAGACCTCTATGCTAGACCCTAACAAGAGAAGCACAGTCCTGCCTGATGGCTGCTGTCTCGGGGGCTAACCAATAGCCTTCTGGGAGAGGAAGTCCCACCATGGACCTCAGCTCTGGGGAAGTGTGCAGCTCCTTCAGGGTTTTTTTTTTGTCTCTCTCTCTCTCTTTTTTTTTTTTTTCTTTTATTTTCTTTTCACTTAGACTAGGCAATTCCATAAAATATGTCTATAGAATATAAAATTAGAAGCTAAGAGGACAATTAAGAATCCTTCCCATTCAAGTCAATGACCAAGGTGGACTCGAGATTTAAGTAGAAGCCACTACTCAAATTATCGATGTACTTAAAAATCATTCTATTTGAAATAAACCCAACCTTCTTTTACTACTGCTGTTTCAAAAAATCACTCAAAAAGGTCAAATCATAAGCTGGCATATGGAAGCTTTCTCGTAAGATAAATAATACATGGAATCCTCTTAGAGATAATGAGACAAACCATTACTTCTGTAAAAAAATATTTTTTATCCATGCAAATATTATGATCTTTTATAATTATGTTAATATGTCATTTATATTCATGGTTCAACTGGTAAAATCATTAAATGTCTTAACATTAACTTTGATTGCATACATATAACATTAACTTTGATCACACAAGTATTGCACAATCACTGTTTTAAGTAGTTATGAAGGTGACCGAATAGGTTCCAATGGAGTTTAATTTAACTGGATTAGGAAATATTTTTCCTTTGATTTTTAAATAATACTTTTGATTTAGTTATTTTATATACAGACCATTGAAGTTTTCATTCTTTTATTTACTCATATAAAAATCAAAAAAAAAAAAAAAGGTTAGACACTTTCTAATCACAGAAGCATTTCTGCAAGTGAGCTAGAGTTTGAGGCTCTCTACTACAAAATTATCAGTTTATAACTGTTTTACCCTTTAAGGGATAACCCAGAAACAAACTTAGGTCCTGATCGAGCAGCTATTTTAATGCTCGTATATCACAAGTACATGATTAATTGTTAGGAGTAACTTCAACTGGTTAAGCTTAAGACCCTCTATTTCCTTGAGTAATTTTAAGCTTATGTTTAATACTTTGCAGGACCCAGGCTGCAGCAAGCTCTTGCTAACACAATTTCCAGCAGATTCCTCTGTAGCATGGAGGGCTTTGATGCCATTGAGAAAATGGTTGGATATCGATTCACAGAAACTGGGGCCTTTTACATTAGATGTGTACTAACAGCAAAGAAAGCTGGGAAGGGGTGCCCTGAATTCACATTAGAAGAATCACAAGGCATATAGAAAATTTCTGTGAATAATCCTGACATCACAAATTACAACTTGCCCCTTCAGTACTTTGAGGAGGAAGAGGATGGCTAGCAGTGGGATTTTCTCCTCTACAGTAGGTTCATTCATTGACCTGGCCTTTTAGAACATGAAATTTGAGTGACTCCTTTCCCCTTGCTCAGGCCATTTTCACTCTTTAAGGCCTATCTCTCTGGGATGTCCATGGTGGAACATTGCACTCAAGGAACGAAAGAAATAAACCATATCCAGTTCCTCATTTCTGGGGGTGCCATCCCTGGATACAGCTTCACTTTCATGAAAAGGGCCAAAGAAACCCTCAGTGTCTGCTAGTCTTATTGCAAACATAATCCTTTTTTTATAAGGTTACTCATCATCCTTGGAAACTTCTCCTAGAACAGCAAACATCAAAAACTAAAACACTTCTCTGCCATACTTGTGAATTCTTTCAAGTCTGCATTAATTTCTTCTGACTGCAAGAGGTGTACCATAACCTCCTCTTCTCCTTGACTGGACAGATTCATATTAGCAAGTCTCAGGAAGCTCTTTAGTTGCACAGATATCTCAAGATACCACAGTTCTGATCTAGCACAGTGAAGATGGAATGAAAAGGAGAGGGGTTGTCACAGATCTATTGGACACTGTCCTCGTTTTCACCATGATCTGTTACCCTGCTCAGAGGTACTGCACACCACCTCCGAAACAGTCTCTTTTCCTCCTGTCTTGCTCCTGGACTTTTCCCCTATTTGTAAAGATGCTCTCTGCAAGAACATCTCTCCCTCTCTCTCTCCCTCTCTCTCTCTCTCTCTCTTTCTCTCTCTCTCCTCTCTCTCTCTCTCTCTCTCTCTCTCCCTTTTTCATTTGCTTGTTTTGTTTGACTGTTTTGTTATTGTTGTTGTTTTGTTTTGCTTTCCTTCTAGAAAGTACTGAAATCCTAGACTGTCTTCTTCTCCCTCTCATTCCAGCCATTCTTTGCTCTCCGTGGCAGCCTGGATGTGGAAGCCAATGTCAAACAAAAGAGGCTGGGATATATCAAACACAGTTTTCCATTGCAACTAGCTAACAGGACTAGGGTTTTGGCTGAAACCATATCAATTATTCTAGAAGTGTTAAATGTTATCCTTAGAGATGATCTAATCCAGGAGGGATAGAGGTTTTCTGTGTTTATGTATGTGTTTGGATTAAATCAACTGCAAGCTTTTTAAAGTAAAGAAGGCTTGATGTGTTTTTACATTTTGCTTACTCTTTTTTTTAGATAGAAATGCATGCTTTTAATTGTTTGATTATAAATTATGTTCTTGAGGGAAAAAATCAAAAAGTAACAATTAAAAATTACTTCAGTGACTCTAAATTGGCAAATATTTACACAGTATTCCTGCTATCTTTTTTTTTTATTTTTTAATCTCTCCTCTCTCTTTGGGGTAACTATGTCTCTTTAAAATGCAAGTAGTGTTTTCAAAATACAGGTTACTATTTTTAATATCATTGTATGTTTGAAACCTTTAGAACATTAGCATATAAATCTGGAATAATACTACTTAGCTGCCTTTATACCTTAAATTCTGATTACAACATGTATTTTACTTTAGTTCCCCTATTTCTGAGCTCTTCAGAAAACATGAATAACTCAAGTAGACAGAACAACAACTGAAAAACAAAACTGAAGTGTAAATGGGAACAGATTTCAATGTAGAAAAAAAAATCTCTTTCGAAAGATCACGTTCTCTAGAGGATATAGTACTGAAAGAAATACTGTATTAACGGTTTTGTTGTTGTTACAATACTTCAATTGTACAGATGCTTTAAATGAATCTTTACCTTGTTACATTTCAACAGAAAAAGCACATTCCCAGCGATATAACTCATAATTGGTCATAATAAGCACGTATTATCTATAAATAACCTAATCGACATTCAGCAAGGAATTGCATAAATGAGCCCTTCTACATATTGCACCTTATAATGAGCCACTACACAACTAATGACTTATTAGTGCCATGGGCAACAAATGATTAATAGTCAATTCAAAAGTGACTTTTTAAGGGTATAATTGCTACCTTTTCTAATTTCTGAAGGTTAGAGAGAATTAATGTCATGTTGGCACACTAGACCTAATAGAGTAACATCATTGTTTGTCAACAATGCACTAGGAGTAAGGGTGGTTCCTGAGAGCTGCTTGCACTAAACCGAGTATGCACTCTCATTATGGATTTCCCAGATTACAGTCAAGTACTCTGTGGTGAATGTTGTCTGGTCAATATTAGGGAAATTTGAGAGCAGCTAGCAAGTGTGAGCTGAAACTACCAGTGAATATAAAGCATTCAGACTCTGCACAAATGCTTCTGAGCCCAGAGCTTGCTGCTAACTTAAATTCTGGCACATAACTCATTCACTCCTCCAGCTGCTGCCTCTGCTTGCTTCCCATTTTCCCTTTGGTGTTTATGTGTTGGCTTTTCGAGGAATGTAGACTAGACACTGCTCAGCACCTGCATGAACAAAACCCCCACTGCATGATGATTGGTAGGAAAAGGCCATAAATATGCGAGGCTAGAAGCAATTAACATTTTTTATTTCTCTCTCTATAAATTGTATTTGGTGTATACCAAATTCTAGGAAGGCTTTCAATATACCAATGTTCGCTATTATTATTATTGGTAACACACTGACCACAGTTTGTGCAATCTGAAATCCACAGAAGCCAGTGGAAAGTGTCCTGCTAAATCCAGTGGCATTAAATAAGCTAATAACTAAAGGAGATGGAAAAAAATTGAACCTGATTATAGTGAGCTCTGTATGAGAACTGAAAGCTGCAGTGATGAAAGAAGCAAGTTTCTCTTCAACATTTCTGTTTTCATGTAGGGGAGTCAGTGGATAGACCAAAGAAGGCATCATGAAAGCTATAGCTTTGTGAGCATTTGACCCTGACTCAAGGTTATTAGGCAGGAACTTGACCAGGAGACGGTCTGTTCTGCAATTCAGCAGTCTCACAGGGCTAATGAGAGCAAAGTGTCACTTCCGACACCCATCTAATGCCCTCCTTCAAAAACCTTTGTGCACGAATGCTGACATGGAATGAATTAATTAAATAATTAATTAAGTGATATCTGCAGTTAAGCTAAGTTGCTGCCAAGGGAAAAAAAAAAAAAAGTGTGCTTCTTAAAGCCACACAGAACCTTATTAGAGGTTTTTGTTTGACCAAAGTTAAATTGTAGCATTATGCCCACCAGTGCACAGAACAAAGCAATTGCTTCTCAGATGAATACATCTGATTAACATCTGTGCTCTCAGTTTATTCAGGTCACTTGCTGAAGAAAGTGCTGAAGTTATCAGTGGACAAGCATGAAAAAGAAAAACATTAACAAACAACACATACAGAGATTGCATCTTCATAATGTGCATATGTATTATTCTAGGTTAATAAAGAATATGTCTGTGGTCATTCAGCTAACAGAGCTTCTTGCCTGACTACCACACAGTAGCTTAAAAGGGATTCTACACAGAAAAGAATACTATTCTGAAGAGCATTAATGCCTTGCAGCTTCAGCATAATGATGTAGCTTTGGATAATAGTGGTATTTAGTTCTTGCAGAGCACCTTTCATTGGAGGCTCTCGTTATCGTGCGGGTTAGTGTCAGAGAGCATTGGTAACGTTATTGCTTGCATCAGAGTGGAAACCTGTTTGTAAGGGTTGAATGTTATTAAGGATCTGGAATGACAAAAAGATAGAGTTATATAAAGTAGAGAATTATGCCTAATTTCACATTTCTCTCATGTTCCTGAGATTAAGTACCACTCTCAGTTGTACCTTCCAGTAGGATCTTCTTTCAATTAACCAATCAGTAGTTACTATATACTAATAATTTCTAGTGTATATAAAAATTCCTATTCTCCTATGAATTTCTCAGAGGAATAGGAACACTTAGCTTAAAAGGGAAACTTCAGGTTTTATTTAAAATTAAATTAAAAAAAAATCCTGCATAAGAACTTATTTCAGATACTTTTTCTATGTGTTTTTTGATTATGTTTATCTGATTATGTTTATCTGTTCTTCAGATTGAAGATTGCTCTTCAGTTATCACCTCCACCTCCTAAATATCTGGCTGTGTCAGAGACATTTTTGTCATATTATTTTAATATTTTGCACATGAAGAATTGTACCATGAACAGCTTAGCCAATACAGCAATGAACATACCATCCCATGCTCTACACCTATCACTCGAATCATTGCTGGAAATAATGGACTGCACTGGGAACAGAATTACAATGAGAAAATTTCAGAACTTTCTCATGCATATTACAACGTTATGTTCAATGAGTACACTGAATAAAAGCTGTAAAGGATTATCTAAATTTAATCCATCTAAGTACAACATGATTCAACAGCTGCAGCCCTCACTTGTAGCCACTGGCCATTCATTGTCTGTGCAGGTTTATTAGAATGCTGTTATGTTTGCTGCAGGAAATGTAAATGCAAATATTGCAACTGAGACCAAAAGGGAGATAAAAATTTCATGTTGTTCTCACAACATTTTTCTCTTTATGTTGGTACCCATGGGCTGGCAAAGGTTGTGACAATGGCTATGCTCTAATTTGTCTTTTTGAAAAAAACATAGGTTGTTATAAATATAAAAACAGCTAAAATCAAAATATCTGCAGCAAAACATATGCATTTTAAAAGTAATTAAAATGGTTTTATCTTATTCTTTGATAACCACTAGAAACATTATTGTTCAAAATCTTAACTATGACATGGATTGCTTTTATGTTTTTTTTTTTTTCTGGAATAAAACTAATTAGTAGCTAATACGTAGTTGCACCACACTTTGCATATAAGTGAATAGACAATAAAAACACTGAGGTTCATTAAAGTGATCAAAGAGAACTACATACTCTCCACTTCTTTTAATAAGTGTTCTACAGAGAGCTAGGAGTTCTTTAAAAAGCCTGAGTAGTCCTTGTCATTAATGTACTAAGTGAGGATAATTACCTAAATCAAGAGAACACAACATATTTGCAGTGAACTTTCCAAATTAAAATCAGCATTTGACTACTAACACAAATGAGCTTCAGTTTATGAAAGGTTCATTATAATTAAGCAAAACATATTACTTTAAAATATCATGAACCCTAAAGACAATGACATACCCTGAGTTTGGAAGAATATTCTTTGTAACATAGAAACTACGAGACTAATTCTGATTAGCTGATTTGCAGTTTTGAAAGATGTTAGTTAACAGTAAAGAACAAAGTCTACATTATATTTCCAAATGTGTTTAGTTGAGTGGGAATGGTTTAAGACCATGTTTAAATACTCTGCTAAATCCAGATAAATTTCTAACAGGTAAAATCCCTGTGAACAAAGTCAGCTCTTAATTTTGAGAACTTAGCTTGCAATGATTTAAAGAAGCAAACCAATGAAGGTAAAAACTGAAAATATAAGCAGTTCTAAAGGGAGAAGCCAAGTAGTGTTAAAACTAAAAATATTAATTGTGTAGTAAATAAAATGGAAAAAAATATTAAAAACCTAGCATGAATTGCCAAATTACAATCATAGAATCATAGAATCATTAAGGTTGGAAAAGAACACCAAGATCATCTGGTCCAACCATCCCCCTACCACCAATATCACTCACTAAACCATGTCCCTAAGCACCACGTCCAGCCTTTCCTTATACACCCCCCAGGGATGGTGACTTCACCACTTCCCTGGGCAACCTGTTCCAATGCCTGACTGCTCTTTCTGAGACTAAATTTCCTCTTAATTTCCAACCTGAACTTCCCCTGGTGAAACTTGAGGCCATTCCTTCTTGTCCTACTGCTAATTATCTGTGAGAAGAGGCTGACCTCCAGCTCCCCACAACTTCGTTTCAGGTAGTTCTTGAGAGCAATAAGGTCTCCCCTGAGCCTCCTCTTCTCCAGACTAAACAACCCCAGTTCCCTCAGCTGCTCCTCATAGGACTTATGTTCCAGATCCTTCACCAGCCTTCTTGCAACCCTCCTCTGGACACAATCCAGGGCCTCGATGTCTTTCTTGTAGTGAGGGGCCCAAAACGCAACACACTACTCAAGATGCAGCTTCTCCAGAGCAGAGTACAGGGGAACAATCACCTCCCTGGTCCTCCACTATTCCTGATACAAGCCAGGATGCCGTTGGCCTTGTTGGCCACCTGGGCACACTGCTGGCTCATGTTCAGGAGAGCATCGACCAACACCCACAAGAGGATCCTTTTCCTCTGCACAACTTTCCAGCCACTCTGCCCCAAGTCTGTAGTGTTGCATAGGGTTGTTGTGGCCAAAGTGCAGGACCAGGCACTTAGCCATGTTGAACCTCATCCCATTGGCCTCTACCCATCAACCCGTTCTGTCCTCTGCAGGGCCTTCCTACCCTCCGGCAGATTGACACTTCCCCCCAGCTTGGTGTCATCTGCAAACTTACTGAGGGTGCACTCAATTCCCTCATCCAAATCATCAGTAAAGTCATTAAACAGGATAGGCCTCAACACCAACCCTTGGGGAACACCACTTGTGACCAGTCACCAGCTGGATTTCACTCCGTTCAACACCACTTGCTGGCTAAATCGCTGGCTAAATTCAGGCTCAAGATGATTGTATTAAAGGCCTATTATGAAGCCTATTTTTGGCTTTTTTTTTTTTTCTGAAGGAAAAAAAAACCTGTATAGTTTGTTTTGATTATTTTCTTAATTTATAAGAACAATGGTACGAGTTTTTAAATCTCAGCTAAAATTTAGTAAGAAATAAGGAAGAAAAAGTCTGTTAAAATTTTTAAGTCACATAGGCTTACAGAAGCAGAATGAGAGGTGCTTAGTTTAAGTGAAGAGTTTTATAGTTTGCTGGAGTGGAACACTGTTCACCAGAAATTAGGTCTTTGATGTTCATGTTAAATTGTGTTTCAATGAGACAACTATGTAAAATTTTCTTATTTTATTTAATAGATTGATAATGATGTGCTATACCAAAGTACTGTACAAGCCAGGCAAAAGTACTTATTTCCTATTAGCAGTTTCATTAAATGCACTTTAACAAAAGCAAAAACTATTAACTTTTCTTACAATAAAGCTTCTGCTCAGATGTTCATGGCAAATTCTTGTCCTAGACAACTGTTAACTATGCATGTACTTCTATCTATAATTTGTTTGAAAGCTTTTCTATTTGTGTTGATGGCATTTCTAATTTGTTTGTGGTATGTGGTAATTTAACAATATATCGGTTTAAGTGAGGCCTGAACATTTTATTTTTTTTTCCCCAGAATCAGTTTCCTTTGTAAATGCCATATAATTATTTCTTCTGGTTCATCAGAAAGGTCCTGAGCTGACAAATTCTGCTGTGCTGATCTCAGGTAGCTCATAAATAAAGAAGACATCTTTTCATATATCATGGTAAATTGTTTTTGAACATTTTTATTACTTGGTCTCCAACTGCTTTTTAATAATATTAAAAGTATTAGAATATTTTCCATTACAGCACGAATTTGAACAAGGCAAGCAATGGGACAACTCAGGAAACTATAATTCAGAAATTCTTTGTGGGATCATTCTCTGATAGTTTTTCAGGTTCTTTGTATGGCTGCTTCTTCAAGAAATAAGATTTAAAAATACTTACAAAATAATTGTTGTGAGATCATAAATGGCTCCTGAGAGATTTACATTATTCTGTAGTTATATTTATCTGTATCTGTATCTACACAGACGTTTAGTCTCTTTGTATATATTTGATTGCATTGGTATGGTGCCTCCAATACCAATTCAGTCATGGTAGTGTCTTTTACACAAGTAACAATGGTTGCACAGATTTCAGCCCAGCCCAGCAACTCAAGGATTTACCCAGCTTTTCCAGTAGATCCTCACTGATGTCCCTGGCCTGTGTGAGAACCTATACAAGTTTTATTTCACCTAAAAGTGTTTGAGTCACTCAGCTGAGAAGTAATGTTGTTATGAGGACAAATCCTGCCTAACAGCTGCTTCCAAAACAGAGGGGTGAGCTTTTATACACCTACACATGAACTTTAAAAATATTCAGAAAGATAAGAAGCCATTGTGCTCTCTGTCAGCAAATGGAGCAACAGCAGTGACACACCACTCTTCTCATGCTCTTAATTTAGAGGCAGTTAGGAATTATAATGAAAGACAAACCAACCCCCAGACTTTCATTAGATTAATAGCACTCGGCAGAATAGTGTCAAAAGTTTATCTCCCACTATTCATAACCTAAATATGCATACTAATATTTTCCTAATTTTAAAAACAATCGTTTCACAAGACTTTGAGGATGGCATGATGCCTGGAAACTATTTCACTAAATTGCATACCACGATAATTTACACTTTGGATAGTCTCCAGGAAAAAGGCCATGAAGTATAATTAAAAGCAACCAATAATTAACTCCCATAAAATGTAACATGAAGGACAGGAATGATAAATTTAGATATATACTATAAGTAGCTTTAATACTTTTCCCCTGATGAGCTAAAATAGCTATCTGTTCCGGCGATTACTGGTGTATGTAAATATGCTAAGATATAATTTGAGAAATGTGTCTCATTCTTTATTTCAGTACATCATAACAATGGAATTGGTACATCTTAATGGACACTTACTATTTTGTATTTTGTGCTACATGCAACCTATTATCACAATTGAAACGGTGCACTTTATATAGTACATTTCAGTCGTAAGTTTCACAGAACCACGGAATGGTTGAGATTGGAAGGGACCTCTGGAGGTCATCAGGTACAAGCCCCCACTCAAGCAGGGCCACCTACAGGAGGTTGCCCAGGACCATGTACTTGAATATACTATATACTTGGCTTTTGAATATCTCCAAGAATAGATACCTCTCCAACCTCTCTGAGCAACGTGTGTGAGTTCTCAAAAAGTTCAAAAAGTTTTCTTTAAAGAAAAAAAAATCAGAATGCTGCAATACAAGGAAAGAGGAGGAAGCTTAAATCAATTGAATATACTTCTGTAGTTCTTGGAGTTCTCATTCTAGAGTTCTCATAATAGAGTTCTCATAAATGTATTGAAATGTACTCTGTCAAGCCACGATAACTCTACTCATGCTATGTATGAACTGTCACTATATGTATATAGTGAGATATTGAATATGTATGTATATAGAGATGTACTCTCTGAGCAAGTTGCCAGGTTGTGAGAGGTGCTCAGCAGGCTGTGATGCATCCAGGAATCCGAGCAAGAGATCAATGCGTGGTATCTTGTGCTGGTGCAGGCTGAGCAACAGCTTTGCCTTAAGTCCTCACAAGGGGGTGGTAGAGTTGCTTCCAAACTGAGACCAGCAGAATTGACGGTTGCACAAGACGAGGGAGGCTGGATCCTTGTCTCTGCTCAGAGCAGAGTGAGGAATCTTCCCCTTGCCCCTGAATTGCCCCTACACAACAGATATGATGCTCTGGGGCTCAGAAAAGGAGAGGGTGTCAATAACAACAATGGTAATGGTCAAGACCCAAGAAAGGTGGACCAGCAAACCACTTTTATAAGAACCAGTGCCACAAAGAAAGCACAGAGGGTGTTGGTAATCGGAGATTCCTCTCTGAGAGGCACTGAGGTGCCCATTTGCCACCCAGACAATCTCTCGAGAGAGGTTTGCTGCCTACCTGGGGCTTGTACTCGTGACGACACACAGAGGCTATCAAGCTTGGTCAAGCTGGAGGACTGTCACCCATTCCTGTTCTTTCACTTAGAGACAATTGAGGCCATGACAAGGAGACTCAGAAACATCAAAAGGGACTTTATGTCCCTTGGAAAGATTCTGAAGGGATCAGGAGCACAAGTAGTGTTCTCCTCAATGCTCCCAGTTGGAGACTAGGACCCAAAGAGGAGGTGGCGTACATATCAAGTGAATGATTGGCTGTGTAGCTGGGGTCATGCTCAGGGTTTTGGGTTCTATGATCTCAGGCTTGCTTTTGAGAGACTGGGCTTTCTGACACAGGATGGGGCAACCTGACCAAGTCGGGCAAGAGCGTTTTGGGCAGCAAGCTGGCCAGACTCATTAGCAGGGCTTTAAACTAGATTCAGTGGAAGAAGGGGATGTACCTGAAAGTTACTCAAAAGAACCCCTGAATGCCAATACTTAAAAAACAAAACAAAACAAACAAACAAACAAAAAAACACCACCACCAACAACAACAAACACAACAAACAAACAAAACAAACAAAAGAACAAAAAAAACAAAAAACAGCAGGGAAACACCAGGTGATGTGGCCCATAGCCCAGCTGAAGTGCCTCTACACCAATGCACACAGCACGGGAAACAAGCAAGAAGAGTTGGAAGCCACGGTGCAATTAGAAAACTATGATCTAATTGTTATCACAGAAATGTGGTGGGATGAATCACAAAGCTGGAACATTGAAATAGAGGGCTACAAGCTTTACAGGAGAGAAAGACAGGGAAGGAAGGGTAGGGGCGTTGCCCTCTATGTTAAGAAAAGAATAGATTGTGAAGAGTTCCCTTTAAGAAACAGCCAAGATCAAGTTGAGAGCCTGTGGGTAAAAATTAAGGACTGGACCAACAAAGTACATCTTGTGGTTGGGGCCTACTACAAGCCACCCGACCAAGGGGAGCCTGTGGGTGATACCTTCTTGCTCCAACTACAAGAACCATCATGCTCACAGGCTTTCATCCTCCTGGGGGATTTCAACCACCCAGATGTTTGCTGGGAAAGCCACATGGCAGGCAATAAGCAGTCCAGGAGACTTCTGAAGTCCATTGAGGACAACCTCCTTGTCAAGGTATTAGACAAACCAGCCAGAGAAGCGTTACTGGATCTGGTGCTCACCAGTGTGGAAGAGTTCATTAAAGAGGTTAAGACTGGAGGAAGCCGGGTTGCAGTGACCATGCCCTGGTTGAGTTTGTGATCTCCAGGGATATGGGCCTGGCTAAGAGCAAAGTCAGGACCCTGAACTTTAGAAGAGTGAACTTCCAGCTGTTCAAAGAATTAGTAGATGAGATCCCATGGGACACTGTACTTAGGGACAGAGGATCTGATCGGAGCTGGCAACTCTTTAGGGATATTTTCCTTAGAGTGCAAGTGGTCTCTATTCCCATATGTAATAATCCGGGAAGGTAGGAAACCAGCATGGTTCAGCAAAAACCTGCTGGTCAAACTTATGCAAAAGAAGGAAATGCATAGAGGGTGGAAACAGGGCCATGTGCCCTGGGAAGAGTACAGAAATGCTGTCTGGATGTGCGGGGATGGGATCAGGAAAGCCAAGGCACTGACAAAACTAAATTTGGCAAGGGATGCAAAGAACAACAAGAAGGGGTTCTACAGGTACATTGTACACAAAAGAAAGACTACAGAGAGTGTAGTGCCTCTGAAAAACAAAGATGGAAGACTGGTAACAACTGTTGTAGAGAAGGCAGAGGTACTTAACTTCTTTACCTTAGTCTTCACTAGTGCTCAGGCTTCCCACGTCCCTCATTTCCCTGAACCCATATATGACGGCTGGAGAAGCAAAGTCCCTCCCGCTGTAAGTGAAGAGAAGGTTCGAGATCACCTGGTGAAACTGAACAGGTACAAGTCTATGGGGCCTGATGACATGCATCCCAGGGTCCTGAAGGAACTGGCTGATGGAGTTGCTAAGCCACTCTCCAACATATTTAAAATATCATGGCAGTCAGACGAAGTCCCTGGTGACGGGAAAAAGGGAAACATCACTCCCATTTTAAAAAAGCATAGAAAGGAAGACCCTAGGAACTACAGACCAGTGAGCCTCACCTCTGTGCCTGGCAAGATCATGGAAAGAATCCTCCTGGAGGCAATGTCAAGGCACACGCAGGACAAGGAGGTGATCTGGGGCAGTCAGCGTGGCTTCACCAAGGCCAGATTATGCCTGACCAATCCGGTGGCCTTCTATGATGGAGTGATTGCATCAACCAACAAGAGAAGACCGACTGATGTTATCTACCTGGAATTCTGTAAGGCTTTTTGACATGGTCCCACACAACATCTTAATCTCTAAATTGGAAAGATATGGATTTGAAGGGTGGACCATCCAGTGGATATGGAATTGGCTTGATAGCTGCACCCAGAGAGTGATGGTTAATTGTTCTATGTCCAGGTGGAGGCCAGTGACGAGTGGTGTCCCTCAGGGATCTGTCCTGATATCAATGTTTTTCAACATCTTCATCAATGACCTAGACAATGGGATTGAGTGCACCCCCAGCAAGTTTGCAGATCACACCAAGCTGAGTGATGTGGTTGATATCAAAGAATGAAGGGAAGCCACTGAAAGGGACAAACTGGAGAAGTGGGCCCATGTGAACCACATGAGGTTCAACAAGTCCAAGTGCAAGGTGCTGCACCTAGGTTGAGGCAATCCCAGGTAGGAGTACAGACTGGGAGAAGAACCCAGTGCAAGCAGCCCTGCAGAGTAGGACTTGGGGATTCTAGCAGACAAAAAGCTTGACATGAGCCAGCAGTGTGTGCCTGCAGCCCAGAAGGCCAACCACATCCAGGGCTGCATCAAAAGAGGTGTGACCAGCAGGTCAATGGAGGTGATTGTCCCTCTCTGCTCTGCTCTCATGAGGCCCTACCTGGAATACTGCATCCAGGTTTGGGGCCCCCAGCACAAGAAAGATGTGGACCTGTTAGAGCAAGTCCAGAGTAGGGCTACAAAGATGATCAAAGGGCTGGAGCAGCTCTCCTATGAAGAAAGGTAGAGAGAGCTGGGGATGTTCAGCCTACAGAAGAGAAGGCTCTGGGGAGGCCTCATTGTGGCCTTTCACTACTTAAAGGGCTCTTATAAAAAGGATGGAGAATGACTCTTTACTCAAGTAGATAATGACAGGACAAGGGGAATGGTTTTAAAGTAATAGAGGATAGATTTACATTAGACTTGAGGAGCAAAGTCTTCACTGTAAGGGTAGTGAGGTAGTGAGGCACTGGAACAGGTTGCCAAGAGAAGCTGTGGATGCCCCATCCCTGGGGGTGTTCAAGGTCAGGCTGAATGGGGCTTTAGCGAACATGACCTAGTTGGTAGAATCCCTGCCTATGGCAGGGGGGTTGGAGTTAGATGATCTTTAAGGTCCCTTCCAACTCAAACCATTCTATAATTCTATGATATATACATATACAGTTGTGCACTGTATATGTGTGTGTCTGTGTGTATGTATATGTGTATATGTATATGTATATGAGGTTTTAGTGTGCGTGTGTCTTCACTTACTATATATACCAGAAGTCAGAGAAGTTTTACTTTCACTTTCACCTAACCCAATCAAGAGTAATTCTACCGAATCACTGTTTTTAATGGACTTATGTTATGTAGTGAAACTGATAATCATGACAGGTCTATTTGTATTTAAACAACCACCTAATGACTGCTTGTTTTTAATGTCTATAAATAGTTAGAATACTAGCATAACATTTACTAAATGTTACTTGTTAATATATCAACCCAACTCGGTAAGTAATGTAGTAGACAACTCCTGTCTAAAAATATGCCACAGTCACAAATAAAAAAACATGCAGATTCTCTTAAAATACTTTTGTGTTACAAACCTTGAGAAGAAGGTGAGCAAAAATATATCTTTGTTTCTTAATACATCTTAATGAGTATGATTGATATCTAAGAATATTTTTACAAGCATGTAATTTAAAACATCAACTCAAAAAATGAAACTCAACTGCTTTTGAAATATATGAAGGACATCTTCTGCACTATTAATTTTGTGAGGTCTAGTATCGTTTTGGAGGCAATTATCTGGTATATTTGTGTCTGTAAAACAAGGCAAAAATGAAGAATGTAATTAAAGATATTTCAAAAGAACTACAAACTCTGACTCTATACACAAAGAAACTGTTTTCTTCTTGATATGCATTTAATCTTTCCTACAAGTCCACTACCTTAAAGAACCTGCCATATAAATATTTCTAATGATCAGTCAGTACTGCCAGTGTTATCATCAATCACTACAGAACAAGTACTCTTTTACACAGTAATCATATAAATCGTCTTCCAAGAAATTATAATTCTTCCAAACACACCTCTTGATCTTTGGCAAGGTCACCTCAGCTCTGGAAGCCTTCATGGAAAGGCAGCATATGTCAAAACTCAAAGATGGATGAATGGAAGGGAAAAGCAGATTCAGTTTAAAGAACCATCAGAGGAGGCAAGCTCATATCTTTAATAAGCTATGTATCAAAAGCATTTGTAATAAAGAACTTGATATTTGCTGATAGTACCTGCTAGTACTAATCCTTCTTCTTCACAGAAATACATTATAAATGATGATTTGGAACATTGCCAGGAATTAGTCAAAAAATTGTCACAATGCTCTGGAACAAAATTTGAATATTTTAAAATAATTCTTGTAGAGATGTGTGTACCCTGTTAACAAAAGCATCTGTGCTTCGTTTCTGAGTACATGAAGACACGAAATATGAAGGAAGGTGAAACTAACTTCAATTTACAACTGCTGCTTCTGCATCTGTATCTGAGTATCTGAGATGACATTAGAACTACTAATAACAGAAAAAAAAAACACTTCAGGGCATTTAGGGTGAATCATTTTCTTGTAAGAATTTCCATTGCATTATTTTGAGCACAAGATACAGCTTTTACACAGCTTTTTGCTTTTATGTGCATATACTGAAACTGTGTTCTTTTTTGTTATATTTTTTCTCTTTAAATGTCTATTCCTCCATTAGATGTAAAAAAAAAAATAAAACAATACTGAAGGTAAAATAAAACAAAAATCATTCATTGATTGCTGTTGTTTGTCTTCCTTAGAAGTCAAGAGGAAAAACAAAACAAAACAAAACAACAACAACAAAAACACAGTAGAACTTACGGAGAAATTATTTCTGCAACGTCATTATAAACCAATTGCTTAGAAATGGCTTTCTACAAGACAAATGGTCCAACAATGAGAATTATTTCAGCTGATGAAAAATGAGGGATAATAAAAACACACTGGGATTAGAGGCAGTTATGGTCTGATTTATGAAAAGATGCCACTTACAGATGATACATGATGTTTTCCTCCCAACATGCTGCACGCATTACTGAATTTACAGGTCACCTGAGCCAACAAATATACAGAAAACAAAGAGCTGTAAGTGAGTTGGAATAGTCATTTCAGAAAAATAAATAAATAAATAAATAAAAAATCTTACTTAAATCAAGTTTAATGGCTCAATCTTGCCCTGGAGAAGAAGTTGACTCCTCAAAACAATTTTAAAGTTGTAGATAACAGTCAGTCAAACCAAAAGGTGCCATGAACCAGAAAAGGAGGGGAACTTGTAGATTATACACAAGGTACAACTGTCCTGCTGAAAAGAACTCATTACCTATCCATAAAGATTTTAAAATCTTCACAAGTTCTAAATAAAATAATATAAAATAAAACAGAGAGTTGTTTTTGTCACTTAAGGGAACTACGCTAGATTTAGATGAATGTTAGCACATAACACAAGAATGCAATAATCTTCATATCTCCCTATGACAACTAAACATATGACAGTAATTTACAAGAGATTTTGCAGCATAGCTGAAAGAGGTTGCTGGTAAGCAATAGGACAAAGTTATTCTCTGGAGAAATAGCACCCAAGTAATGGTCTGGAAATAAAGCCAACACACTTAAAGTGTTTACTGAGAGATAACACAAAATAAAAGAATGCTCATAAAGCATATATACAAGCTGAACAGGGACCCCTGAGTTTCTGATGTATGAGAGGTGTTCTGGAACATTTAAGCACCTTTGTTGCAATGCTGCCTTCATAATATTATATCTTATCTATCCTGCAGTATTCAAAGAAGTACGCACTGTCAGACCGCCTGATTCAAATTAGGAATGCAGTAAGGCAAACTCATTTGAATTCCAAATAGTTTAAATTGATATATATAAGAGAAGGCTGGTTCTGTGGCTATGTTACAAGACAGAAACCAGGAAAACAGATTCAGACCTTCTCTCCAGCCATTTTCTATGACTTTGGATAAGATACTTGTGTCCAAACTGTTAAAAGTGAAAAGCTGGAGAATATCAAATATAATTTCCAGCCAGTTTTTGTTTGTTTGTTTGTTTGTTTTTCATATGGAATGCTGATAAATCCATTGCTGCATGATACTGTGCATGCGAAAGTTGGCATGAGATCAACAAATTAACCAGGTGAATTTCAGGAAGAAAAATGTTACAAAGACAAAAAATAAAGATACAGCTAGTGGAAGCACAGATCTCTGAGACTCATATTGCTAGAATTTTGGAGGGTATCCCAGGGGAGTTACCACAACATGTTGACCACTCTGGTAAAACTTTCACAGACACTTCTCTAGGTCACTGATGGAGATAATATGCCAGGCAACACAGACCTTTGGTGTGGCCATTTTCATGTTCTTACCTCAACTCTTAACTTGCTAGCTTGAAAAGTACTTTTATTACATCTACTACAAATTCAAATTCATCCGCCTGACGAGCTTGGTAAATATTGATGCAGTTAGTTCACAGTGAACATGTTTTCCCACCATTTCATTGTTTCCATTGCAGTCAATGTCAAACTGGTTTATATGTACATAAGTTGTAGCTATTCAGGATCAAAGTATCTTTAAAAATTCAAGATGTACTAGTACAAATTGATTAAAAATCTTAATGTTATGACATAATAAATTTTGGGATGACTTAAAGATGATGTAACTCTTAGTGTGAATATATTTGCCTGATATCAACATATGCCACAACACAATGGAGGGGATACTCTGCCACCTTGTGCCAAAGGGCTGGAGCAAAGACAGTGACAGTCAATGATAAAAAACTGACACAGCATTAAAGAAAAATAGCAATAATGCCATAGAAACTCTTTATTCCATCAAAGCTCCAAATCCCACTGAGTTTCAAATAGAAAAGTCATCCAGGTACATTGTCATGTTACCATGATTTAAGAAGATATACTGAACTAGCAGAGCAATTCTAAATGGTTGTGCACTCAGTCTTAGCCAGTGGCAAATATAAGATAATTTTGTTTAACCTGTCCTGAAATGACTGAACTTCAAGCTAAGCAGATGAATGGTAACATGTTAAGCAGTGGTAACCTAATTGTATGTCTGTGTTCTCAGGCTCCTAAGTCTGCTTAAATCACTTTGGAAAATTGGATTTTGCTAAGTCATTTATAACAAGATTTTTCAAGGTACTTAGACATTTTGCTCTCACCAAAATCAGTGGGAGATAGATGTCCCAGTGCCTTTAAAAATCTTGTTTGTAAGCCTTGCACTGCTGACCAGAGAAAAAAGAAAAACAGATCTGCACCTCCAAATTGTTTTTGGACAATGGCTGCTTCCTGGGAACAAGAATGCAGTGATGATTAATTGAGAAGAGAAAGACACAGAAGGAGTCACTGTTCACTCTCTCCATCCCTGAGATCTGGATCAGGCTTCAAATAAGTATGGTAACAGAGAGGCTGGGAGGAAGGGCCCAGATAATCATAATAATATAATACGTAGACTTGGCTGATTATGACTAAAATTTTAATGATTATGAATCACTGTGAAGTTAAAATCTAGAGATAAATAAGCATGTCACTAATCTTTTCCAAGGCAGTTGTAGTCATTTGTTTTCTTGGCATCAAAGCAGATATGAACAAGACACCACTTCCTACATGTTGCTTTTCTGCATTTATGGAAAACACAATTTCATGACAGAGGTGAGCTATGGTCTCCTTTCTCCCTGCTCAGATGGTAACTGGGGAGAGTCTGACAGTGCTTGCAAGTATGAAGGAATCCACCTGCTCAATCTTTAGATGGTAAACAGGAAAACCATGGCCCAGCAGAGGGCTGGGTGACCAGACTGGTTACTGACTGCAGCAAATATAAGCTAAAATGAACAATTCCAAGGAATAAAACAGTAATCAGGATATTTTCTTATGAGCTATATAATGCACTGACCTCTGCCATTAAAAATTACCTTTTGCTTGTCTTTGTCACTTAACTTAGGAATGAGTAGGAGTTATACACCTCTTACGTGAGAACTGAGGGTGACCACAAAGCACCTCTCTTTAGAGTTAGTTTAATATATTTTCTGAAGTGTAAAACATAACTAAGCTCATTCACAAGCTTAGTGTGATTACAGATATCTATAGAGTATTCCCTTTATTAGCTGCTTATTAATAGCAAATGCATTGAAATAACCTAATGAAGTAGAGATAAATATCAAGAATTGGACTATTCAAGCCATAAATGAAGCTAAGTGTACTAGCATCATTCTTTTCACAAGTTTCCCTACTCTTTCCAGACTTCCAGAAGAATTGAGAGAACAGCAGGGAGCACAGCTGGGGCTCACTGCAAAAGTGACATTAGTTAGTGTTATACAGCATCCTAACATGATTTTTTTTAAATTAACCCCAAAATTTTTGAAATGTAAAGAACACATAAAAGAGTTAAAAAAAAAAAAGGCATTTTTTTTTTCTTTTTATCTCCAGGGACACGTGTGTCTGCCAATCATAAAAATATGAGAATAATTCCTCCATGGTAAAATTCCTCAAATGGTTGCTGAATTGAAAGACTTGTACATTTCAAAATACACAAATAATGTTATTTACAAAATTGAAAAAAGGTAAAAAGTTGCAGAATGTCCAGATATGAAACTATGAACTCCAGGAGGAACATTCCTTTTCTCCCCAGAGTAATTAAAATACCTTGCAATGTTTGATATAAGTTTACCCTTAATTAGGTTGTTTTTGAAATTACTCTGATAAATGTTTAAATCAGAAATCGTATTTAATAACAAGAAATACAATCTTAAAACATTTAAGAAAATACAAGAAAATACAAATGGAAAAAGACATATTTTTACTCAGCTATTTAGTACCTAAAATAGTTAATTGGACAAACTCCCACTGATTTATGGGTCTTTTGTCTGTCTCAGAGTTCCAAGATTTAGAAATAATAATTCAGAAACTGCAATAAAGTAAATACTTTTAATCATTTTCTATATCTTCATAGATGTGAATTACTGGGTAAAGTAAACATTTCAATGCTTTAGCATGTTTGGTAGCAATTTACTTGTGTGAACGGAATTTCTCATGTGTTAGTATGACACAGGATATGTCATTGCATGCTGCATATGAGGAGATGCCATTTATTATGAATAGTTATACAAACTGCCATCTAATAAATACAGCGCAACACCTTGTATGCCATATATTAATGCTTAATGGTCACAACTTGGAAAAGAATTTCAGAGTTCATCTCGCCTTTAGACATCTGGATGCGTAACTCCTTGAAAAATCTGATTGTTCGTAATAGACGGTTGAATATCAAAATTGTGAGAGACAGAAAATCTAAGGAACCTCCGCACAGTATTCATGACTTTTCACACCTGTATCTTTTCATCATATAATATGGTCCACTAGTCATGACCCTAAGTCGTGTGGTATGTGCTATCACTTCAGTCTTTATCACAAAATTACACAGCAAAGCTGACTAGTGAGGTGGCAAATAAAGGTCTTAACACTTCTGTGGTTTTCTCATGTTTGTTGTTGTTTATTTCTAGGATCTCAGGCTGGTTCTTAAAAGTATCATGAAAAATAACATTCTTCTTAGAGATGTCTGCATATAAGTAAAGAGCTGCTTGTCTCTGGGGTTCAGCTATTCTGCTCAGCAGAAGTGTATGAAACTCTGTTACCAGAAAGAATTCCTAGGAATCTAGGACATTGTGATATCCTTAATTTCTCCATCTCTGCAGTTGTAGCACAGAATAGCAATGACATTCTCTTTTTTCATGCAATCAGCAGTATTCAAGATTTGTTGAGTGAGTATAGTGGAACTATTTTGGATGAAACATCTCTTCACAGCTGCAAGCTATGACCTCAGGGCCTCCATCAAGCTGTGGTGGTTTCACACTGATGGCTAGCTAAGCTCCACCAAACCAATTCAGTCACTCCTCAAAGGAAAAGGGGGAGAAAATATGATGAAAAAAGCTAATGGGTTAAGGACAGGGCCACTAATTACTCACCAATTACAGACATGGGCAAAACAGACTTAGCATGGGGTGATTGATATAATTTATTGCCTATCACTACCAGACTATCACTATCAGACTAGAACAGTTAGAAACTAAAAGCAAACTAAAAACACCTTCCCCCATCCACCTCCTCTACCGCCTGCCCCCAGCAGCACAGGGGACTGGGGAATGGGGGCTGCGGTCAGTCCCTAACGCTTCATCTCTGCCACTCCTTCACGGTCACTCTCTGCCCCTGCTCCACGTGGGGTCCCTCCCACGGGATGCCGTCCTTCCTGAACTGAGCCTGCGCGGGCTTCCCACAGGCAGCAGCTCTTCAAGAACTGCTCCCACATGGCTCTGTACCACAGGGTCCATCCTCCAGGAGCAAACTGCTCCAGCACGGGTCCCCCACGGGCGGCAGCTCCCCCCAGATCCCCTGCTCCTGCTCCACGGGCTGCAGCTCCGGCCCAGGGCCTGCTCCTGCGGCGGCTCTCCATGGGCTGCAGCCTCCTCCAGGCCACATCCACCTGCTCCACCAGGCCACATCCACCTGCTCCTCCATGGGCTGCAGCGTGGAGATCTGCTCCATGTGGGACCCATGGGTTGCAGAGGGACAGCCTGCTCCACCAGGGGCCTCTCCACAGGCTGCCAGGGAGCTTCTGCTCTGGCACCTGGAGCACCTCCTGCCCTCCCTTCTGCACTGACCTTGGGGTCTGTAGGGCTGCAGACACCACCCCTCACACCTTGCTCTCCCAGCTGCTGTTATGCAGCACTTTTTTTCATTTTCCTTCATCCGCTCTCCCAGAGGCCCAACCAGTGTTGCTCACAGACTCATCTCTGGCCAGTGGTGGGTCCCTTTTGGAGCCATCTGGAGCTAGCTCTGATCTGACATGGGGCAGTTTTTGGCATCTTCTCACAGAGGCCAGCTCTGCAGTCCCCTAGCTACCAAACCCTTGCCACATAAAAGCAATAGACAAGCAAATGGTGACTTTTAGACGCACTTTCCAATGTCCTATGTTAATACAAATCTATTTATCTAGCTAATCTTCTATTTCAGTAAGAAACATGTTAATACAATACTAAGTTAGCACTTGATAAAAACAAAAGGGGTGTTTGATGAATTCGACTTTTAGTATTTGTCTGCATATTTCTGTGTAAGAATTAGTGTTCAGGTATTCATGCCATTTTTTTTCTAGGTTGCTGGGAGATGTCCCCTCATTTCATGCCTCTAGAAGCTGGTAGAAGTTGCTTGCTATCCTACTGCAACTTTCAATATAGGCATGTGTTGCGCTATGCTGTGGAAAAATCAGAATGCAATTTTAAGAAAAAAGGTTGAAACAATCTCATTATAGTATTTTAGCTTTCACTGAGTATATATTATGTGATTTCCATAAAGTTTCATGTGATCCAAAGCATTTTAATGATGATTGCATCTATTTAAACTAATTAGGTAATTATACCAATTGCACAAATAGAAGACAATAAATATCATTGACTGAAGCCAACAACTAATTATCAAAATAAAAACAACATGAAACCAAGCTGAGAGTAAAACTGAACGAAAAGTTACATGTTTATTCTTCATGTATGTGTAATAAATGCACATCTCTTGTCCCTTTACCTTTTTGTCTTCTACCCAAAAGAGAACCCTCCTGCTTAAACACTGCCTTGGGAAAATTTCATTGTAATGTTCCTTAAAGTTTGTTCTGTATATCACAGCTAAAATTAGAGATATGTCTGAATGTTCTCCCAGATCAGAGCTGAAATACATAATTTGGATGCAATATTGCTTTGCTACTGCAGAGGTCCAAATTTTTTCCAGGGAGGTGTGGATCATCATTTTTCTTCCCAACTGAAAGTTAACATTGCTGGTAGAGATGTGAACTTGGAACCTGAAGTATACCTCAGTGCAAGCAGGTGCTGCTTGCTTACAAAGCTTTATGAATTCAGCGGGGCCTGGAACATATTCCTCCCAGGAATGAGGGATTTTTTGTGTGCTGTTTGTGCCAAGAATACTGAAGGCTGTTGTCACTTTCCTCGGTGTACTGCACCAGTGAAGTCTTATCCTATTTGATCTTCTTTGTCTTGTCTTTTCATCTTTTGCTAGTGTATCTGGAATGTTGTATTTCAAGAACACAGTGATAACATACAAGTAAAGTTTTACATAACAGCAATTCTTAATCAAATATTTCATATTAATTATATCCTAATGCACCAGTCAACTGAGGATCATACTTCCCACAAAAAATCAACATCACAAATATTTCACTATATGTAGATAAATTAACTTAATTTACAAGCCTTTCCAGTACATTTCCCACCCCCCTCCCTGGGAGATCCCATATGCATTTTTTTCTTTGGGATGAAAGACAGAGCATGAGTATTTCAGGCATGTCAAAAATCAACTCTAGAACTGAGTATGTGGTTGAACAAACTAAAAATGTATCTAAAAATCACAAAGCTGATCTGAAAGGCCACTAGTAACTGTGTTTGATGGACCCAGGTTTCCCAAATTATTTTGAAACTTTCACAGTTGTGAGGAAAAAAATAATTTATCTTCAGAAAGAAACTATGTTAGTGCTGTCACGATGCATAGATTTCACTCTGTGTACAACTAAGATTTTGGCTTAATGTGTCATATTAGAGAAAAAGATTTGTAGTGATTTAGAAATTAATTTTCCTTCCTTTATGCAGAACAAAGTCTACCACTGAATTTGGGCTGATGTAGGGGTCAAAAATGACTGCCTGTTCACTAAATCATTCCTCTGCCTAAAAAGCTTACAGTTTGTTCTAAAAAAATGTGATGACACTCATTTGGGACCATAGCAGGCATAATTATTTCAGTTTATGAAGCTTAAGTGCACAGACCACTCACTCTTTCCTAGGCCAGCCTTCAGACAGTGACTCACTGTTGAAATTTATTTGGCTGTATATATATCACAGTGCACAAATAGCGCACTTGTAAATGTGCACCACGCATACAACTGTAAAGGTGGGAATACACTTCATGCCAGAATATGTATTATGTATTGCAAATTATTTATTAGTTCTTATGATTTCTAATTATTTTTATTTTTATAGAATTTCATGCATACATGTGACAAGAGTCAGTCTTCGAAGCACAGTTTTACACTTTCATTTATTTTTTTCTGTGTTAAGGGATATTAACATATACTTCTAATGACAGATATTAACTTTTAAAAGAGCTGTGGTAGTTTTAATTAGGGAACTCAGTGGTATTTGCTAGCAACATTTAATTTTAATCGACAACTTGTCAACATGATCTAACATTTTCTCTGTTTAAATGACTATAGGAGAAAGAAGTGCAGACACTACTAAATGAAACTACTAAAGGACTTGCCATTAGTTCATGCAGCTAAAGAAACCACTTTAATGAACAGCTAGAATTTCAGGTTCCCCTTGAGTTCATTATAGCAATTTCTATTTTTAAGCACGGATAATGGAATCCTAAACTTCATATTTAGGAATGTCTTTCTCTGCATTTTCTGCAGAACACTGAAACATACTTAAATTAAATCTTGAAAATGATACAATTTTGTTGACTACTACAGTGATTTTTTTTTTTCCAGTAACAACAGTAATGGCAATGTACATGAGTAACTTTTAAAAAATTAATGTGATTGTTATCATTATTTGCATTATTACTGGAATTCTGGACCTTCTATCTGAATTGAATGATCTATTTTGTGAGGCACTTTAGACAGCTGATGACTGCATTAATTTAATAAAAATACATGTAAGAATTAAAAAAAAATATCATCCTAACTCATATACCCCAAATAGGTACATAGGAAAGCAATAATTCATCATAGCTATAGTCTGGGAAGAATAAATGTTCTCTCCTTCTCTGCTTTCTGTAAAGTCCATTGAAATAAAACATCAGATTATAACCAGAAGAAAACTTAAAAGAGAGGAAGTGAAAGTATAAATTGAGCAATTAAGGAAAGATCATTATCAAGTGTTTATTATAACAGCTGAAGATGAAATAAGTTTTCTAGCAACTTTAAAGAGACATAAAACAGTGGTGACATCCTCATATTTCATCAAAGTCAAGATAAACAGTATATTAGGGTAGACAGTATAAACATAAACAAAACACCGAAACGGAAATAGCAGACTTCATCAAATCATCATCAGAGACAAATTGGAAAATATGTTAGGTAATTTCTGAGGAATGAAAAATAAACTTTGATGGACACTATAAAAAAAAAAAAGAATTAAATTGCCTATTATGAAGCATATACTGTTTTGTGGGAAACAAAATATTTTTTCTGTGTCTGCACAGAGGAATTCATCTTGCAAGTGTCAAGAACTTTTTGGGGGATTTTAAGTGAGTGCTAAAAGTCAAGGAGTATATTTTTCATGACAGTAAGAAAAAAATGTGTCATGGTGTAGTTCCTAAGTACCATTCTTAATACATTTTATAGGATCAAGGCTTATATTCATCCTACTTGAACAAAATTAAGAACATAATTTTTTCATATTTTTGGCTTTTAGTAAAAGAAATCTTCTAGCAATCCTAGAAGCCTAGGCCCCATCATTTATTAGTGGAGCTAGATGGAGAAAAATCTAGATCCAAAGATTGCTTTGGCATATAGTAGGACATGGTTTAGTGGGTGACATTGGTAGTAGGGTGATGGCTGGACCAGATGATCCTGAAGGTCTTTTCCAATCTTAATGATTCTATGATTCTATGAAAGTGTTATGATTCAGTTACTTTTGTTGTCAGGAAACTTTGAGATGTTCTTGTGTATTTGTGAGGAATAAATATGTTTTAGAAGTGTATTAAAAGCTTTATGTCAACTTCTTAAGCAATAGTTAAACTACAAAGCTTTCTTAAGGCACATTTGTACAAAATGCAAAGATTTTATAAAAGTGATCTGATTGGGCAAGTTTCCATCTATCAGCTGATCTTGGATATCTGTCTATACATATGGTCTTACATCAGGACACACTATAGTAAATTTCTTGTTGCAACTAATCAGAAGAATTTTAAGCATGTGCTTGGATCCCCCTGAGACTCAATGCAATTCGAAGTTCAAAGTTAAGCGTATGCTTAAATATTTTCTTGAATATGCATTAGCTACTCAGCTGTGACCTTCGGTGAACATGCCTCCTTTTAAAATTGTTTGCTGGAGTATTTGCAGAAAGCGAATCCACTGGGGCCACATACACAGCCTATATATATATATATATAAAGTTCAAATAAGTGTTTGTGAATAAGTTTTGTAGTATTTACTTCATATTTCTTAGGCGAATAATATCTGCCAACTGGCTGTGTCGTCAATAAGGAATTAACTAGATGCAAAATGTTGATATATATTGCTCTCTCCAGAGCAAATATGTCAATGAAATTAAAAGGTAAATTACAGAACATGTGGCTAGAACCAGTTTTAAGAAGCCTATTCTAGTTCAAGTCAGAGAACTAGGAGAAGAAAACCTAACCTCTACTCAGACATCTACTGTATTCCAGTTGCCTTTTCCCAAAAGCTTTGATATAGCTGAGAATCTAAGAGGTCATTTGAAGATTCAGCTTGTGTGAAAAAAAAAAAAAAAAAAGTAGCTGCAGGGCTCCAAGTCATGGCAATGAATGAAGGTTTCTATGGTTCAGCAGCTGCACACACTGATTGCAGTGACCTATGCCTATGCTACAGTGATTGTAAACCACAGAAAAGAAAGAAAATACAGTGTGGTTTCAAACCAGCAGGAAAAAATATAGAGAAGAGACAAATCTCAATAGGTTTTTCTTATGAATTCCAAGGCAAATGTATAAATTTTATTTATTTATTTATTTATTTATTTATTTATTTATTTATTTTTACAGCACTAGAGAAAGGCTGTCAATGTCATGTCTCTTACATCTGAGTCACTGTTGTGAAATCTGGTTGTGTTGGTGTTTGTGAAAAGCCATTACTAGGAAGCACCTACAGAATTATAGCATCTTACAGGCAGGTGACATGGGAAAGGTCACTTGCCTGTGAGATCTTGATCTCATAATACTAACAACCCTTAGACATGCCATAGCTGGAGGGACTACAACTTTAATAGCAACTGAAACAAAGAAAGAAACAGAAAAATAAAGATTACCAAAGAAGCTGAGTTATCACTTCATTCCTGGTCATGCTCGTTTGGAAGCATATCAGCATGGCTGTGTGTTTAAACTACAGCTGCACCTGAGACAGTTTATCCGTGTGACAGACAGATAGAAGAATTCAGTTTCAGTCGTTTTCAGTGAAGGGCCACTAACTAGACTTATGTACCTGAAGAAATACATTGACAGATGTTGCTGTACAGACAAAAAGAAAAAGGCGTTTCTTGTACAAAAACAAGGCAGAATTGGTGACTCAAATAATGGGTCCTTGGCTGCTCCCTCAGGCATGTGGCTGTGGAAAAAGGGAGGTTTAAATGGGCAGGAGATAGGAATATTGCTCATTATTCTATAGACTGGTTTAAATCTGACCTTTGCCTTTGACCAATTGTTTGACAAAATAAATCATCCTTACTGAAAAAATATCATTTGAAATCCAGACTGAAACATTTCAATTGACTGGAGTTCAAATTATATCAGTTCTGCCTTAGTGGATGCTCCCCCAGTGTTCCCCACTATACCCAGCCCTACTATAACAAGCACCTTTTATTTAGGGAAATAACAATTTAAAATATTATATAACCAAATAGATGTAGTTTTGAATACTATTTTTCTTAAATCAGCTACCTCTTAATTTCCAGTACATTTAAAGTTCTTGGATTTTTCCGGAGGATCCAGACCCCATAATATACAAATCTATGCTTGGAGAAAATAACACCCATTTATACTGAATTGTTGTACAATTCATTGTGCATTAACTGATTGCTCTACAAAGATCTAGTTATTCTCAGTCTTATTATTACATCCAGTATGTACTGAATAATTATCCAAAACCCATTAAGCAACACTTTTCATCATGCTACTTAAAATAAAATTATATAAAGAATATTATAAGGTTTAAGATTCATATTTTTATGGTGGTTCTTTATTGTTACTGTAGCAAAACAAAAAATGAACTTTAGCCTGGGTTTGTCCCAAAACTTCAGTATATTTTTTGGAGGCACTCCTGAAATCAGTGTTAAGTGATAGTCATTTGTAAAATGCAATGCAGGAATGAAGTGGAAAAGAATGATTTGTTCTTAAAAGCTAGTAAGCTATTCTGACACTAAGTATAAAGGTAGAACATTCATGAGACCTGATGATATGCACTGCTGGTCATATGAATTATGGTCTACCTGGAAACTATGTATATGAGTAAACAAATCTGCTAATTAGAGCTAATTTTGTCAGATGCATGGCCAACAAACATAATTAATCTAGCTCTTTGGCTCCCTTGGGGAAATGGTATTGCAGAGTGCATGAGGTGAAAAATGGAAATAAACCTCAGAATGGAAGGCAAATAAGCAGTAAAGTATGAAGAAGCACTCAACTTAAGCATGGCTGAAAGCACAGAGTATATTAGGTATTTTACAGAAAATTTGGTGATAAAGGAAATACAGAAGCAGATAAATGGAGAGAGGAAAACATTGTACTGGTTGATTTATGGTGAATATAGATGAAAATGGCTGATTTATAGCTTTTACATTAAAAACAATTGTCATCTGGTTACTAATACTCTATTTGCAACCTTCTGATGTAAGAACACAGAAGCAGCTACTCAAAATATCTATATTTATATATAAATAAGTACAGTGGGTGCATATATCACCCTTTTTGTTGATGAAGAAATATAAACTGTTCTGAAAATCCTGTTGTCTCATATCATTGCAGGTAGGGAAAGAGTACTCTCATAAGTTGGTGTGGCTGCCATCAATGATCAAACACCTACCTAGTTAATCTATCTAAGGAGCTTCCAAACCATGCTTTCATACTGATGTTCATGCTCTGAATTGCAACAAAGAGCCTGGAAGGCTGTCAAAAATATTGAAAGGAATGTTTACAACTCTATGATTCAGGCTTCTTTTCCTAAGAATAAACAAGCTGTTCTGTGGAGAGCAAAGCCATCAGCAAACACTTGAAATTTATTAAATACTTTTGTACAGTGTTACTCCTCCACCTCACTAATTGCTGCAGCTGCTGCTACAACAGCATTTCAATTATGATGGAGAGGAGAGGTGACCCATGCAAATCTATGGGGGAAAAAGACCCCTATGATACTCTTCTATGATGTGGTCTAATGCATGAATATTTTTTTTGACTTTTCTGCTTTCCACAGTCATTATCAGTGACATTCTGGCTGCTGTGGTGCAAATAGCAAAGCTCCCATTATTTTTAGCAGAATATGATTTCACTTTTTGCTTTTCTAATGTACATTTTATGTTACAGAACTGCAGAGCTTCATTTTCTAAGGGAGAGCTCTGAATCTTTTTCTTCACATTTTCCATAAAATTAAATTCAGATTGGATAAACATGGCCTAAATTCTAGGTGCCACTTGAAAACAGAAATCAAAACAGAATGGGGTTGGGTTGGATCAGTTTGAGCTGAAGGAGCCAATGAGCACACATAACATTTTTAAAATGTGCAGTGGATTGTGGATTATTTTTTTTTTCAGTGCTGAGGAAAAATAATTTTTCTGGAAAATGTGGTAAGACCACACATTCTAGGTGGCACATGGAATTTCTTAAGGTCCTCTTTTCAGTGATCCAAGTGGCACTATATAAATTTTCAAGTTTTCATTTCAGAAGCATGAAGAAAACAGTAATATCACAAGGCCCAAACTGTTCTTTGCATTTCAAATCACAGGAATACTTCCAGACAGATGGGGATTACCAATGAGGTCAATGAGATCTGTTATATTTCTTTATTCACTATTTTATAGTAGTGATTATATATGCTGTGTATTTTTTTCTTTCTAACACACCCATCAGCCAGGAGGAGGCAGTTACCTGTTTGGCTTGGCCTGGGTTAGGCAGAAGACACTAAAATATGTCAGAGGTTGTTGGTTTGAGCCGACGCGGAACTAGACCGGCCTGGCTGAGCAGAGAGTTGTGGCTCGAGCTTAGGAGAAAAAGGAGGGTTTATAATCTTTGGAAAAGAGGGCGGGCTACTCAGGAGAACTATAAGGATGTTGCGAGGCTGTGCAGGGACATAATTAGAAAGGCCAAAGCTCATCTGGAGCTCAATCTGGCTACTGCCGTTAAAGATAACAAAAAACATTTTTACAAATACATCAACGAAAAAAGGAGGACTAAGGAGAATCTCCATCCTTTACTGGATGCGGGGGGAAACTTAGTTACAAGAGATGAGGAAGAGGCTGAGGTGCTCAATGCTTTCTTTGCCTCAGTCTTTAGCGGCAAGACCGGTTGTTCTCTGGATACCTGGTACCCTGAGCTGGTGGAAGGGGATGGGGGGCAGGATGTGGCCCTCGCTATCCATGAGGAAATGGTTGGCGACCTGCTACAACACTTGGATATACGCAAGTCGATGGGGCCGGATGGGATCCACCCGAGGGTACTGAGCGAACTGGCGGAGGAGCTGGCCAAGCCGCTTTCCATTATTTATCGGCAGTCCTGGCTATCAGGGGAGGTTCCAGTCGACTGGCGGCTAGCAAATGCGACGCCCATCTACAAGAAGGGCCGGAGGGTAGACCCGGGGAACTATAGGCCTGTTAGTTTGACCTCGGTGCCAGGGAAGCTCATGGAGCAGATTATCTTGAGTGTCATCACGCGGCACTTGCAGGGCAACCAGGCGATCAGGCCCAGTCAGCATGGGTTTATGAAAGGTAGGTCCTGCTTGACGCGCTTGACCAAGTGACGCGCTTGGTGGATGAGGGGAAGGCTGTGGATGTGGTCTACCTTGACTTCAGTAAGACTTTTGACACCGTTTCCCACAACATTCTCCTCAAAAAACTGGCTGCTCGTGGCTTGGACTGGCGTACGCTTTGTTGGGTTAAAAACTGGCTGGATGGCCGGGCCCAGAGTTGTGGTGAATGGAGCCAAATACAGTTGGAGGCCGGTTACTAGTGGAGTCCCCCAGGGCTCAGTGCTGGGGCCAGTCCTCTTTAATATCTTTATCGATGACCTGGATGAGGGGATCGAGTGCACCCTCAGTAAGTTTGCAGACAACACCAAGTTAGGTGCGTGTGTCGATCTGCTCGAGGGAAGGAAGGCTCTGCAGGAGGATCTGGATAGGCTGGACCGATGGGCTGAGGTCAACTGCATGAAGTTCAACAAGGCCAAGTGCCAGGTCCTGCATCTGGGGCGTAACAACCCCAAGCAGCGCTACAGGCTGGGAGATGAGTGGCTGGAAAGCTGCCTGGCGGAGAAGGACCTGGGAGTACTGGTTGATAGTCGGCTGAATATGAGCCAGCAGTGTGCTCAGGTGGCCAAGAAGGCCAACAGCATCCTGGCTTGCATAAGAAGCAGTGTGGCCAGCAGGTCTAAGGAGGTGATTGTCCCCCTGTACTCGGCTCTGGTGAGGCCGCACCTCGAGTACTGTGTTCAGTTTTGGGCCCCTCGCTACAAGAAGGACATGGAGGTGCTCGAGAGAGTCCAGAGAAGGGCAACGAAGCTGGTGAGGGGTCTGGAGAACAAGTTTTACGAGGAGCGGCTGAGGGAGCTGGGGTTGTTTAGCCTGGAGAAGAGGAGGCTCAGGGGAGACCTCATTGCTCTCTATAGGTACCTTAAAGGAGGCTGTAGAGAGGTGGGGGTTGGTCTGTTCTCCCACGTGCCTGGTGACAGGACGAGGGGGAATGGGCTAAAGTTGCGCCAGGAGAGGTTTAGGTTGGATGTTAGGAAGAACTTCTTTACTGAAAGGGTTGTTAGGCATTGGAATGGGCTGCCCAGGGAGGTGGTTGAGTCGCCATCCGTGGAGGTCTTTAAAAGACGTTTAGATGTAGCCCTTAGTGATATAGTTTAGTGGAGGACTTGTTAGTGTTAGGGCAGAGGTTGGACTAGATGATATTGGTGGTCTCTTCCAACCTAGACGATTCTGTGATTCTGTGATTCTGTGATTGTTCTCTGGTGGTTTACTATAAGAAGCTTTGGGAGTGCTCACTGGGACAACGCACTGATGGCCTGCAGGACAGGGCCACCTAGGAATCTGTGGTGATGCAAGAGGGAGGTCTTGCTAGGGCCTTAGAGAAGACATGAAAACAGCAAGGGAACATTGGAGATTAGAAAACAAGCCTGTAGGAAAGGATTAAAGAGGCAAGTTTCATGAACATTTTTTTTCAAACTTACTCACTAAAACTGAGCTTTCCCTATTTCAGCTACCTCAGCGTAGTTTGTCTTCTAACAGAGCATGTCATTAAGGAACAAACTTTGTATTTCAGGTGCTTTGAAATTACAGCCTAATCAATCTCCCCAATTAAATATATATATATATGTAAACTTTGAGAGTGATACTGCACTCAAAGGCTGTGGACATCAGCATAAGTGTTCTGTTGCTGAGCTAGAGCTGGGCTCAGATGCTAACCTACTTCTCAAAAGTTATAGCAAGAAACAGCTACTTATCATTTCACTACATTTTTTTTTCACTCAGACAGACTGAGATTATTCTCTCTTAATTTACAGGTAAAATAATGTAACTTTCCATTCAGATTCTGGCTAGAAATATCTGAAAATGAAGAACCCCTTGGTCTCGAGTTTCAGTAAAATGTTTCAGCTTTTAAAAAATTTTCCCATATATTCTGTGACTTGGATTGAAATTTTGAGAATTTTTTTTAGAAAATTCTGTTTTTATTGTAAATATGAGAGCCTCTTCATGTCAAAGTATTTTCTTTTCCGTGATTTTTTAATAAAAAAAAAAGTTTGTTTTTTTTTTTAAGAAAAAAAGAAAAAACACAAAAAACTCTTCCACAATTTAAATGTCATAATTTATGTTCCAGTTAAGTAAAATATGACTATTCATCCATTTGCCAATATCATATGCATTTATCTTGTTTTCAATCACATTGTTATAGGAAAATAAAAATACCTTTCTTCAGGAGTATGGCAGGTAGATTGATAAAGGATTGTGAAGCATTGAAGCTCTGTATTGATCCTTTAACTGTACAAATTACAGAGAATTTAACTTGTGTAGTGATGAAAAAATAAAGAAAAAAAAAGAGCAAAATCAGCAAAAGCGTCTGTGTTATTTTTTTTTCTTCGTATAAAGATAATGTAACTAAAAATGATGGCCTAGCTATTTCTATTTAGCTAGCTTGCTTTTCTCTCTTTTTATTTATGGCTTTACTACTTATATATATACAGGGACTATGTAAAACATCCACAACAACAACAACAAAAACATATAACTCAAAACTCACCTGAAACCAGGTAGCTGCTGGGTGTCTCTGGACAGCTGCAGTACTCAACAATTTGATTTTGCCAGAATAAAGGTCTGATCTAAACCACCTTAATGTGAATGGGAAGTCAATGACTTCTAGAATAGAATTTGGTTTTCTAACATTTCCAAAACCATGTCCTACTGTTTGTGTGTTTCTCCTTCTATCATCCAGTCTCTTGTTGTTTTTTTGTTTGTTTTTATTTTTTAATAAAACAGAGTAAGTAAAAATAAAAAAAAGATACTACAGCTATTCATATTTATATCAATAATTAATATTCATACTCAAACTTGTGAGTTTCCAAATACAGCAAAAAGGCAAAAAAATGTTCTAAAAATAAGTGAAATTAAATGCTGAGCTACTATTTATAAACACAATTAAACATTAAAGTTATGCTACAGATGTGTTCATTAAATAAGAAGTTTATCTGTGCTGTACACTTATTTACAAGGGTTTTACCTCATTTTTATACTATTTTCTTTTATCTTCTGGCTATTTATATATATCTAGTGCTTCTTTATTTTACTTATTATATTTTAACTCCATGAAACATTTTCATGAACTGCATTATATATATCAATAAAAAATTGTGTAAATAATGCCTGAGGTGGTGAAATTTATTCCTCACATTAGCCAACTAATGAGACACCCTGACTGAAAGACTGCCATTATCTTTTGCAAGGGTTAGACTGGGCCCTTAATCTTCTGCAAATCATGTACTTAAAAAAAAAAAAAAAAAAAAAGAGAGAGAGAGAGAGAAATTATGGTGTCTGATTTTGCAGGAGCTGTTAACAGAACTGAAATAAGATATCTCCTATTGGTGCAATAATGAAACCACAATGTGATTATACAGAAGTTAAATATATTTTAGTGTGAAACACACATCTGATAAATTATTTGAAGATTAATAACCACATCTACTTCAAAATGGTGCTATGACAGAGATGAAATGCTAAGCTCCACAAATGGAAGATTATAATTCATTTACTTCTATGCTCAACATCTAAGGGATTTACACAGGGAAGTACAGAATGGGTCAAAGCTGAATAATCTGTGAAGTATTCTCTAAACAAAGTGGTATATCCTCTCCTTAGATTTGCATGTAGATAATTGTAGAAGGTAGAATATGATAGCCCTGCTTGAGTACAGATCCAATTCTGAATCTCCTGTCTTCTGCTGACGGGTCAAACTCCTATGACTCTCGTTCCTTCCAACCCAAGCCATTCTATGATTCTATGATTTTATGAATTCCAGCATTATCTTCTAAAAAGACATAATTAAAATAACTTATACAACACATCTTAAATGGCATAAAACTCATTGTTTGGCCCCAAATGTGCTCATCACATTCACTAGTTCCCTTTCCCCTTTCCTTAAGTAGTAAGACTGGAACTTAAATTATATCAAATATGTTTAAAATATTGAAGAACGTATCCCTGCAAAATCTGTGTCCATATTCATTCCAGGTAAATAAATTCTACAAAAGTATTCAGAAACATACCATAATATACCTAAACATCTTGCAAAAACTTGTCATTATTCACCTTTCCCAGTGCAGTTACTGAACAGTTTGAACATTCATGCAATGATTTATAGCAATCAACCAACTCTAACTCCTTTGTTGAGGTGTTACCTCTTCATGTTTGAGATCTGATTATAAATTCAGGCATCTGGGTCTGTAACACGTATCTTGAGCAGTTTATCTGTATAATAAAGTTTCTAACACATTTCTGAGCTACCAGGGTAGAAAATCGATATCAGGTGTTACGAAAGCACAATACATGATTAGAAATAGTGTTTAGAGGAGGTTAAATGAGGTGACAAATAACAAATTAAACTATTACCATTAAGCAGAATCTGAAGATATAACATTTTGCCAGTTAGTTCAATATTGAAATAGTATCTGCATTACTGTCTTTGCTTTTCATTTTTATTTTTTTATTTTTTTTTCCCGTGTCTGAAGGAAGAATACATTTGTCTATGACTGTTATGATATATTCCTATTTTAAAAACACTTTTCCCGATGTTTCCTCTTGGCAAGGGATGTTGCAATTAGGGCAAATTTCAAAGTTGCAGTTCACTGACCATGACACCTTTATCTGCAAGATGATACCTTCACAGATACAGATACAGAAGGCCAATTTCTAAGGTTTCTTTATATATATCTTTTAAAAACCCTGTGCCTATTTATTAAAACAACCCTTGAGGGACATATAAGTTCCCTCCTCTGCTTAAAGGGATTCAAAACATTTTTTCTATCTTTCTTCGCGTATCAAGTTATTTTTCTAGTTCTTTTTTCCTGGCTTCATTACTGAGTATTAATGTTCTCAGGTTCGGCTTGTTGTATTCAAGTACAGTCATACAGAAAACGAAATCAACGTTTCTTTGTAGTACTCAACTTCAGATGTCAAGTTGCAAAGAGAAATTGATAGTCTAATACTTGAAACTCTTAGGCACTAAAATTAAGCTTTTTCTCCTTGATACCTGCAGAAGCAGTAAAAACTGAATCAGCAACAAAGAAAGAATAAACGATTGCATCAGCTAGAGTGAAAGTAAAGAAGCAAGAGCAGTGTCAGCAAAGCTACAGTAGTGCAATCTTCTTTGTTACAGTATCATTATGAGAATTTACTTAACATGATTAGTTGTTGCCAATATCAAATTTCAGAGTCAAAGAGGAACATCAAAGATTTTTAAGACCTCTTAAAATATTAACTTATTCAGAATAAAGTCTGTGCTGATTTCCTAATTATGCACCTTGATAATAACCACAGGGATTACACAATTGGGAAGCCAGACACAAAACAAAACCTAAATTTCTGATTTAATCAGTTTTTTACAACAATAGCTGTTTTATGAATCAAATGATACTATATTAAAATAAATAATAAAAATAAAAAATACATTGTTGATGATCTTGAAGAATTTCAGGCAAAGAGAAAATTGAAGATCTAGCCCTAGTGAAGATCTAGCCCTATATCCTGCCTAATGTAACCACTGAACTTCCCTAGTTTATGTCCTACAATTATTAATAACATTACAAGTACACGTGGCTGAAAAAGAAATGTTTTTTGTTTTTTTTTTTTAAATTAGAATCTCCTTTCAGTATTTCAAATTATAGCACATTTGCTATATACTTTGCTAAGTCATTCTAATGTTAATTATTAGACTGAGAAACATGTCTCCAAAAAATTATCTGGGAAACACTACCTAGATAGAATAAAAAACAGATGGTCTCTTTACCTACTCACTTACTTCTGGCCACCTGTACAACTTGTAACCTGGAAGCCTTGGATAACCTAGATCTCCTGCTGCTTTATGTCTCATCCAGCACAGTGAGGATCTCAGAACCTTTGAGGAGTCAGCTTGATTTAGCATTTGCAAGGTATCAGGCTGGACTTCAGATCAGCCACCAGACATCACATTGGAGAAGTAAACAATAAAGAAAAAAACTCCCAAGGCCCAAGTAGTTTTGTCTGGTGTTTAAGTTAGTGAGTCTTCACTTCTCAGACTATAATCTATTATGACTTTTTTTTCCTGGACTGAAAAAACTCCCTGGTATCAAATTTCTGTTTTGAATTTCTGTTGCAAACTATGATCAAAGGATTTTACCACATAATGTGAATAGCTTCAGAACCTTTATTTATTTTTTTTTTTTTTTTGGGGGGGGGGGATATTTTATATTCATTTAATTACCCCTCTGTCTTTTTCATTGAGACTGATTCATTTTTGAACATCTTTCTGGAAGTTCAATGGCAACTGAGCATATTAGTCCAATAGAAATTGTGTCAGTAACAAGTACATACATTACTGGTATATTTTCTCAAAAATGCGTATTTATTTTACACATCTACATCTTTGTGTCTTTACTCTCATTTGCAGTAAGAATAGCATGAAAACTGTTTGTAGAAATGCTATAGAACACACAAGCCCCTGTGAGTTGAACCTGTCTTGGCCCATATAACAAAAGAAGGAATTTGATCAAGGGGTAGAAATAAATACATAAATAAATATTTGCTGTACAGATAGCTGTTTATAAAATCTAAGGTTTGTTCTTTATGTGGTTCCAGCAAGTTCCATGAAACGGAGAGAAAATGAATACTAAAACAATTATAACATGACTGCGTGACTAAATCCTTTCCATTCAATTTACTGCTAAAAAAAAAGACCATTAGATCACATCATGTCACATACCACTGCATTTAATCAAATTACTATGTGCTGAAGCCAATGATTTATGCTTCAGTAAAGTACAAATTGAGTTTGTCCAAAGAATGTCTTCTTGAAAAGAATCCAGACTGGATTTGAAGACATCTGGCCACAGAGATTCTAGTCATATCCTGTAGCTTTTCCCAGCAATTAGTTAATCTCACTGCTGCAATTTTTTTGTCCAGTTTCTTATTCATTTTCAGTATCTTCCAGTTATGAGTTCCTATTAGTGTCTTTTTCCACAATAAAGAGAACTTTAGTGGTCTGTTGTTTGTCTTTGGGAATAAATTCATCTTCTAGTTCCTGAATAGCCTCTAAATCTGCTTTTGAGAAACTAAATGAATCACTTTAAGAGTTTAACAAAGATTATCTTTATCTATTCTTAAATAATTCTCAGCATACTTTTGAAAACATCACACATGTACAATATTAACTTCTAACCTGTGAACACTACATACATGTACAGATAGAAAATGCTAGTTACATCATCTCCAGTAGTCTTATGGAGATATGTACCATTCCAAGACATCACACAGCTATTGCGAAATCTGTCATCTAAGATGACATCATAGATTTTCTGATGTGGCAAAATTCCTACAAACTTTACTAGGTCCAGGATTTCTTACAAGAGGAACTGAAATCAAATGAATGGGGAGAAACACACATTCAAGGCAACAGGAAATGAAAGTGAATTGCTGAAACGTGATATTAGGCCTGTAAACAATTCATGACAGAGCTTCTGTAATTTGTATTACATGTGGTTATATTAATGAGATATAGTGAAAAAAAAAGGACTTAATTCAGCATGATATTAATAGAGCACAAGTATAGACATTTTCTTTAGAAAGAAAAAACTCCGTAGGGTATTTTACTGGAAAAATTTTGAACTCTTCCAGCACCATCAAAATCATAATACCAATTAAAAAGTGTCAAGATGAGAAACTGTAAGAAAATAACCAAATCTCTATGTGCACAAATTCAGTTTTGGAACAATGAAAATTTCCTTGTTATTTGCAATTACAACTGTGTAAATGAAGTTTCCCCATTTCAGGCATGTTTTGTGGGTGATCATATGTATTTGTACTGCAGGTGGAATTTCACATGCTTCATCAGTAATATTAACCATTTACTTAAATTATTTCCTTTTTCTTCCCACACCCCAAATAATTTAATAACTTAGATAGCGAGGCATTCATCCCATTTTATACATTTACCGTGTGGAAGATCTACAACGGACCTAGACACCTAAATTCCTTGTAGATAATAGAGAGGAATGTCACCCAGAGGTGCAGCAGAGAAATCCCTTGCTGAATACTCTTTGGTCTTGAACACAGGAAATGTCTAATTAAGATGTAAACATCTGTGTTTTAGATATCTGAAACTGCTGAGGTACATTCCAACCATACTGAAAGAGGATGCTTAAAAACAAATATATGTTAAGGCTTGTTCTTTGAATGTCATCACCAAGCTTTTTCATTGGTGGGAAGAAGTAGTAGAATTTCCTGGTTCATGGTAGGGAAGGGGTGGGAAGGTGGGAAGAACTTTGTGTCTTTGGAAGCTATGGTGGAGGAGGAAACCCCTATCAATCTTCTCTGTGCTTGAACATGTAAATTCCCTTCTAAACATTTCCTCCACCCCTAACTGCCCCAACCAGATACTGAATGAAATGGACAGATGTAGATGTGACTTTAAGAGAACAAATTGCAGATTAAGAAACCTTTTTCCTCTTTGACAACAACAGTTAGGTAATTTCCAAAAGGATGAAAGGAAACAGGTTCCTAAATAAATATGAAGTATAGTGTTATAGTCAAGGATTCTTCATAGCTGTATGAGTGTTAGCTGAAAAAAAAACGTACAAAAAAGTTATGCAAGTTGAGGTGAAGATGGAGGAGTAAAACTGGCTTAGTGAAGAAAATTTATAGCTTGTCTGTTGACAAGCTAAAATTGACTCAGGGATGGAATTTCCATGCATTTGAACAAAGACACCAACTCAAAATTCTGTCAAAGCTTGCCAGTCCAATAATGGTTTGTTTTGGAAACCAAATGACAACATTTAACTGTTTTCAAGATAAAATATGCTGCTTGTTTGCCTATTTGCCCAGGGAGTAGAGCAAGAACCAGGGATCCTCAGTTGCCAGACCTCTGGCTGACTTACAGACTGAGCAGCTGCAGCATGGGCAGATGGCCCACTGCACATATATTTGAATGTTATCCATAAAACTGAAGATTACCAACTCCTTATACTTGGTTAATGCTTGTGTATGCAGTGGAAATGAAACAAAGGTCCTCATAATGAGCATGAAGGTTGACAAAAAATACTGCTGCCAATTGTCAGAAGGAAAAAAGCACAAACATCCTGATAATCTGAGGCTGATAGCTGAGATGGCCAAAACTCTACTGTTCTGCATTGGTTATAGATTGAATGGGATTTGACTAATTGTAATTAGAATGTAAGAACTTTACTGAGAGGATGCATGTCCTCATCTAAAACGGGGATAGCTGAAAAGTGGGGTTTTGAAATTATACAGTATAATGAGAAGGAAAATGGCTTGTTCTGATGAAAGTGCATGGTACTTTTGCACTGAAGTGAGACAGGGTTAAGAAGCAAAAGTTTCCACATGAAAACATAAGTATCTTATAATGCTCAGCACATTCTACACTAAAATGCAGCTTTCTGTGCTGGGTCTGAACACTTACAAGTCATCCATAATGATGGTCACTAGGTAATTTGGAAATGCCAGCAGTTTTTGGTGATGTAAGAGTAAACTGATTTACTGTTTTTTTTTTTTTATTATTTTTTTTCCATCTTTTACAGCCCTGCAACAACTCACATGATGTAATCATAAAACAATTCCTTACTCTATCATATGTGTACCTCTTATTCTATTGTGCTAGAACTGGTTATTATTTCAGAAATCAAGAATATAAAAATGTAAATTAATGGTTGCACCTTCCAAGTTCTTTGGAACACACAACTCTAAGGAGACCTGATCTAAGAGGAGCATATGAGTTGTCATAATGTGCCAGATCAAAGGTCCACTTAGCCCATTAGCCTGTCTCTGATAGCTGCCAAGAATAGAGGCTTATATAAAAGAATGAATACACGGTAAGAATAGCTTATGAATAGACTGCTCTTCCTTCTAGTGTCTCCTTTCCGTTTCCAGCAACAGGTGGCCTGAGCCACAAGCTGCATCTAAACCATAGTGTTTAGTACCTAAAACATATTCTCCATCATTTGAATTATTTTGTTTGGTCATGCCAAACCAATCTCGTAGTCACATAATTTAAATTACATATTGGATGAAAGCAGCACTTTTTTTTTTTTTTTTCCCAGTTTATAACTCTTGCCTGATAATTTAATTCAGATGTTCCCTAATTCCTCTGTTGTGAGAGATTTAGAAAAATCTTTCTGCTTTAGGTTCTTGCTGTTCATAATTTTAAATAAAGCTATTGTGTCTCTTTCCAAGATGAAGATCTACAGTCTGCTCTCTGTACCTTCAAAGCCTGTTCCTTGTCTCTGTAGACCTCTGTTGACCTCCTCTGATTTTTTTTTCTTTCTACTGCATCATTTGTGGCAGGTCCTAGAACTTCTCTGACACCTTTCTGTGTCCAGCTCAGAATAGCAGGCTAAGCTAATGATATATTTTATGAAATGTGCTAATGATTTCAAATGAAATCATAGATTGATTTTTATATGAAAATCTTTTTGAGATATATAGCTTCTTGCATTATTCAAGATAAAGATTCACTACAAGTACATATGATGCTATGTAGTTTTTTCTCAAATTCTTTCTAAGTAAACAGCACTTATTATGACACTGTGGCTTTGGTGACCTTTTTCTTCCCAGACCCCAAAGAATTTAATAATTTAGACAGATAGCAAGGCATTCATCCCATTTTATACATTTACATTATACATATACATTATACATAAAGAAAAATATAATCACTGAATTATATTTTTAGAAAATTATTCATGATTACTCTTTTCTGAGTGGCAAAAGCTGTGTTAGAGCCCATCACACCCACATTAAGCAATAGTTATTAGATATTTGGGGGAGTTCTGTTGATATAGTTGTGCAGTTATTACAAAACTGTATCTTCATTTTTATTGTCTGCTTGAGAATTTTTCTGCACTTCTTTACAGTCAGCTCAAGATTTAGTTATTTTGACTAACTTAAAATGTAAACATCACCTTATTCTGCTTTTCCCCTCCTCATTTTCTCTTCTCTCTCTTTTTTTTTTTTTTTTTTTAATTATATAACACTTTTCTAGTATAAATTCCTGTGGCACTTACAGTGTAATATCCATCCAAACAGAACAACAAACCTGTTGAAATCAAAAAAATAGCTGTGGCTATGATGAGTATTATTCTTATTTGTATAATTTTACTGTATGCATTTGCATTAATAATTATTAAGTAAAAACATTTCAGTTTTATTTCTATTATAAGAGTTCCCTTCTTATAATACTGTGTACAACTTAAAGGCTATTTTCAGATACTCTTATGTCTTATGCTTTCTACAAAAATGCATGTTCAGTATTACAGTCTGAATTTTCCAGAAATTAAAGCCACATTAGAGCATGAAAAAAGCAAGAACAGAAGCAATTTAATTTTTCCTAATATGCATATCCTAACATAATATTTTACAGCCATTTACATTTTTGAAAGTCAAATCATTTCTCCAATTGTCTTAAGGAAGTAAAATTTTATCTCACTGTATTTCTCATGCTCTGATACCTAAATGTTACATGAATATGACAGGGACTGTCATAAATAGTGACTCAGTCAGACCACATTTGATAAAACAGGGCTAATAAAATTACTACTTATTTTTTCTTGTAAATTTTATTTTGTCTTTTCTATATCTGCTCCTGCTTGCCTTTCACAAAGATTTCCCTTGCACAAAAATGCGTCTTCCCTTACCAAAGAAGGGAATCGATTCTGATGTTCAACGACTGTTGCTATCAAGATCTTTTTTTTTTTTTTTTTTTTTTCAGTTTGGCAGAGAATACCTAAAGGAACTGGAATGTTCATGATTTTTCCAGACATTTGTTAAGTGACAACTGTCAACTCCCCATCTATCAATATGACTTCCTTGCCACTTGACAGAATAGAGAAATGATTTTCCATACAGTTTTAGATTTCCACATCCCAGGACCAGTATGGTGAAATTTTAGGTTTAACTGCCATCCAAATACAATGCTTTTATTTCAAAACAGTCCTTTTCAGCCTTCCTTTATAACACTTTCTTTTCTTCCTACATTTCCACCCAGAAAAGACGATTATAAGTTACTTTAACACTAACTCTGATCACATAAAGAAGAGCAATTTTCTTCACCATTGAGAGAATATCATGTATTGCTGTTATTCTAGCTGTTTAAATACTGTTTGAAAGTGTAAGCAGCAGCAACAGCAGAAGAGACACAGTTTATTGGTTTATTTGTTTGTTTGTTTGTTTTTTCATTTATTTAAACAGCTTGAGAATCCAGGAGCATTGTACTGCAGAGTCTGGCTAAGTATGTATCACCTCCAATCATTTGCTGGATGATTGATTTCCTAATTCCTTTAGATTTCAACACTGAACATCATTCTTCTTAACCAAGTAGTTAACTGCTTACAAAATACAAAGAGACAACCATAATTACTCCATTTATTCCAAGTTCTTACCTGAAATAAGGTGTGAAGTTCTAACGTTATACAAATTTATACCTGCATTTTGGAAGGTGTATTTACACTTTCTAAATGTTAAAAGAGAATATAAAGAAGAAGAGGAAAAGGGAAAGAAGATTTTGGTTGTTTTAGAAAACACTATTTAAGACACAATCTAGATTTGTTTAGTTGGACATTTTCTTAATTTAGAGTACTGAAAAACTTCCTACAACATAAATTTAGAGATTATGCTAGAGGAGAGACAGTCACATTACAAATTTGGAAGGGGCTATGTTAATAAAAGTGTAGAATATTAGAACAGGTATCACTAATGCTCCTGAACATCCAGGAACATCCATTTGTGCCCTAATTAAAATCAAAATACTTTCAACATATATGTTAGTTAAAGCACAAGATTACATAACAAAAATTTTCCTATCTGTGAAAGACGAAGTCCTAAACTGTTCACTAATGGGACACTAGCCTAGGCTTTGAGATAAATACACCTTTTAAATACCTTACTGAATCATAGCCTGGATGCCTCCAGGAGCCCAAACTCACTTCCCTTTTACTGAGCACTTAATTATTGAATGATTTTTACTCTTGTATGGACTACCTGGCTCCTGAGTGCTCTCGAAATTTATAATGTATATCTTTCTATGGGGAAGTATGTGAAAATGCTGTTGCCCTTCCAATTAATATTCTAGCTTTTAATCATACCCTGAACAGCTGGAGATCATGATCCAGCAATCTTCAAACAATGGTAAAAATTGTCTTTAATGTGTAAGAAGAAACACAGAAGGCTATGTATATCATTTACCGAAGACAACAATTTTGTTACTCACTTGGGAATAATGTAACTCACACATTACATCATATGACTCCTTCCTTAATTTCTTCTAGTTTGTAGAAGACTGCCACCTCCTCTGCTCCAAGCAAAGATTAACTGATGGCCCTAAGGTGAGTCTGAAGGCAGCCCTCCTCTTCCCTCTCCCTTTCATTCTATCCAGTGCTTTGTGTGATATAGTCAAAATATATCTGTTTAGTACTCCCATAAGAACAGAGACATGTCCCTTTCTGTTCCTCATCTTTGATTTCAGTCTTCACCTGTTTCTCCACAATCCTTTCAGGGTTGCAGTCGTCATAAGGTCTTTCCCCTTTTCCCACCCTTTGGAAGAGTAACTCCCATATCTCTACTTCCATCCATGGATACCCAGAAAAAAGTCTATGTGTGAAAAAAAGACATCACCTTGTAAACTGCAACTTGAGCTGACCTGTCTTATGATGGCTTCACCCCTGCCCTCAGAGAGGGAGAAGAATCCACCCTCTCTCAGAACAAATGGTGACAAAAGTCAAAACTTAATCCGGTCCTTCAAAGGTCAGCTAAAGTGATGGATTTAGAGGGCTGTAAAACCCAGCCCCATGCAAAAGAGAGATGGAAGTTGTTTATCTGCAAGAGAGCAATATGTTTACATTGGGGTTGTAGAACCAGCTGTCTGGGTACCCTTTGCTTAAAGCCACACCAGCCAAAACATCTGCCTACATAGTCTTCAGCTTTCTTCAAATGATAGCTTCCTCTTTCGTTGTCTTGATGGGCCTCCAATTTTGAGTTCATCAGATCATCAGGCTGAAACGAGTACCTAGACAGACTTCACAGTGCATTATGGATTTTGTCTCCCCCCATGCAGCCTGACATTGCAGCTCATGCGGAGTTCTATGTAACATGACACAGAACATTTTGCTGAAATTAGCACACCTGCTGGGCATTGATTGTACACAGTGAATTCAATAGTATTACATGGGTATGAGGCAGGATAGACTTTGGCCTAAGACTTTATGCTGGTTTTACATATGAAATGTTGCATTAGTTTTTCAGCTTCCAAAAGCCATTTTGAAATCTGATATGTTAATATGACAGAGGGGCTTGGAAAACAATGGGAGCTAGTTGGCTGCACCCTCATCTGACCAGCCAATTCCATTTCCTCTCTTGTGGATTTTACTGGTTTTATAAGGTGATGTATCACAATGAGAGTGTCAGCTGCATAGTTCTACAGCTGTGCTAAATTCTTCTTCACACAATTATGGCCATTATGGTGTCCTGATACTAGTACACTGACTTATGAGCTGGACATGGAGTGCCGTGGAGTGCTGAAGTGGTTTGGCAGCCAGCCAGGGACATGCTACAGTACTGTGTGCTTGGCGGAGTATAGCAGATGATAGCCCATTGCTGGAAATTGCAGTTCTCTCATGCTGCGCAGAGTTATGATAGGGTGTGATGTGTTGGCAAGTGGTGACTATGATTTTATGGTAAAATTGAACTGCAGTACGAAGCAGGAAGAAACTGCTTAGCAGCTTTAGTTTGTCAGGATTTGGCTCCAGCCATTTTTTCTAGTAATGAACTAGGTCAGAGTGCTGTGGTTCAGTACTCTAAGAATGTAGCCATTTACTTCTTCAGCAATGAGTCTAAAGGTGTCTATATATTTTTAAAGTTTACATTTGCTTGTGTTTTATTGGAAGAAATAGCATGAATTTAGTGCCGATATTATCAAGGGATTTTCTTATTTAAGGTACTTCAGTTCAGGAAAGAAAATATTAAGGATCACATCATTTCTATCTGTAGGTGTCTTCTGTGGGCTTTCAGTGTTTAATACTGATTCCTCACTGGGCTATTGCTGTGTATATATGGCCACATCTTAATGGACTAGTTAGACTTTACTCACTGTTTTAGGCAAATGTGTTTTACATTCATTGGAACAGAGTTGGCAATTCCTTTGATGAGTTTCTTTACAATGAAAAATTTCTTACATGAATCATGAAAGTTATGAGGGATCAAGACCTTCAGAATTGATGGGCTAGACTCTCTCAACTGATTTACTATTTTAATATTTTGCAATGAAAAAAAAATCTTGTCTATATGGAAAAAAACCTTGTTTGAACTTAAGTGAAGATTTTGATCCCTTTGTATTACGAAGATGATTGAGGTTTTTCTGTTGTTATTGTTTGTTCGTTTGTTTTTCCTTAAAAATGATTTGGAGAAAACTACTGTGATAGCCAAGATAAAAATCTTGATAAAAGATAAGCCAAGATAAAAATAAGAATACCTTCAACAGTGGAAACTGTCTGTACCCTGTAAAGCACAAGGGGGCAAGAAATAAAAATTGAGACAAAGTCTTCTTCCAACTAGGAGAAATCATTTAGTTCTTTACTGATCAATGCTAGCATTATGTCATCCTATACGTGAATTGTGGAGTTTTAATGTCTAATATCCACAGTAACAAGTGGTCAATTCTTCCCAATTTGTCTCTTTAGTCTAGTCACAGTAAGTATATCTAACTTGACTTGCATGAAGGTTGCAAAAGTGTGGTACTAAGGTCTATATCTTAGAAAATATAAGAACATGGATTTCTGTCTTTCATGAGAACTTGGACTATTTGGGAAAAGTTACTGTTAGATTTTCTCAGAACACCTGAAACTGAATGAAATAGCAGTTTTTGTTATTGTCCAAATGCCTGCCAAAAGTTCTACATTCAGAAGACTGATTTAGTCTTTGCCATATACCCACATGCCACCATCATCTCCACTTTTTATATCTCTTTCAGTCATACAAAGGCTATTTGCATTGCAATTCATGTCGATAGAATATTTAATACAAGAGAGAAATGTCCAAACCGGGCATCAGGATGCTGCTCACATTTCAATTTGCGGTTCTTCACTAAATCTTAGCAACCTAATACATCGCATAGATTAAAAAGAGGTGACAGTAGCTTAAAACTAAAGCAACCTGTGAGAACATTTACTGTGAAGCAATTGCTCAATGCTAATTTCACTCAGTTTGAGGAGAAAGAATGGAATGAATGAAAGGGCAACTTTGTACACTCTCACATGTATGTCTACACCATTTTTAGGACCCAGAGTATCAAATGTACCTAGTGGTTCCATAACAGTGTGGATAATAATGATTAGTTGGTGTCAAGAATTAGTTTATCAATGAGAAAATGTATTGCTAACAAACTTCATCTGGAACCCAATAATCACATTTAAAGAGTTTAGTACTTTTCTGTCTGTCCTACGCTTTTCTGTCTTAACTTATTCCACAACCTTGAGCTAAAATCAAACAGAAGTTGTTAGGAGCAAGCTTGAAAGATGGCATGAGCAAATAAATTTATTTATTTTTTTTTGAGCAGCTATCTTCCAGACCACATCAGAGAGGAACTTGATCTCACTAACTAAAATGATCTATGGTATCTCAAACCGCCATATTCATCACTTAAACTCAAGCATAGGCTAGACGTTATTTATTTTCTTAGGTATAGGTATTAGACCGTATCCAAGAGGATGAAATTTAAATTTATCTTCCTATTAAGGTTTATGTTCATTGTTAAACAATTGGGGGTTAATTTATCATGATGTAGTTGGTCAAGATATATGTTTTTCTTTTTCTTCTATTTATCTGTGTGGTGTTTTTTATTTCAATGACTTTACTAAATATTGTGATGTGCTAACATGTTCGTCTTTGTGTTCATAGAATCACAGAGTCATAGAATCATAGAATATCTAGAGTTGGAAGGGACCCACAAGGATCACTGAGTCCAATTCATGGCTCTGCACAGGACCACCCACAGTCCCATTTTATACTATGCTAATACCAAGTATTAAAGTAACCGTCTTCTATGTTGACAATAGAAGCATTTCTGTGTTGTAATTATCTAATATACAGCAGCAGTGCTACAAAATAGTGCTATTGCTTAAAAAGTGTTTTTCTTAACCACAGAATCACAGAATGGTTGAGGCTGGCAGGGACCTCTGGATATCATGTAATCCAACCCCCTGCCAAGCAGGGTCACCTAGAGCATACGGTGCAGGATGGCATCCAGGCAGGTTTTGAATACCTTCGGAACAGGAGACTCCACAGCCTCTCTGGGCAGCCTGTGCCAGTGCTCTGGCACCCTCAAAGTAAAGAAGTGTTTTCCCATATTCTGATGGAACTTCCCGTGTTTCAGTTTGTGTCTGTTGCTTCTTGTCCTGTCACTGGGTGCCACTGGAAAGAGTCTGGGCCCATCCTCTTGACACCCTCCCTTCAGATATTTATACACATTGATCAGATCCCCTCTACTCTTCTCTTCTGCAAGCTAAACAGGCCCAGCTCTCTCAGCCTCTCCTCGTATGACAGATGCTCCAGTCCCCTCCTTATCTTAGTAGCCCTCTGCTGGACTCACTCCAGGAGCTCCATGTCCCTCTTGTACTGAGGAGCCCAGAACTGGACACAATACTCCAGAAGTGGCCTCACCAGGGCTGAGTTGAGGGGCAGGATCACCCCTTGACCTGCTGGCAACACTCTTTGTAATGCACCCCAGGATACCGTTGGCTTTCTTGGCCACAAGGGCACATGCTGGCTCATGGTCAGTCTGCTGTCCACCAGGACTCCCAGGTCCTTCTCTGCAGTGCTGCTTTCCAGTCAGTCAGCCCCCAGCCTGTATTGGTACATGGTTACATCGGTACATTGGTTATTCCTCCCTAGGTGGCGAACCCTCCCTGCACTTGCCTTTGTTGAACTTCATCAGGTTCCTCACTGCCCAATTCTCCAGCTTGTCCAGGTCTCTTTGAATGGCAGCACAGCCCTCTGCAGTATCAGCCACTCTTCCCAGTTTTGTGTCATCAGCAAACTTGCTTAGGGTGCAGTCTGTTCCATAATCCAAGTCATTGATGAAGAAGCTGAACAAGACTGCACCCAGTACTGATCCCTGGGGGACACTGCTAGCTACAGGCCTCCAACTAGACAGCACTGTTTAGCCCAACCCTCTGAGCTCTGCCATCCAGCCAACTCTCAATCTACCTCACTGTCCACTCATGTATGCCACCTAGCCTTTGCAATACTCTTCTTATCTATCAAGTAGTCAGAATATCATAGGCTGTTTCAGGAAACTATTATTCTTACACAATATATAAATAATTATATATATATATACACACAATATGCTTCCTTATAAAAACGGATTAGTCAATTTACTGTGTTATTAAACAGAAACTGTAAGAGATTAGCAGGTTTTAGTTTTATATATATACTTATTGTTTAATGAATATATGCAATTTTACAGCAAATTCACCACAGCATCTGTGTTATGATAACTGCACTCAGTGGGGACTTCTGAGTTTACTGTATTGGAAGAAGTATCATGTTATATATTGTTAGTTGACCAAAAAGGTAATCTAAAAGCTCTAATAACTTCTGCTGATGGCAAAAAATCAGAAAACTGTAATATGTGTGGCTTATGGATTAGCTGGTATTTACTGTAAAAATACGCAGACATAAGTAACTCCATTATAACTGGCTCACCTCTATTTGAAATTGTGTGCACAATTTCTGTTAAAATCTGCACCACAGAATGAAATTTAAAGTGACCACAAAAATGATGCAACAGTTTATGGCTTAATTAATGTATCACATCATCTTATTCACAGAGCAGTCGGCAAATTTTGATCAAAGCATTGTATTGTTCATCACATTATTTTTATTTTTTTATAGGAACCCATAACAGCAACATATTTTTTTTCAGTTTATACATTTTGACTACCCAAAGCTAGGAACAATAAAGTCATTTGTCTAAATGCTTAATGAATTTTACAACGTTTGTGATGATAGTCCACTAAAATGCTTTCTAATTGTTTTAATATTATTATTTTTATTATTATTTGTTATTTTTGTTTGTTTGATTGATTGTTTTTCTGCATAAGGGTTGAGAATTTTATCTAGAGCAAACTCTTATTTTGTTAACTTGTTATTTCTCCAGGAAACAAAAGAGAATTATAGTCTAAGCACAGAAAGAAACAGAGTTTGAGACTAATAGATTAATATACTGTATATTCAGAAAAATGAAATTGCCTCAGGAAGGATTTGAAACATAATAAATCAGTTTCAAGAATAAAACAGAAACATTTATTGTTATGCCACAAAGCCTTTTAAGGATATGCCAATATATTTCTACTGTCCACATACAAAAAGTGTAGATTGCAATGATGACTACAATAGCAGAGAAACAGTTGTTTGAATATTCAAATGGAGGTTTTCAACCAGGAAGCTGCTAATTTTTATTTCCAGTCATCCTGTAGAAAACTGGTAGTGACAGATGACATCCAGCCTGCCTGACATGAATTTTAACTGGTGTATATTCTCTGATGATTTAATTGACTGATACCTACTTGTGTGTGTTTCTACGCGCATATTTTAAATTATCTTTCCTAATCTTTACTTATGCTGTATATGAAAAGCCTACTCTTTGGTGTGTTAGTGATGATGTAATACAAATATTTTACATTTTTTTTTCATGTAATTTCTAAGCAGGATCTGTGACCTATTCTCTTTGGATATCTCATTTCTTCTGGCTGAACGTATCCCATCCATTTGGGCCCTCTCAGAGGAAGTCTTGGCACAGATACTGCCCTTCAGGTATACAATCTATTTCCTTTTGACCTATTCAATTTGTCCAGTTTCTCATTTTCTCTATGGAATTTGAGTTACTTTTCTTTGATTTTTGGATAGAGTATTTTCATTTGCTTCTCACTTTATATTCTGCTACACCAGCTAAATCTTTCCCCTTTTCGCCATCTACACATTCTCCTACTCATTATCATGTTGTCGGTGTTGAGCATTCCTACTGCACCTCACACACGTGGAGGTGCTATGCCTTATTCAACTCCTTTAGTGGCAACAGTCATGAAAGTGCTGGAAGAGAAAGGATGCCAGCATTTTAACTATGTTGTCTAAACCTGAGCAGATGGTCTTGTAATCTCCTAGACAGAGGAGGCTTGAATGTGCAGTAGATAAAGTCTTTGGGGTGATTTTCTGAGAAAAATGGAGGGCTCTGAAATACATGAGGCACTGAAGTCAATGTTTTGATGGGAAGCTGAGAGTTTCTTTGACTTTTCTTTCTTCCTCTATTTAGAGCTTCATCCTGAAGTTCATCAATGACACAGGTGAGGCTTTCGCCGTTTTAATTTCAACTAAGCCTGACTGTTGTATGGCCAAAGATGGATAGCACTTCATCCTTTCTACTGTAAAACATAAAAGCTATCCTCATTAAATATTGTCAGCCTCCCAGTGTCACTGGTGTGTAACCTCTCTCCCAGGGGTTCTCTCAGAGCTGTCTGTGATTCAAGGGCTGCTTTCAATATGACATGGTTGTGTAATCTTGACTCAAACTTCAGAAAAAATGCTAAGTTGTGAGTAAGAGCTGTGAAAAAGTGCTAAGCTAGAAAAGAGGGGTAAAATGACAAGCAGAAGTAAGAATGCTTAAACAGGGATAGATGGGATCTTAATTATTCCAGGAAAAACAAACAAACAAACAAACAAAAAAAAAACCAACATCAACATGAGAAGGTATAAAATTAAAAGGGAAAAACGGGGATCTAGAAGATGGCACATCAGCAACACTAAGGATCAGCAATAGTGGCTGACCCTCTCGATACCTGTCATCAAACTGTCTGGCCAGCAAAGACTTGCTGCATGCCTTACTGAGGTGGTAAGCATATTAATACTTAATTTTCTTTCTTCTTTTTCCAGATTCTCTGTTGTGTGTAATAGCAAAACAAAACAAAACCAAACAAGCCCTGTTTTATGCTCTTGGAATGCATACATCCTTCTTGTAGAGTGTCTTTGTTCATGGTAAAAGTTATCCAAATAAAGTGACGCAGAGAAGGCAGGTTATAGATATCAGTTAAGAAAAGGCATTGGCCCTGCCAAGGCAGCACGTCAGCTGGTGATTAACCAGGGAGATTTACATAATAGTTACTGAGTGGGAAGCCTCTCCTTGGAAATCAACGTTACTGAGAAAAATTAGGGTCATATAAAGTCTTAACATACGTAAAAGGATAGCTGAAAACTTAAGTCATTCTTTTCTCAGTGATTACTAGATCACTAACTATACTGCTAGTATAGAAACCAGAACTTTGGAGTTCCAAGCATTTGGACAGTGCTCTCAGACATATGGTTTGATTTTTGAGTGGTCCTGTGTGGAGTCAGAAGTTGAATTCAATGATCCATGGTCCCTTGCAACTCAGGATGTTCAATGATTCTATAATTGTCTTAAGGAAACAAAGAAGAAAACTTAATTTACTGCAACAATTCCATTAATTGATATGGATCCTCCTTGCCCCAATGTATACAAAAATACCAATGCAAAAAGAAAAGGTAAAAACTTTTTTTTTTTTTTCTGTTGCAGTTATATTGTACATTAATTACAAGAAACTGTAGAAGCTTCTAGGCAGAATTTTTTCCCTCCTATATTTGATTTGGTATCATCCATGATGATCCAAATGTCCACTTCCACAGAAAAGTCCATAAATGAAATCCTGGCTCTATTAATAGCAAAACCAGAACTCTCTTTCATTCAATTTTATTTTATTATTTTTTTTTAAAGAAAACTCAGAAGACCATGTGGATCTATAAACTACTAAATATTTTAGCAATGCTTATTCAAGTATATTGAAATATACTATTTGTGCAAGTTTTGTGCAAGTTGCTATTATATGATGACTGGGATGCATTTCAGTAGGATCCACCTGTTTCAGCATTTTATAGTGGTTCCTACCCTTACATTCCCAAACAGCTTTGAAGCAATTAAACTGAGATTAATCCGTAGTAAATCTCATTGTGACTTTGACTCTCTTTTCTCTGATCAAGTGAAGTTTTCTTTGAGACAGCCAAATCTGACAAAAAATTTGCATTTTAGAAGAAAAATGTATCCAAAAGAACATCTGTGACTGAAAAAAGAAAACAAACAAATTTATGTGCCCTCTTTGAAAAACAAGTCGATATATACAAAACCAAGAAAGAAAACAGTTAAGGTTCAATACAGCTTATATTCCTTGTACTATACACTATTTCCCATGAGGTTGTTTCCTGATATGTAAAATGTTACTGTGAAAATGTGCTGCATACTCTAGTTCCATGTTCTATTTAATATGTGTCATGATTTACCTCTAGAAAATGAAATCATTCATAAACTGACAAATAGTTTTGTAACAGTCTGTGGAAAGGTAGATGATTTTAAGTTGTTCTCTGCAGTTTGGACTTATTTTTTTTTCCAGAGGCTGTAAATATTTTTTAACTGACTATATCATAGTATAGATTTAAAATAAATTTCTATGTCTATCTGTATAAATACAATAGTATAATGGTAACAGAGAGTTTTCTAGCATTCTAATATTCTCTAAAAAGATTTGAGGCATTTCTTTCCCTTATTTTTTAATGCCTCTTGTATTTTTATGATTAAGAGAAAAAAACTCCTGAAGTCTGTTTGTGTTTGTTTTTATTCAGATGCGTGCTTTTCATCAAGTATTGAGATTACTGTAACATATGAAAGTGATTCAAGTAATACTCTGTTCTTACAACATGTTATTTCCAGTATGTTAAGACACTCCATTCCCCATTCAGTGCAGTTTGACCTGCAAAACTAACAACTCACTATTGCCAAAGTATCCAAAGAAGACATTACAAGCCAAATGGGATTTATCAGGAGAAATACAATTTTGAAATGTAGGTTTCTAATAATACACAATAAATAAGATCTAAGATGAAAAGCAGAGAAGCATAACACCTTTTCCTATTCAAGCTGAAACTAATAAAATATAGAAACAATTAATAAATGTTAATATTTGGAATCAAATTTATATATTGCAATCTGAGAAGTTACTTTATTTCTAAAAGCCATAGTCAGTGAAGTTACTGACACTGTCATCCCAGAGAAAACTGAATACTTTCAGTGTAAATACCACAATACAGGTTAACAGTTTTCATGCTGCATTTTTGCTTCATAATAATCGTTACTGGAAAGATAAAAGAGGTGGAAGGATAAGAGGGGGAGGTTGTTTGAGATCCTTTTATAAGCAGTGTTGAGTCAAGAAATGAGCTCAAGAAAAGCAGTTTCTCAACATACAAGGGAGAGGAGAGTTGTGGAAAGATGGCACCATGGATGCAGTGGCTGATTCCTCGAATGCTTCATCAAGATGGGAAAGAAAATACACACCTGGGATGAGCAGTGGCAGTAGTCTGGGACAGAGGCATGCAGGAGGAGAAGGGGATGCAGAACCTATACCGTAAGAGAACCGATACAAATGAGATCTGTACTATGCAGGATTCTCTTTTCTGTACCTGTTAGAGAAATGAGAAAACCTAATATCACTATGCCCATGCAACCAGCAAACAGCTGTGAAACCCATATGCTTCTCTTCTGACACTAACAGCTAATCCCACAGAAAATGACTATTTCTGCTTTCTGTGAGCTGGAGTAGCAGGGGACTGGTCTTAGATACATTTAAAGTCTTCTGGATAAATCATAAATGTAACAGTGTGATTCCACATTAAAAATCTTTTTTTTAACTGCAATTTTTTTTTTTAAACTTGAGAAATATGAGACCAAACTGCATTACAGCAATGTTTTTCTCTTCCGAAAGTCAAATACACAAAGCTTATCTAACAACATACTTAAGATTTCACTTATTGCCTTAGCTCAGATTCTTTCTGTGTTTATTTGTACTATTTATTTTGCTTTCTAGTCACCAGGATATGAGAGATCCTCATAATCTTTCAGATTTTTGTCTTCACAACACCCTTGTGAGTCTCTACTCAGCACTGGTGAGGCCATACCTGAGTACAGTGTCCAGTTCTGGGCTCCCCAGTGCAAGACTGAAGTGGAGCTACTGGAAGAGGTCCTGTGAAGGGGTCAAGAGGATGATGAAGGAACAGGGCCATCCATTTTGATGAAAGGTTGAGAGGGCTGTGACTGTTTAGCCTGTTGAAGGGAAAGCTCAGGAGGGAGGTTCTCAATGTGTATAAATATCCGATTGCAGGATGCAGAGGACAAAGCCTTGTTATTTTCAGTGGTGCCCAGTGCCAGAACAAGAGGAAATGGAAACAAACTAAAACACAGGAGATTCCCTCTGAACATCAGGAAACGCTTTTCTGCTGTGTGGATGATGGTGCACTGTCAAAGGTTTCCAAGAGAAGTTGTGGAGACTCCCTCCTTGGAGATCTTTAAAAGCCAAAAGCCACCTGGACATAAAATCACAGAATCATAGAATCATAGAATATCCCGAGTTGGAAGGGACCCATAAGGATCATCAAGTCCAACTCCTGGCACCGCACAGGTCTACCCAAAAGTTTAGACCATGTGACTAAGTGCACAGTCCAATCACTTCTTAAATTCAGACAGGCTTGGTGCAGTGACTACTTCATTGGGGAGCCTGTTCCAGTGTGCAGCCACCCTCTCGGTGAAGAACTTCTTCCTGATGTCCAGCCTAAACTTCCCCTGCCTCAGCTTAACACCGTTCCCGCGGGTCCTATCACTGGTGTTTACAGAGAATAGGTCCCCTGCCCCTCCACTCCCCCTCGCGAGGAAGTTGTAGATTGCAATGAGGCCCCCCCTTATCCTCCTCTTCTCCAGACTGAACAGGCCCAGTGACCTCAGCTGCTCCTCATATGTCTTCCCCTCTAGGTCCCCCTCATGGTCCTGGGCAACCGGCTCTGGGTGGCCCTGCTTGAGCAGGGGGGTTTGACCAGATGGTCTCCAGAGGTCTCTCCAACCTCAGCCATTTTGTGACTCAGTGTAGGAATAATACCTCATAGTTGTTCTCACATCTGGATTTAAAAATCTGAGATAGTAAAGATGGGATCCAGCCCGTTTAAACCCACCAGGTGTCGCCCAGTTTGACCCAGAACATTCCTTAGTAATTACAAATTAGGCATACTGGACCTTCTCCCCTTTTATGCAAAGAGGCTGGAATTAAAATAAAAAGAACTTTTGCCATCTTAATATTAATATAATGTGCTTGGCTCAAATTCATATCTTATAGGATTTATATGCCAGTATCTTCTCCACTGGGCCTCTGAATTCCCTCTGATTCCCTTGTCACTGTTCCCCAGAGCTTTTCCCAGCCCCTTCCTGCCACTTGCCACCTGGCAGGCAGGAGAAGCAGCAGAAGTGGCACTTCTGAGGTAAACCCTGGGGCTTTGTTTCTCTGCTGTTGACAACAACCCCAGCTGCTAATTCTGTCATACATGCCATAGACTCACTATCACTGCTTATTATAAACTGTTGATATCTATGACAACTTGTAATTTGAACCCTCATAACTTAAAGGTTTAGATAAAAGTGGACTGAGTTTTAGAGAAACTGCACATTTAGTGGCTCTCATTGTCCTCAATGCAGTTTGTTTAAAAGTGTGCACAACTCTTTTAAAGCCGAGCACGTAAAGAAGCATTAAAAAGGAGATAATCAGCCTCAAAAAACACATCAAAATGACTAGAAGGAATGAAAATATAACCAACTGATTTTAACTTCATTTTTTTTGAAGTAAAAATTGGCAGCTTGAAACTGAGCAGTGAGTGCTGGAAACCTTAAATATCACATATACATCATATATAAATAAAGCATATTTTGTACATATGCACTTCCATCAGCCCACCTTTAATAAAGAAAGCCGTCTCCAGTTTTTGACACTAACGGTTAGTGACTTCAGGCCTTGAATAAAATGTGTATATTCATCTAGATACAGTATTTTTATATAACCTGTGCAACAGGTTATATAAAGGTTATTAACAGGTCTAAGAAGATTGCATGCTATGATTTACTCTAGTTGCTTGTCACATTTTCCAAACTGCAGATATTTAGGGCTGACTAGCTCTAAATTTCTTGTTGGAGAACCACTAAATATGGAGGCTACAGTCCTGATTTAGGCCCCTAAGTTAAATGCTAAAAGTTAGATGGTGTGAATAGCCCCCGCTGAGAACAAAACCATATAAAGTAACAGAAGCTCTGTATAGAATGCAGTGCAGTCTAATACAAATCTCCTGAAAAAAAATGCTATATGTATGCATTTTGCAAATGAAAGCCATTCCTAAGAGACGCCCACTGCTCTTAGTTTCATTGAGAACTTCAAGAGCTGCTCAGCACTTCCTAACTCCAGGCCTTAAATGATCAAGCATTTCCATTCACTGCTGTTCTCTACCTTGCCTGATTTCAAGCACGGTTATTTCAAGAACAGGACTTACACATCATTTCCCTCTACAGTACTTCGAATTATTTAATCAATGTGTTTTATTCTGCTGGCCATTCTAACGGTGATTGTGAGGGTTTAAATCAAAAGACTGTCTCGTTTCATGAGCAGTCTTTAGAGGAACAAACCACCCTGTTGGTTTTTTTTTTCTGTGGCAAGAGCTAGAAAAATGTCATTTATCATTTATGCCCATGGCACTAATGATGGATTCTAATCTGATGTATTATTCTAATATTCTCCCAAGTTTCATTATGGTGTCATGTTGATTATTCTGCTGTTAGTAAATTTTGGAACGACTCACTTCCTGCTGACAGGTACAGTAAGAGAAGATACTGCTACAGCTGACACCAGCGATCTGTCATTAAAACTGTCAGGAAGCTGACTACAAAAGAGATTTACTGGCCAGAGAAAAAAATCCAGAATTTTTCGCTTCCATGTCCCTGCTGTGTCTTTTCCCATTATTAGTAACTTTATAATGGCTACTTCAATTTTGATCATGAAACATTTTTAAGGGAAAAAAAAAAACAGCAAAAAATGATGCAAATTATTATTTTAACAGTATTATCAGTCTTTCCCTTTCACTATCAGCATTGCAGAGACCATTGTCAGTTTTCAAATCTAAAGATCATATCACCATTTATATAATAGTTTAAATACCATTTATATAGTAAAAGTCATATATTTCCTGATTTATTTATTTTATTTTATTTTATTTTATTTTATTTTATTTTATTTTATTTACATTTTAATTCCATTGTATAATTTAGCCTACCTATAATGTTTTCCTTTAAAACTGAAGCATTTACCCTGAGATTAAATTATTGCTTTCAATATATTTCAATATATTCAACTATATATAGTTATATATTCAACTGAATATATAGTAATATATTCAACTGAATATATTCAATATATTTCAACTACTTAACAAACAAACCTTACTATTTCATTCAACATGTGTTTCTAAAAAGAGATATAAAGTCTAGAGCGGGGACAGAGCAATTACAGAAGAAATTGTGAGCCTACTATAAAGCCAATGTAACCCAATATTAGTCCTAGAGTTTTAGGACACCATTATTTGGGTTCACATGAGATTATCAGTTTATAAGTGGGTTTCAATTGCAATATTTAAGGACTGGTGCCACACGATCTCTGTAACTAAATCAGTGGACATATATAAAACTATTTGTTTTGGAATATTTATCTAGAGTGTAACCTTCTAAATTGGCCTGATTCGTCCTGGAAGAGGAAATAATAAATGTAATAAGAAACAGGTCCATAAGTGGTATATGTATTTTTGGACAGAGTTAAGAAACAAATGGCTTGGAATTCTGGCTAACCAGAAGGAAAGAATGCAAATAATCAAAGCTGTGAAGAGGATGAGACATAGTTTCCTTGTGCTGGCCAGTTCCATAGGACTTTCAGCCAGCAGAAGCAGTTCATATCAGCATCATACATCCTGCTATTTACTCCAGTTTTTCTCATCTATGATATCAACAAAAACTACCCAATTTCTTCCTATTTTTTGGAATTGGAATCCCCTTTTGTAAAATGAGGTGATAATAACACTTGTCTCTCTGATGTCAGGAGAATATATTTTGTATGGTATCCTGCTATCCATTTATATAAAGCTTTAAAAATATCTCAGTGTATATTAATATACAGAAAGGAAGTTTCAAAAATCCTAATATCAGAGTACAATACATTTAAAATACAATAAATATAGCATCTGGTTTCAGTGCTGTACATTGTTGATGTTTTACAAAAATTGCAATTTGAATGCTTCCTGCAAAGTAGCACTTTCTCTGTTTCTGGCCTTTTTCATCTGTAACTACTTGGTCTGAGAAGAGGATCTCTATCCTGGGACTCCCATTTCTAAGAATAAAAAGTTTAGAAAGTAAATTAGACTCTTTCTTTTCTTTCTTTTTCTTTTTCTTTTTCTTTTTCTTTTTCTTTTTCTTTTTCTTTTTCTTTTTCTTTTTCTTTTTCTTTTTCTTTTTCTTTTTCTTTTTCTTTTTCTTTTTCTTTTTCTTTTTCTTTTTCTTTTTCTTTTTCTTTTTCTTTTTCTTTTTTTTTTCTTTTTCTTTTTCTTTTTCTTTTTCTTTTTCTTTTTCTTTTTCTTTTTCTTTTTCTTTTTCTTTTTCTTTTTCTTTTTCTTTTTCTTTTTCTTTTTCTTTTTCTTTTTCTTTTTCTTTTTCTTTTTCTTTTTCTTTTTCTTTTTCTTTTTCTTTTTCTTTTTCTTTTTCTTTTTCTTTTTCTTTTTCTTTTTCTTTTTCTTTTTCTTTTTCTTTTCTTTTTCTCTTTCTCTTTTCTCTTTCTCTTTCTCTTTCTCTTTCTCTTTCTCTTTCTCTTTCTCTTTCTCTTTTTCTTTTTCTTTTTCTTTTTCTTTTTCTTTTTCTTTTTCTTTTTCTTTTTCTTTTTCTTTTTCTTTTTCTTTTCTTTTTCTTTTTCTTTCTCTTTCTCTTTCTCTTTCTCTTTCTCTTTTTCTTTCTCTTTTTCTTTTTCTTTTTCTCTTTTTCTTTTTCTTTTTCTTTTTCTTTTTCTTTTTCTTTTTCTTTTTCTTTTTCTTTTTCTTTTTCTTTTTCTTTTTCTTTTTCTTTTTCTTTTTCTTTTTCTTTTTCTTTTTCTTTTTCTCTTTTTCTTTTTTTTCTTTTTCTTTTTCTTTTTCTTTTTCTTTTTCTTTTTCTTTTTCTTTTTCTTTTTCTTTTTCTTTTTCTTTTTCTTTTTCTTTTTCTTTTTCTTTTTCTTTTTCTTTTTCTTTTTCTTTTTCTTTTTCTTTTTCTTTTTCTTTTTCTTTTTCTTTTTCTTTTTCCTTTTCCTTTTTCTTTTTCCTTTTCCTTTTCCTTTTCCTTTTCCTTTTTCTGTGTAGGTTTTCATAAATTTCTAGACCATATATGGTCCTTTCATATGAAAGGACCTCTGCATTAATAACTATTTACATAATATAGGTTGTGCTATAAATGCTTCCTAAGGCTAATTCTTGTCCAAATTACATTATTTTCAAAACAAATTACTAATTTTGATTTTAAAATTCTCTTGATAGAGAATTTGCTAAAATATAGATCCTTTTTCTAGCTTCAAATCTAACCAATTGAAAAATTCATTTCTGTCGGTTAGATTATAGAACCTATGTTTAATTGATAAACTGAATTCATAGAACTTCTAGAGTCTTTTAATGTATATTTTGCTTTTCACTTGATTTATGAACCTTATGAAATTTCTTCTGTACTTTTCACTAATATGTCTATATATGTGAAATTTCAATATTTCAGATGGACACAGGATCACTGGGAGATTGTGTCAACACCACAGACTGAAGTGATGGAAGGACTTTACTTATTGCTTGACATAGTTCGGTGCACCTGAGGACCCCCCACCCCCCCCCTTTTTTTTTTTTTAAATTCTTTTTGGCAAGTGGCACTCAAGCTGAACTTTATTAGCATGGTATTCAGAATTCTTGTCTTCCCAGAGAAGTCCTGTTCTGTAATCTCACCCATCATAGGTTACAGCTGACCATAAATACGTTTTATTTGCATTCAGTATCCCAAGCAATCCAGAACTTTCAATAAGTTTCAATTACTATTTATTTCATTACGTATCAGTATCTAAGTTCTATGTCAACTGAAAACTTTGTTTTATAATTTTTCACTATATAGTAATTAGACAGGACCAACCTCTTTCGAATAGATCTCTTTCTACATGTTCATTTGAGATGTGTCACCTAGCTAGTACTTAACCCACTTGATCTTATGGTAAGTTTTTATTTCTACAATTTCCAAATCAAAATTTGTAATGCTAAATCATTGTCCTAGACTAGTTTGAATATAATATATGGGCAGTATAGGAGTTAGCAGGGCTGATCAATAGGGCTTTAAACTAGATTTGAAGGGGGAAAGGGACAAAAACAGGCCTGCTGGTGATAAGCTATCAATGGCATGACAAAATCTGAGGGACTGTGTGCTAATGAGATCCTTCAGTCTGCTCCATGAGGTGCTGGGTACAATGAAGTGCATTTCAAGTGTTTCTACACCAATGTATACAGCATAAGGAACAGACGAGGAGTCAGAAGCCTTGCATCAGTTCTAGAGCTACAACATCACTCGCATAAGCAAAACCTGGTGAAAATAGTCCTGTGACTGGTGTGTTGTGATGGACGAAGCTTTTCAGAAGGGATAGGCAGGGTAGGTGAGGTGGGGGGGTGGTGCTGCATGTAATGGAGAGGCCGGACTGTATGTAACTTGCCAGGTGTTAACTGAGAATACCACACAGCTGATACACACAGGTCCAGGAGATTCCTAAAACATCTTGATGACAACTTCTTGGTACAGGTACTGAGGGAGCTGACATGGAAAAGTGCCCTCCTAGACCTGTTGTTTTCAAACAGAAAGGCTTTTGTGGATGAAGTGATGATTGGTGACTGTCTTGGCCATAGTGACCATGAAGTAGTTGAGTTTAAAATCTTTAGTGACAGCAGAACTGCCAACAAAGCTTTGATGCTAGATGGGGAGAGCAGACTTCAGGCTGCTCAGGGAACTAGTTAGTAAGGTCCCCATGGAAACTGCTTTTGAAGATGTTGGAGTCTCAGTGCTGGTCACTTTTTAAGCACCACCTCTTAAGAGCACAGGAGCAGGTAATTCCAAAATGTTGGCAGTCAAAAAGGTGGCACAGAAGGTTGACATGGCTGAGCAGGAATCTTGTAGATGTTAGGTGAAAAAAGAAAGAAAAACATTGGAGTAAACATTGGTTTGTTACTTGATGAGGATGGTCACCTCACAAATAGGGACATAGGCAAAGCAGAGATGTTTAATGCCTTCTTTGTCTCTGTCTTCAACACTGATGATGAGCTCTGGGACCTCGGGCGTTCTGAGTTGGAGGACCGTGACTGCAGGAATAATAGACTCCCAGCCAGTCCTGAACTTGTGAGGGATTTGCTGCTCCACCTGGATGCATATAAGTCCACAGGTCCCAATAGGATTCATCCCAGCGTACTCAGAGAGCTGGCTGATGCCATCATGAGACCTCTCTCAATTATTTTGCAGTGGTCTTGGGAATCTGGAGAGGTCCCAGTTGACTGGAAGCTGGTAAATATTGTTCCAATTCTCAAGAAGAGCAAGAAAGAAGACTCTGGTGATTACAGGCCTGTCAGTCTCACTTCAGTGTCTGGTAAAATTATGGAGAAAATTATTCTGGGAATTATTGAAAAACACCTGAAGGACAATGTGGTCACTGGTAATAGCCAGCACAGGTTCATGAGGGGAAGGTCCTGTTTAATTAACTTAATTTCCTTTTTTGACAAGGTAACCCACCTGGTTGGCCAAGGGAAGCCAGTTGAGGTAATCTCACCTCAAGTACTGTATGGGCACCATAGTATAAAAAGGACACAAAATTATTAGAGTGTCCAAAGGCAGGCTACAAACACAGTGAAGTGTCTAGAGGAGAACATGTATGAGGAGCCACTTAAGTTGCTTGCTTTGTTCAGCCTAGAGAAGAAGAGACTGAGGGGAGGCCTCATGGTGGCCTGCAGCTTCCTCACTTAGGGAAGCAGAGGGGCAGGTACACTCTGATGACAGTGACAGGACCCTAGGTAAAGGCATGGAGCTGTAACAGGGGAGGTTCACAAAAAGTTTCTTCACTGAGAGGGTGGGTGGGCACTGCAGCAGGCTACCCAGAGAATTGGTCATGGCACCAAAGCTGCCAGAGTTTGAGAAGCATTTGGCTAATGCTCTCAGACATATGGTCTGATTTCTGTGTGGTCCTATGTGGAACCAGGAGTCGGACTTAATGGTCCTTGTGGGTTCCTTCCAACTATGGATATTCTGTGAATCTATGATTCTATAACTCAATATTTATCAACAGAAGTTGTCTTATTATAATGAGTCTGTGTTGGAGGGGAATCATTTTCCATATATCATGTCAATTCTCTTGTGTTATACTATCGTGACTGATGACAGAGCAAAGACCTGTTGGTCAAACTGAGGCACAAGAAGGAAATGCACAGGCAGTGGAAGCAGAGACATGTGGCCTGGGAAGAGTACAGGGATGCTGTCTGATGTGCAGGGATGGGATCAGGAAAGCCAAGGCACAGATGGAAATGTGCTTGGCAAGGAATGCAAATAACAGGAAGGGATTCTGTACATTAGTCAGAACAGAAAGGCCAAGGAGAGTGTACTCCCTCTGATGGATGAGAAAGGTAAACTGGTAACAATAGACATGGAGAAGGCTGAGGTACTCAACAACTTCTTTGCCTCAGTCTTCACTGCCAGTCAGGTTTCCCACATCTCTAAAGTCCCTGAACCCATGAGGGCTGGGGGAGCAAAGTCCTTCCCACTGTAAGCGAAGAGCAGGTTCAAGACCACCTGATGAAACTGAACAGGTACAAGTCTATGGGGCTTGATGACATGCATCCTTGGATCCTGAGGGAACTGGCCGATGTAGGTGCCATGACACTCTATCATATCTGAAAAGTCATGGCAGTCAGACGAAGTCCCCAGTGACTGAAAAAAGGGAAACATCACTCCCATTTTTAAAAAGGTTAGAAAGGAGGATCTGGGGAACTACAGACCAGTGAGCCTCACTTCTGTGCCTGGCAAGATCATGGAAGGAATCCTCCTGGAGGCAATGTCAAGGCACAAGCAGGACAAAGAGGTAATCTGAGACAGCCAGCAGCAGCTTCACCAAGGGCAAATAGTGCCTGACCAATCCGATGGCCTTCTATGGTGGAGTGACTGCATCAGTCAACAAGGGAAGACTGACTGATGTCATCTACCTGGTCTTCTGCAAGGCCTTTGACAAAGTCCAACATGACAACTCGATCTCCAAATTGGAGAGATATGGACTTGATGGGTGGACCATTCAGTGGATATGGAATTGACTGAATGGCCACGCCCAGAGAGTACTGGTCAATGTTTCTATGTCCAGGTGGAGTACAGTGATGAGCTGTGTCCCTCAGGTGTTTGTCCTGGGACCACTGCTGTTTAATATCTTTATCAACAACATAGACAGTGGGATCGCGTGCACCCTCAGCAAGTTTGCAGATGACGCTAAGCTGAGTAGTACAGTTGATACAACAGAAGGAAGGGATGCCATCCAAAGGGACATGGATAAACTTGAGGTTTGGGCCTACGTGAACTGAATGAGGTTCAAGTCTAAATGCAACTAAGTTGGGGCAATCCCAGACATGAGTACAGACTGTGAGAACTTAGTGAGAGCAGCCGTGCAGAGAAGGACTTGGGGGTTCTAGTAGACAAAAAGCTCGACATGAGCCAGCAGTGCATGCTTGCAGACCAGACAGTAAACTACATCCTGGGCTGCATCAAAAGAGGAGTGGCCTGCAGGTCAAAGGATGTGATTGTCCCCCTCTGCTCTACCCTTGTGAGGCCCCACTTGGAATGCATCCAGTCTGGAACCCCCAGCACAAGAAGGATGTTGATTTGTCAGAACTGGTCCAAAGTAGGTCTACAAAGATGATCAGAGGGTGCACCTCTCCCAAGAAGAAATGCTGAGAGAGCTGGGACTGTTCAGTCTGGAGAAGAGAAGGCTGAAGGCTGACCTTATTGCAGCTCTTCAGTACTTAAAGGGAGCTTATAAAAAAAGATGGAGAAAGAAAGACACTTTGCTCAATCAGATAATGATAGGACAAGGGGGAATGGTTTTAAATTAAAAGAGGAGAGATTTAGATTAGATGTTAGGAGGAAATTCTTCACTCAGAGGGTGGTGAAGTACTGGAACAGGTTGCCTAGAGAGGTTGTGGATGCCCCATCCCTGGAGGTATTCAAGACCAGGTTAGATGAGGCCCCTAGCAACTTGATTTAGTGGGCGGCATCCCTGCCCATGGCAGAGGGGCTGGAACTAGATGATCTTTAAGGTCCCTTCATACTAAAGCCATTATATGATTCTATGATCATTTAAATAGTTTATTAACTGAGATTTCTATCACCGTTTCATCACTTTTCCTGAGGGCTTATATTCCCCAGGTTGTTTTATTTATAGTTCTTAAGTAATGATATAATAGCTATTATCTTCCATTCTTTTGATTTTTTTTTCTATTTGTTCTAAGAACAGGCAAAAATCATTTGTTATAATCCAAGGAGCTCCTTGATTTCAATGCTTTTATGTGCAAGACATCTATAGATGCTAGTTGTAATTCTTTTAAACTTCAGTAGCTGATGTTTAACTTCTTATTTAGTTACAATTGAAACAAAAAAGTATTTTTTCTCATGCTGGAATCTAAGTATAGCATTTGTCTTTTTCCAATATACAGAACAGAAAAGCTTACTGAACATTTTTGCTTGTTGAGAATTATTACAATGTTCAACTATTCCTGTTTTGAGTAATGTATACTGTGAAATCATATTGTATCATAATGAAACTACTGCCCTGATTTCTCTTTGCTAATCGATGATCTTTTATGAAGCTGTACAGTTTCAGATATTTTTAAGTCAAGCCCTGTGAAGCTTTGAGCCTCTTTGTGAAGTAATGAATGTGACAATCTTACTTGATAATACAAGTATTAATTAGCATTTGTATACAGATATGCGTATACATACACACAACACACACATATAGTCACTTTCCTTTTATACCTGTGACTGACAGAAACTGAGCTCTAGCCTAAAAATATCTGTTGACTTCAAAGTACTTTTTTTTTTTTTTTTTTTTTCACAAGATGTACAGAGATGCCCCCATTTTCCTCCCATATGCTGAGGAGACGTGAATCATTAAAGTTTAATTCCTTTATGTCAGGCACTTAGTGCAAACATTTGCAGACATTATTTTGATTTGATAGTAATTTTGCATTTGCAATGGCCACATGTAAAGGATTACATGGTGTGCATGGCTCAGAGACTCAGCACATTAGAACATAAAAAACAAACAAACAAAAAAAAAACCACTCCAATCAGGATATTTAGGAAGAGCTAAAAAATTAATAATGTTAAAGAAACTCCACAAATTAACTTGAAATCAAATAAGAAGCAGAGAACATTCATATTACTCTGGGAAACATAATGCCATGCAATTTAAAAGGAAACTAGAATAGATAACAATAGATAATCCAGAGTGGTTTTGGATGCACCTGTGGAAATAGTTTTTTTGCAGAGTGCTAAATATAGGATACACATTCATGCTTGATATAATAAAAGATCAGACCTTTTACTTCAAAGAATCTAAGTGGTATAAATAGAATGAGAGGAAAAAAAAAGTAAGTGTATGTGTGCATGTGTGGTTTCAATTTATAAAGATGCAAGACCTTCTGACGCACAAAGGGATAAACTGCTGACAGTCTGTAATGCTAAAAGGCAAGAACTCTGGTAATGCGGTTAAGACCATGTATTTCTGTTTTCTTTATTAGCATAGTAGTAAGTATATATTTTGTCTACATGAGCAGATAGCCTACACTTAGGACAGACGTGGTTTCACAGTTTTATTCTTTTTAACTGTTTTGATAGAATACCCTCTTAAACTGGCAAATAAGACTACTCCTGGAAAATTCTTGGATAGGCATTTATTCAGATGTAAATAAGATCAGACTTCTACATCTGAGCTATCTTCCAGTTTTGTGAAAAGCACTTCTAAATGGTTTGATCATATACCAATCTGAAACCAGCAATGTGATCACATTAAGATGTTAAAGAAAACCCAAAGCCCAAGCCCTGTGACTTTTTGGCTGAATTCTGTTTAGCATGGTGTTTTTACTCCTAAGTAGGAATTCGTGCTCTTTGTAAACTTGTAAAAATGTTGAATGCACAAAATGCTTTATTTCCTTGCATCATTTTAAACAATATATCAGATGTGACCAAAAGATACAATATTTTTCCAAAAAATCCTCAGGAAGATGCTCTCCTGAATGAGGCCTTTACAGCACCTATCTAGGTGACTTAAAACAGCTAGCCATGGATTAGAATAGGGCAGCAAAGGAATATGCATTGGGAGCTCCTGAGTGGCAGATAGTCTTTGGCTGCCCCTATGATCCTTAAGCTGCTATGCAATTTTCCATTTCAGCTTCACCTAGTGAATAGGGTCAGCCCATACTGTCTGCAACAGATCAATATCTTAGACACATGGCCAATTCAGGGCATGCATAGAGTTCCCTTACATAATTTTTCCTTTCTCTTGTTGGGGTTTGCTGTGTTCCATTTATTAGCTATTGCTAATTCCTTTATGCACCATGTATTTTCAAAAAGCATAATAAAAAAGCATGATTTTAGCAATAATTGAGTGACAGCTTTAATGACATGATATAGCATCATCTAAGTTTATTTTTAAACCTTAAATCCCTCAAAGTTGCTTCGACAGGGTGGTGTAAATGAAAGTTAAAATGTTCTCTGATAAGGTTGTTATACATAATTTCTGTGTGATGTGAAATTCTTGTGTCTGTTTTCTCAAGGGCTGTTCTTTTATGAGACTGAATTACATCATTGCTTCACAGAAAGCATTTTTCTGCAGTATCAAGAAGGACATAGGGTGAGAAAGAGATAAATGCCAGCAGTCAACAAGAGTTAGTGCTTTTTAGCATTACTCCATTAAGACATGCTCCTAAGTACAAATTTAATTTTGAGATTTGGTGGCCCAACTAAAATCCAGAAGACTAGTCACAGGATTAGTGTTCTAGGATGCCATTATATATTTGGGACATCTGGGGATCAATGGAATTTACAACAGGTTTCTTCCCCCTTCCTTCTTTCAGCTTGCTCTTTCACAGACTTATAAGATGCTAAAGCAATAGTCAGTCATCTCCCCTTCAAACAACACATGGACATCAACGACAGCAGCTCTCACTCAGATCCCTTACTGCAGATATCACTACTCTTGCTGCACACCACCACCTGTGTTCAGAGGGAAACACTGTCTACCCCAGAATAACTATAATAATACCTCTAAGCAGGACAGAGATGATTTTGTACAACAGACTGTTGCTTCTGATCACATAAAACCCTTTCCTTCCAAAACTCAGAATGACTGGCAAAAGATAAATAATTCTGTCACTGGCAGTGTAGCACAACAACTTGAAACAACAGCAAAAATAGTACTTAAAAGTAAAGGAATTACATGGTACAAATGACTGAAAGGTATTCAGCTAGGGTTTGATTGTATCCACAAGGCCGAGTCATTTCTTGGAGGAGTATAGAGTTCTACTCTTAGAAGAGAAACAATTATAGCAAAAGAGTTCACAGAGAAGAGCTCATGGGCTTTTGTATCTTCATCTACAATGCATTTTTTGTCTGCCACTGCTACACGGTGCACAACAAAGAAAGCAAGATCATAGCTCCCCTTCACAGACCGGCAGACCTTCAGAGAGAAAGGGAAGAGAGGGTGGCAAATAGAAAATGAGGTTTGTGTGCAGACCCAACTTTTTGGCAGACAGAATGGGCAGAGTCAGAGATAGAAAGTCGTCGCCCCCCCCCCCCCCCACCACCACCAGCTGTGCCTTTAGAGCTCCAGAACAGCATATGAGCTAATTGCAAACTGCACTGCATGGCTAAACTGAACCGACAGACATTCAGTGATGCGATATTTATATAAAAATCAAATTAAAGCTGTTTAAAATGGGCATAATACTGAAATGACCTACTAGATCTCAAACACTCAGGTATCTCTGCTGTCTTAATCAATACACAGGAGACACCAAGGTCATGCTTGAGAAGCAGCATACAAATTAGAGCCTGTTTCCTATAAGCAAAATCACATAAAACTGAAGAACATATAGATAGAAGAAGGAAAAAAAAGAAAAAGAAAAAAGAACCCCCCCCCAACAAAATCTAACACTGACAATGCATCACATAAGACTTTGAAAATTATTGAATATTCTATTAAAATAAAATATGACAACATGTTTTTTATACTGGTGAGATGCAGAGTTGCTGATACCCCAGTGTTGTGCTGCTATTCAGAGGGACCTGGACAAGCTGGAGAATTGGGCAGTGAGGAACCTGATGAAGTTCAACAAAGGCAAGTGCAGGGAGGGTTCGCCACCTAGGGAGGAATAACCAATGTACCGATGTAACCATGTACCAATACAGGCTGGGGGCTGACTGACTGGAAAGCAGCACTGCAGAGAAGGACCTGGGAGTCCTGGTGGACAGCAGACTGACCATGAGCCAGCATGTGCCCTTGTGGCCAAGAAAGCCAACGGTATCCTGGGGTGCATTACAAAGAGCGTTGCCAGCAGGTCAAGGGGTGATCCTGCCCCTCAACTCAGCCCTGGTGAGGCCACTTCTGGAGTATTGTGTCCAGTTCTGGGCTCCTCAGTACAAGAGGGACATGGAGCTCCTGGAGTGAGTCCAGCAGAGGGCTACTAAGATAAGGAGGGGACTGGAGCATCTGTCATACGAGGAGAGGCTGAGAGAGCTGGGCCTGTTTAGCTTGCAGAAGAGAAGAGTAGAGGGGATCTGATCAATGTGTATAAATATCTGAAGGGAGGGTGTCAAGAGGATGGGCCCAGACTCTTTCCAGTGGCACCCAGTGACAGGACAAGAAGCAACAGACACAAACTGAAACACGGGAAGTTCCATCAGAATATGGGAAAACACTTCTTTACTTTGAGGGTGCCAGAGCACTGGCACAGGCTGCCCAGAGAGGCTGTGGAGTCTCCTGTTCCGAAGGTATTCAAAACCTGCCTGGATGCCATCCTGCACCGTATGCTCTAGGTGACCCTGCTTGGCAGGGGGGTTGGATTACATGATATTCAGAGGTCCCTGCCAGCCTCAACCATTCTGTGATTCTGTGATTTTGTGATTTTGTTTCTCAGTCTATTTCTCCTCCCTGCAAAAAGTTCTTGGCAAATGTTTACAAGAATGGGAGTGTGTATGAGAAATCTACATTGACAAGTGCAGAGTGTTATCTGATCAGTATCCTAAAGAAAAGAAATGCAAGAAGCAAGCTGATTCCCTTTTATAAATTAACGCCTGTTCCTCAAATCTGAATGTCAGCTGGTTTTGGATCACTCGATCCCAAACATTTCTTTTTTATTAATGTTGTATTATCTGTTGACTTCCTTTTTCTTCACTGTCCAACTCTGCAACTGCCTCTGTGAAACCTCTGTTCCTTGACTTTTCTGCTTCTTGGTGCTCTTGCTTGCTGCCAGACTACTTTCTTGCACCACTTGACTCTCAGCCATGTTGAGTCCTAGAGGAGGTGCAGCAAAAAAAGAACAAGCCATGAAAGAATAGTCCAAAAGCTACAGAGCACAGTAGATAAAGATGGAGGAGTGAGTTATTTGTGAAGTTCAATTCCTCCCCGTTCTTGTAATATATATAAATATATTTTTTGCTCCTACAGCAGCGGAGATTCCAAGTTAACATACCACGCTAACCTTGTACTCCAGGTCTTATCTGTGGTGTACGTAAGGTTGCTATCTGCTACTCTAGAGGCATGTCATAGGAATCAAGTACATATTTGCTCTCTTGAACAGTATCATGGTAAAGAAATCTATACTGTTTTTCTGCTGTGTTTTTAATCATGTCCACACTTCACTGAGTAAGTGAGTGCAGCAGTGCCCCAAATCCTTGCATGCTTCATGGGCTGCCTGACCTCTGCTTGAAGGACAACCTGTAGACAGCCTGTCTGTCATGTCCATTTGCACACCAAATTGCTCAATATATTTGGACTTCAAGAACACCTCAGAAAAAAAAAAATCAGTTCGAAATGCAGCATAAGAATTATATCCAGCCAGATTTTAAGAAATGCCTAGAAACCTGCCCCCACTTCTTGCTTTTACATGCCACCCCAGCCAGCAACCAGCATCATACAGCTGTGGGCTACACTTATCCCATTAGGTCTGCTTAGCTCTTTATCTGCCTCTGACAGGATGCACACAGCAACCTCTTGCTGAGTGATTGGTGAAGTTCCAGCCACTTTGAGTAACAGTCTTTGGGACTGATAGCCTTCTGTGCCTGAAGGAATCAAAAATATGACTGGGAAACAACTTGGATCTTAGTTCTGACACAGCCTTCCTATATGACATTAGACATATCGCATCTTACCTCAGGGTGCTGTGTAGGTGACTGTGGAAAATAATAATGCATCACTCTAAATTCCCTGGAGACTGGCTCAGACATCCAAAGCCCAATTGCCTCAGAGAGAAGACTTAAATTATATTCTAGGGGGTATTAAGCTCCGAGAAATATCAAAGTATTCATGAGGTCTAAGCTGAGGATGCTTGCCAATTCTATTTTGAGAATAAACTCTGCTACCTTTTAAGAAAATAGTTTGGAGTGACACAAAAAGAAATTCTGAGGAAGCCCCTTTTCTTTCCAATCCTTGCTGTAATTTGTCTGCAGAATGATGCAACTCATCTCCAGAAGACTGTAGTAGAATGAGGCTTGAGGTGAGGGACGTATTGATCAAGGTCAATGTGTCTACCTAACAGCTCCAAACAACAGGTTTGCTTTATGTTCCAATATGCTATCTTATTATATGTATCTTATTATTCTTATTATCTTATTATATGTATATATGTGTAGGGAGTGAGTAACAGCAGTTTTTATAGAAAAATAAATAAATAAATAAATTTATTCAGAAAGATTGAGCATGTTTGAAAGGTATCCTTACCCTTTAAAAAAGTGTTTTCTCTATACTTCTTTCATGGAGCCTAAGGTCAGATTGGGTTCTCAGTAGATTAGAAGGATGAAAATTCAAGGGAAAGACTACTCTGCTGTTTATCAGAGGAAGGAAAGTAGGAACCTGAGAGGTCAAGAATGAGAAAAATAGTCATAAACAGATGGATTAGGGGAGTATGAGACAAGTGGAGAACAGGGGAATGTTTAGAGTGACAACAGTTATGGGAAGACAATGGGAAACAAAACAAGTTTTGTGTCCTTCAGCCTAACTTTGTGCTCAGAACAGATTCTAGTGGAGATTAAGTTGCTGTGCTTCACTGATACTGATTGCTATTTATAGACACATTTTTGTCCAAGTTTTGAAGCATTTATGAATTTATTCCTACATTACAACAAACAAACAATAAAAGAACACATTTGCTCTCAATGTACAACATTCCATGGAGTTTTAATTACATGGCATTAAAATTAGCATTTGTAAAATGTTTTAAAAAGGTTAATGATATCTTAATTTTTAAGAATGGTTGGTTTTTATTATTTTATTTATTTTATTTTATTTTATTTATTTTATTTTATTTTATTTTATTTTATTTTATTTTATTTTATTTTATTTTATTTTATTTTATTTTATTGACATTAAGGATCTTGGAGCTTTTTTAAGGAGAAGGAGGCTTATGGAAACTTACACAGAGAGAGATATTTTTATTTTTATTTTTTTTTTCAGGTTTTCATCTTGTGTCTAGAAATGACCATCACTGTTCAAAAAAAGTAGAGAAATAAAGGCACTTCTATTAGTTGTTAGAACAAATCTTTAAAAACATAAAATCTATCAATTTACTGAGTGTTCTAGCTTATAGGTTTATTTATAAAGTTATTTAACTGTATGATATATAAATTTTTAATCAGGAATTTTTCATCAATATATAGAATGAATAATGATACAGGCTGTTTTAAGAATCAAAAATAGAATGTTGTGCATTCACCAGGAAATCATTTAGCACTCTTTTTCGAAACTTTCCAATAAAAGAAAGGAGGAGCTGAGTTTATCAGTAACCTGAAATGAAATGAAGCAATCATCCTGAAACTTTCTATGTTTAAATCTGCAGATATTTACACAACCAGAATTTAAGTGAATTATTTAAGCAATTTGTACACTAGCCAAAAGAAAAGCAAAATGATCAGTAGGAGAAAAAAAGCTACAAAGAACAGAGACATAATTTAGCCTGTGACAGGTGATCCGCATCAGCTACTAGGAATTTAATACTATCTTCAAAGTTAGGTGAGATGAGAAAGGTTGAATTTGTCACTGGTTGAGAAATCCATTCTAGCACAATATTTCAGTATCTGAAAGTATTTTGGGTAAGATATTATTCAACCTAAATAGGGAGGTGGGACTGGTAGAAAGAAATCACTGGACCAGTAGACAAGAGGTGTGAGGGGGTGGTGAGAATGACAAAGTTGGGGAAGTGGATGTAAGAAGAGCCAGAAGTAAATGCAGAAATGTAAGATGCATAACAGTGATCAACAGAGTTGCCTTAAGAAGATGAGCAAGATATAGTGCAAGGAGAGTTTAGATGAAAGGATATCTATAATAACTGACAATATGATAAATTAGGAAGAACATGGTTCTTGATTCCTATTTAGGAGATTTATGACCTCAGAGGCCTGAAGGCTCATATTATTATTCCCATAAGGGGACAGAGGTGGAAAAGCCTTATGCCTTGTTACTTGCTCTGCTATTACAGAAAATAACTAGACCTATCAACTTATCTCTTGTATTTACAGCAGAAAATTGTTCTGATTATTTTTGGGGAAAAAAAGAAAGATGTCTTCTGGAATGATGCCTACTGAATAAATAATGTAATAAACTACTGATAAATCTTTTCACATGTAAAGAGAAGAACGCATTGTTACAGTAGTTTTTATCAGACGTGAGACACATCCAGCTCCTTGGATCATATGTGAACTGCACTCTGGTCTCCTGACTGTACATTCAGAGCCTTGTCATGCTCTCTACCTGAATTTACCCTTCTAGTTCATCTCAGGTATCATGAGGAAAGAGACAAGGGTGAGCATAGAAAGAGACAGAAAAGCAAGGAATAGAATGAAACTTCAAGTAAACAAAGGGAAAAGACTGGAAACAATAGGAAAAAAAAAAGATATGTCTAAAGATTTTTTTTTTTTAAGCCAATGTAAAACAATGTCTCACCAGTTACAGAAAAGAAGAATTTACCCTTAAAACTAAGCATGAATTTTCCCTCTGAGCTCCCAGGACTATTAATTGAGCCATGTCATAAATTGTGATACCTTATCACTGTAACTCTTGAACTCCTCTATGCTTTAGGGGTATTTATCAACCCCTAGCACATCTGTTGTGCTTTTGTAGTTTGAGAGTATGAACACCCTGAAGGCTAGGAACTGAGGGCCAGATTCTCATATAATGTAAAATGTTAGAAATCCTTTGACTTCCACAGCACTTCTGTCTCAGTTGCACCACTAAAGATTGGTCTTCATGTTTTCACTTGCAGGCTGTCACTCTGCAGGTCATGCATTAGTAATAAACATCACAACAATGACCATCATTTAGAGTTTGCAAGATAATGTGCCATTCAGAAAAAAAAAATAAACTAACTAAATAAATATACTCTGTAGTTACAGCAATTTTTCACTCAGGATAAAAAAAAAAAAAATGTATTTTTTGTATGCATGGAAGACACAATAAAAACATGCAGTAATACAGACTTTATTTACACTAATGTTTAGATGAGCGTCCTGTGTAATTTTCCTAGATGGTTTCCTATTTAAAAATCTACTGACAAAACATTTTATGATGTTCAGAACTGTCTGTTCTCAGTCAAAAATCTACAGAGCTATTCTCCTCTTCTCACATTATTTATAATGCTAATACAAATAAAGGTCATATAATGCAAAGATCTATAAAATGCTTTATCACAACAATCATATTTGAGAGGTTTATGTGATTAGCATTACATAAAAGTGACCTTCCTTTTAGCGTACTGGTATTGCCCTTCCCAGTGAGAACGACCTCACTTTGAGATATCTTACTTTATTAAATTTCAACAATTTAGAAGACTCCCCTAATTTTATTCTTATTGTAATTTTTGAGAAATAGTAATCCAATGATTGTTCTAACGGTGCTAACATTTCCTTTATGCATCTATAGGTGACCTACCCATACTGTTTACCATGAAAGCAAAATGAAGTTGTCCTCCTCCAGCAGTTTACATTGCAATGTACAGTTTCTGTGCCACTGTTACCATAGTACAACAACTATTTTAAATAGGCTTAGTACTAACTTATATCACTCTATACCTAGAAGGATATACAGTGAAAGACTTCTTTAGAGAGTACAACAGAATAAACTTGCAGATATATAGCTCAGTTTGTAATTTATTTATTTTTAAATCAAAATCAAAATCCAGCAGAAGCAAGATCCTAACTTGTTAAATCTTCAGATTCTAAAATTCAGTCCTAATATTTACCAACCTATACTTATATATTGTTCTTCAGCCATTACTAATGAAATATGTGGTCTATGAAAACAAATAATTTAAATGAGAATTAGACCTGAGAAAATAAAAGAAGAATCTCAATAACAGAGGAAGAATTAGTTTCATAGCTCTACATCAGATAGCTCTTTTCTCCCTAAAAGTATACTTTCATTAACCTATTTCTCTACAGAGCAAAGCAGCAATAGTTTTAGAGTGCAATTTACCTTCCAGAGCAACCTAAAAGAGGGACAGAATGGAAGACAACTGTGCAGCTACCTGGAATATAACAGAATTTGCCTCTAGCAAAGGAACATAAGGAGCTAATTACACTGAAGGTGCAAACTAATCAATTTAGGGTGACAGCCTGCTCAAACTATTCACATGAACAGCCCAGATAAGGTTATTGAAAATAGTAAGAAGTTGCTGATGAAATGGACAGTAACATTGAAAGATATATGTTCAATGGAGCCAGATATTTGTCCTAATCCACCTTCTGTCCTACTCACGCTAAAGTTCAGATGTCTCATGTAACACTGCTCCTCAGCTGAACCCTGCATGTTATACAAACAACATATGAAATTGTTCTTTCCCCATATATTCAAGGCAGCCTGCTGATTTTCCAGATGTTCCCCAATCCAGAAATGTAGAAGCTACCTCCCTGTGCATAAATCCTGAATAAATAAATTTGTATATTTTGGGCATGTGTTCAGCTGCACTCATTTGTTTTGCACATGATGATGTCTTTTACACTTGTACAACTTAATGTCTGAGAATGAAAAGGGTATTGAACATCTCTACATCTCTTTAACAGGGGTCTCATGCTCAAAGGGGCCTGGACTATGACACCTTGAAGACAAGGATTGTTTGTATATGGTGCCTTCTTTGGATGAACAGCTCTGCACAAGTTTCTTGTAGATTGGGACTGTGTTGTCTTCCTATTTTTAAATCTACAGTAATATTGAAAGGTAAGATTCATGGAAGTTTCGATCAATTTGTAGAAGCCTTCCTACTCATTTAGAGAGAAAAGATATTGTTTCCCACAAATGGAGCAACTCTGATTTTCTTTCCAAGCAGGTTTACACTAATATAAGTCAGCTCTCCTCAGAAAAGTGATTTACATCATCATATAGAGGAATAGAGTCAATAACTACTGAGACAAATAAAGGAAATCTTAACGAAGACTTCACTTCTGTGTGCATTTTTAAAAATGCTAGGTAAATAATTCTGAGAAGGGCATAATTATGCACCATTAAAGGCTGCTGCTGCGTCAGCTTGAAGAGGCTGGAGGAGGCTTGCACACTACCACAGCTGGGGCATGCAAGTTAAACTTGCTTGCACTGGTTTCCCTACAGAGCAGACATTTGTCCACCAAACAGAAAAGGTTTGTTCACTGGATAAATGAGTTAAGATGACATAGGAGTGGAGGAGAGGGGAAAGCCTTTGAACAATTCATCTTTTCCCAGCTGTCACACTTGTAAAGAGTAGTTTACTCCTGCTCTGCTGAAGATACCGATTTGTAACATTTCATAATGTGTAAGATAGGAAATAGATTGCCGCTTTCTCAGACATTTGTATGCACTGATCTTCCCTCCCACTTCCTTTTGGCAAGACCAAATCCACTTTAATAAATGTTTAGGAGTTTTTTTTGCTTTCTATGTTTTTGTTTTTGTGTGTATGTGTGCATATGTTTTCTGATAATTTAAAGATGATAGATAAATGTGTAGCAGATCAGCAGATATCAACCCTCATAACATCAAGTTTGGAATAAGGCAACCTATCCTGTATTTCATATCTACATTTGTAAGGAAGGAACTGTAATCCCTCTCAGGTAGGTTGTGAGTGAAGTTGAGCAAAATGTTTCAGAAATTATAATCTATTGATTATATTGATTACTTACAACAAACTGATTATACGTATAATCCATTGACTGCATATATCTTTAAATTATATGTTGTTCGCCAAAAATACTTGGAGTTACTTCTGAGTTTTTCTAATTTTGAATTCATAACTTCAGATGAAAAGGCATGTTTAAAAAATGAAATAAAAATGAATTATTTGCAAACAGCTGGCTGTGAAACATATGAAAAATACTTTGAATTTTAACTTTACATTTTCTTTATTTAGGAAAAAAAAAAAGAATTAAAGATGGTATAAACCCCACTCATAATCAGAAAAACTCAACTGTTGTCATATACGACAGTATTTAGTAAAGCTGAAAATATTTTTTTTTCTTTCTATGCTGTTTGGCTGATAAACTAAAGGGAATCAATTACTTGTTCAATGTTCCTTATGATGATACACTTCACCAATGAGAAGAGAAAAATACATTAAGTACAATGTAATTATTAACAGAAGTCAATGCATATTAATTATCTGAAAATAAGCAGAAGTTATTTTTATGTAGTTTGGTGTGTGTACAATTCTAAATCTTCAAGGAGATTTCAGAGTTTATGTTAGAGATTTAATCACTTTTTTTAACAGATAAGGGTGATTAGAGATAATATTCAGCTGCTCCACATTTTCTTTAAACTTTGATTTGTTATTAGAAGAAAAAAAAAAAAGATTGAAAATCTGTTTTACTCCTGCGTACTTCTGTCTTTGGTATTCATTAAGAAAATGTGTACGTGCCTTGGAAAATAAAGTTACCCCTGACATTTTTGTTCTTTGTGAAAATCTGATATATTTTAAACAAACGTAAAAGTGATATAAGTTCTACTATTTTAATTGTTTTTATTCTGTCTATATTATGTATACTTTGTACATGTATTAAATTGAGAAGACACGGGAGTAGTAAGTGCATTCTTTCTTTTCTTTAAAAGAGGCATCATTCAGATTTTTTCCACATAATAATCAAGTTTTCAGATCTGCTTTTAAATATTGGTAGCTTTAAATTTCAGTGAGAAACAAAACACTTTTCAGTATGTTAAATATTTTCTTGATTGTCTGAAAACATCTGATTCCTGATGGAGGAAAAAGTAGAAATGAAAAAAAAAATATTCCGTAATTTGGAACATTTTTGAAAATGCCTCATCTGGAATTTATTGGCTACTACTATATTCTCATTGATTTCAGTGTATTTTGAGGGACATCTCAAGACCTTCTAAAAGACTAGCTTTGCTGTGTCAGCACTGATGTTTCAGCTGCGGTGGCAGGCATAGCCAGAGCCTGCTGGGATGCCACATGCCTCAACACATTTACTGACTTCACAAACACATATTGACTTCAAGCATTTTTCAAGTGAAGACCATGGAAGGTCTGAGGCTATAAAGATGGTAGGTCACCACCATGCTCTCAGCTTATAACATTCTCAGGCCATGAGGACGTTGAGGTAGGTAGTAAGCCTTGACAGACCAACTATAAGGTACTGGTTATTGAGTTTGAAGAACCAAAACCTTGTTTTACTGATTAACACCAGTTTAGGAAAACTAATATAAAATAAATAAAATAAATAAATATAAATAAAATCCCAATCTTTTTGTATTATTATTATTTTTTTTCAGATTGTCCTCAGTTTTGCATTTCTTTGGCAGTTTTTGTTAAAAAAAAAAGTTATAATGCTGAATGTATCTGTCAATTTCCAATCAACTTTTGAACCCATTGTCCAAAATCTACCAAATTTGATAGAGAAATGATGATATCAAATATAAGAAGTTCCTCAAAAATTTTTAAAGATTACTGCTAAATATGAACAACCTATTAATATATTCAACGAGGAAGTGAGTGGAGCATGAATTAACCTCTAATTAGACATGAGAAAATTAATGCAAGAAAGATATGTTATGAATACCCCCAAAACAGAAAAAGCTTCAATTAGAGATTACAGTTTAAGATGTCAGAAAATCCAAGTGTGAGCCACAGCACAACAGAAAAATAGTTCATTAGTTCTTCCACTACTTCTACTACTATTTTTTCCATAAGGTCACTTTCTGAAACAGAAAATCTGTTCTTGCAATGACTATTTCTTTAAGTACCCAGTTCATATTTAGCTAGCAGTATAAAATTTTCTGTATTATATCTATCTATATATATGTATATATAAAAAAAAAAAAGTTACCGAAATTGAAAACACCAGCACTGCATATAAAAGTGGGCATTTAATAATTTCAGTCTGAAAGAGATACATCAGGTCACATTCAAAAATTTTGCCAACAGCTATCTCTTGAAACATTATTACATTTAAGATGAACGAGTACAGAACTGGTATTTGAAGAACAAGGCAAAAATAGATGAGTAGACCAGGTGTTTGACATGAATGGCATACCATTCAGTAGCTCAGTGGTTTTACTAATCATTTATATATATATATATATTATACTAGTAATATAAATGTTTGTTATTTTCAATATACCCTTTAGTAGCTTTAAAAAGTATTGTTAGCTTCCAGGGTGTGATGGAATATGCAAATCATCTGATGGATAGTTTTGTTCTACAGTCCAACTCTATATTTCCTTCTCACACCAAACCATGTCTCTGTGTGTGCCTTCAGAAAAAAATTCTGATCCACAGACTTCAGTGGAGTTTTTCCATGGAGTCTGATGGGATTGTATTTTCCAGGAATTTATACCTGATTAATGATTATAACAATGAAACAGAACAACTTGCTGACCTGCATGAAAAAAATAAAACAACTAATAGTAGATGAGTGATCAACAATATCCCTGGCTACTTATTTTTTAAAGAGCTGTTCTACAGCTCTAGATGTCCACAGAGGTATGTCTTTTTTGTGAGTATCTAGAACTTCTGCCTCAGTGTAGCTTTTACATTAGATTTTTCAGAACATCTCTTCAAATTACAACTACAAGGGCTGCTACCCTAGAGTTTGGCTTGATTTCAATGCAAGTGATCTTTAGATATATGTTGAGTCCATGATTTATAATCAGAGGAATTAGAATTTATTATTCATTTCCACTGCAGTTTTGATTGTATTCTTCTACTAAGGTTCTACAAAACATAGAAAAATCCTTAGAGGAACTTTTTGGCCACAAATGAGGAGCGGTAGAACATGAGTAAGTATACCTTTGTATCGTACATCTGGATCACTCCAGAAATGATCCAGTTTACAATGAAATAGAAATGGCTTGACTCTGCTTTAGCTCCTGGTAAAAAAAGTTAACCTTATAGTGCTGAACCTTTTGAATATTATTAGAGCAAAATATTTTCAATTTAGAAGAGTCTGCCTTACTTTCTGTAAGTGACTATTACAATTTAGTAGCCATTTATTTCAGCTTTATTTTACTTTCAGCTACAAATGAGCTGTTCACTTAAACTGACATAAATTTACTGCACAAAGTGGAAGACAATGAACCATTTGCTACAAAGAAATGTAATATTACAACTATATAAAACAAAACAAAAGAAAAAAAAACCACCTTTTAGTGTGTCAGATTTATTAAAAACCTCATGTGTTTATCAAAATAACAATCAGCTAACACCAGCCACTGAAAGGGGATAAAATGAGACATCTTTGAAAAAGTACTTTTGGTTTGGATTTCACTGTGCTTAACAGCAGATTTAGAGTAATGACTCAAAAGATGGACATTCCTGGCATTCACTCTTTCTTTTGTTTTAGAAACACTGGGTTTGCCTGTGCCAAAGGAACACTGACTTTTCCTCAAGCCCGAAATTAAGAATGAGAAAGTCTTTGAGCCTGGGTAACTTACTGTTTAAATGACCAGAACCAGAGCATTAGGCAAATGCACACAGACCGTCTCCATCCTTTTTGTACTCTGATGTTTTAAAAGGAAAGAGTGATTCAATTATCCACTCTCAAAAAGGACCACAGACTTTTTATATATCTATGTGACAACTACCAGGCTATGAATTTCAATCCCATGGAGATGCCTAATTGGATGGGATTTAGGTTTTCTTGCATTTCTAAATTTACTTGAATGTCTTAACCGCACAAACCATTGGCATATTGGGTCTCTTTGACTGAATTCTACAAAGACTGTGTCAGCACAGAACCACGCTTACATCTGGTAAGCACTGGTGGTATGTTTCTCCAGCACAAAATGTTAACTGGCCTTGAAGTACAGACTTTATTTGCTTGTGTAGCATTGAAATAATGGTGCTGTTTTCAGTCCAGGGACATTTAGGCAGCTCTAACAAGCGGGTTTGTGCACTGTGCTTTTCTGTGCATAAAAAATATAACTTACAAGCAGAAGTAGAAGATGTGTTCAAATTCAGGAAGCCAAATTAGTTAAGATGTGAAGTTAATCCCTGATCATCACAATACTTAAGTTTCTTAGTGGAACCAGGCCTAATATTGTGGTGATCTTCATTATTTTTATATAATTTTGTTGGGGGAAACATTTTTAATAATCAACGGCCTGCCTTCACACTTCTGTCAGAAATTTGATGGTGTATATATAGACATTAACAGAGAGACAATGATAGAGATTTTTTTTTTGTCCCATTCATAAAAGAACATTTGAATTGCAATATAAAACAAACATACACAATATCATTAATACCTCTCCTTTTTACAGAACTTGAAGAAAAATCATAAAGTAGACTTTATCATGCATTAAACCCTTTTGATGGACCTTAACCTTTGAAATGGAAAGTCTTGTACTAAAATCTGGCTTCTCATCACACTTAAAAGTAGTCACGTTTGGGTAAAATAGTGACACTACGTATGTTACAAAATAAATGAACAAGTAAAGAGCTCTCGCATCCACTAATCTTTGACTTATGCAGTCTTAAGATTTTTTTCAGAGCACTGAAATAAAATTAAAAAAAAAGAGCTAAATTAATTATCTGTCCATCTTGCTTTCTTCTACTGTCTTCACAGCTTTGATTTCTTCATTATGTTTTCTTAAGTGCAATACCTAGCAATTCATAAAAACCAAATGCTGGTTGTTAAACAGAAAACAAAATGAGACAATATCTCTTATTGAACTTATTGGGAACAAATGCAATATAAAACTAACACAATATAAAGTTTTCTGATCCTCAGTGCAAGAGGCTATCAGATCCCAAAGCCTGTCTCCATTTCACATCATAAGCATCTTAAAGTTAGTTACTCCATCAACTTTAGTCAGGTATGCTCCCTTTTTAATCAAGGAAGAGAAACTGATACTTCAAGAGTAAAAAGAACTGGCACCCTTATGAGAAGCCTTATCCCTTCTTCAGTTAATGAAAACTTCTGCCATTTACCTAAAATATCCATACCTACATCTGTAATCCAGTACAATGAAAGTGACCTGAGATGAATCCCAAGCTAAAACCTAAATCTAAATGCTTAAGTATGCCATGAAATTATATATTACCAAGCTTATTTACATTTCTTTTTCTGTAGTTCTGGGATATGGGCTGAAAAGACAAGCAGCTGCTCCTTCAACCAAGTTACAAGCATAAATCACGTACTAATTAATGTACCATGAATCATGTGTCACATCTATTGACAAACCTGTGCCTGCCTGTATGGATGGGGCTTTGATAGAAACTTCTGCCGCAGTTTCTATTTTGAGACATTCAAAGATTTGCTTCAAGATTGCTAGGCACATAAAAGCTTGAAACTTGATTTGATCTTGAGAATGACAGAGACACTGACTCATTAATCTGTTTAGGAGCCTCTTGAGTTCTTTGTTTTGTTATAAACTGAGTTGTCATGAAAAGGAAGAGAAATATGATTTTAAAGCTGTTAAAGAAGTTAAAAGAATAACTAGTGCAACTAGTGCTTAGTTAATTTGGTTTGAAATTATTACGGTCTCTCTACTACTTTGATTGATTTATTTATTTATTTATTTTGCATGCGTGTGTGTGTGTGTGTGTGTGTGTGTGTGTGTTTAGCATTCTGGATATTATCTTACTGAATTTCACTCCACTATTGTCCTGATTTTGTAAAGTATATTGTAAGCCCTAAATCTAGGTGTTTTGTTGTTGTTGTTGTTTTTTCAAATATATTTTTTGTCATATGAGTCAATATAGAATGTCTGATTATGAAAGCAGAAATATATCCAAACCATGCAAAATTGCAGCTCCTGACACGAACATAGAACTACCATAGTTGGTTAGGAAAACAAGCCTCTTTATGCAAAAAAAATCAAATTTATAATGGTAATTAATGTAATAAAACATTCAGATTTATAATTTTGCCAATGTTTTGTGCATTGGCCCTGGGACTCTGCATGTTTCAAAAACTGGTGCTGAATATTTATACTAGATATATAGCCTTATAATGATAATTCTGTTCACTATTTAAGGGCTGGAATTCATTTATAATGAACACTTATACTTTTATAAAAGCATATTTTATGTAAACGTTATGATAATATTGGATAAATTCTTTCTGTATTCAGTCCCAGACCCATGATAACTCTTTTTTATTTATTTTTTATTTTTTTTAAATATACCCTTTTTATTTCGTTCCTGTAGTCAGCAATTGCAGTAGAACCTACTACATTCCTTCAATCTTTTTTGTGACTTCTGCGATCTCATATGCACCAAGATTTCAGAAGGGCAGTGGACTCTTGCTTTTGTCAAGAGTATCTATGGTATTTCTTAACGGTCTTTCACCAGACCTGTTTACTACCTAAAAATAAATTTTTGGAAAGTTTATTTGTACTGCATATGCACCAATGTACGCAATGACTTACCACTAGGTTACCCAGCAATTTGGTACTGTAGTAGATTGCTTTGTTTCTTAGGCAAAATACGTTTTCTAAAAAGGTAAAATCAAATTGTACAACAAGTAAAAAGAAAAAGGGTAAAATCTGTCTGTATGATAGTAAATTTCTTAGGGTTTGTCTGAAGATATGAACTGACATGAAGACATGATCAAGCATCCTGTGAAAAGACACAGCATAACAGAAAAAAAATGCCTCTCCTGACAGGGGATTTGAAAAAGAATGAGATACATTTATGCTATAGATAACTCAGTTAAAGTACTTTTGGACTGTGTTTAAATACTGTGGTGATGGCCATGTTACAAGATACTTAAAAAAAAAGAATTCATAGACCTCCCTACATCCTATCAAGCACTGGTAAAAACTTGAAAAGTGTGTAACTGTAGCTTCAAATCCTTTTCAAAAAATATTAGCACATAACTAATATGTGAATTATTTAATACGAAAAATTTGATAAGAAACTGTACCCCCCCACCAGTGTAGTATTTCTCCAGAATTTACATTTTATTTGGATTAAGTGAACACTATCCATCTCTTTTCACAGATTAATCTCTGAACATAATGCACGGACTCTGATATGGTAAAATGATTCTGTAATACTTAGAAATAATTCAAGGATGTGTACAATACAAAAAGAGAAACGGACTTAACCAACTCTGAGCAATCTTCTGACAGGAAAAAGCTTGTTAACTGTATTTTCAAATGCTAATCCACAGTTCATTATATTTAATTTAACTAATTATGTCACACAGAAAGTACTTTTAGCCTATATATTTTGTTCTATTACCTTTTAGCTACACAAATAAATGCTCCCTTTGATTAATTTGGTTAAAATTTCCTAAAGAAAGCTCTATGGACATAGTGCTTTCAGTAGTGTTTTAAACCAACATTAACAATTGAAAGATGCATTCTATCATCCCTTGATGCTTAAAGATTTACAGTGGATCATACATATGACAGCTAGATTTTGATAATAGTGACTAATTTAGATTTCAAAGAAAAGAGGTGTGAACATATAATTTAGACAATTCCAAATACGAGCAAACTCTTTGATGATCAGGGTAACACATATACTGATATAAAATACATTCATCATTTGCTGTGAAAAAATTGTAACAACCTATGTTACTTAATCCTTTGAATTTGATAATTCAAAGTTTTCGTAATTACTGTAATTAAATGCAATTTAATTGCAATTATTGATCCTGATAATTATTTTATAATTTTTCATTGCTGCTTCCTAAAACTTGCATTTGAGAAGTGATTTTCTTAATTAATAATTGTGTAACTTTAAAAACAAAACAAAACAATAAAAAACACAGTTTAAAAAGACTTTTACAAAGCTATCCTTGATCTGTCTGGATTCTCAAACAGCAATTATAGTTCATATTCTCTAAGAAAACCAGTTACCTTAATCCCCCCAAAATCAAGGGGGAAGCTTCTTTTGTCCTTGTAGATCTGTGCCATCAAAATCTAAGTCCCACTAACATTTAATGAAATCTACTCTTAAGGATGTGATTCAGAGATGTGTCTCCGTTGTCACCTCTTGCCCAGCAGTTACAGATGTTCTCAAAACACTGTTTTTACTAGTGCCTGAGTGCTTCTTGTTACCCTCATGGGAACGCAGAAGGGCAAGCAAAACTTTTGCTGGTCTTGTAGGAGAGGGCAATTAGAAAGGCCACCTTCACAACAAAAGCATTTGGCTTGGCTTTGGCATTGTTCACCTTAAATCTCAGCAGGACTGCTTCACTGCAGTCTTATGCTTGAATTTCCCACCTTTTATCTAAACGTCCTCTCCTGTCTGATTTTCAGTTATTTAAACTAGAGCTTAGATTTCTCTTGTGGGAGCAGTTCTTTTGTTTAAGCAATTATCTAATGACTGACACAGAGGTTTGAACTTGGGTTACCACTCCTCAGGGAAATGTGTTGGAGCTGTACCATAAGCTTGTCCTTCACTCTTTATTACTTACAGAAAAAGGAACAGATCCATCAAGCAAGAAACTGCAGCTCATGGAGGCAAAGTCACCAGCCTCCTGCTTAGGCAACTGTTTTTTCAAGGCCCTGTTTCAGGTCAGGTGAGCAGGGAGAAGCTTGTGTCTCCCTCATTTCTTATGGATACTCTTTTCTCTGTAGGTTTTTTAAAAATAAGAAGGGAATCTTTTTTCTCAATACTAGGTTGATGGTTGGGAGGCACAGAACTAGTGGCTGAAGACACTGAGAAGAGGGAGGTATTACTGAGCTGACTTGGCTACCCATATTTCCTCTCCACTATTTTCACTTGCATTTAATTCCACACAGCTAAAGCTATTTTTCATGCCACGTGTTTCCAGGACGCCTACGTTTTTAACTTTTAACATGTGGTATTTGCTGCTCAGAGCTTCATGGCATTGTAAGATGACAGTGAGGCCACATGGTTCTAAGCAGACCATGCCAAATACTCTTGACTGAAACACCTACATTGCTTCCTGCAAACAGATCTTAAATGACATCATACTATTAGAAAATCTAAGTTCAGAGATTTGCCCAAGCTCATTCAAAAACTCTGCATCAGGGAAAAACATTCCCCTGGTTGCACCCTCTCTTTCTAAATGATGGACCCATCAGCAGTTTGTAAGTCACTCAGGCCAACGCTTATTAACAAATATGTTCCTGAAAGAATCACAGTGATTTATGAAGCTTACTTGCAAGGGGCTTATGCAATGACTGAAGCAGCTATCAGACTAAGGTATCAGACTTCAGAGGAAATGCAAAGACACTAACATAATGATCTTGAAGATTTACATAGCACTGAACCTAACTTTGCTAGTGTCAGACACGGCTGCCTCCCTCCCTCCCAATTTCTCTTGCCTTCATTCCCAACTACTTAAAACAATCAAACAAACAAACAATACCCAGCCCTCACAACAAACATTGCAAAAACACAGTGCTGACTTCCTCTCTGGAATTCCTAGATAATTTGTCCCCAGACCCTAATTTACTTACACTCAGTTTACCTTTAATAATGAGAAGAAGTTGATATAAACTTTGTAATAGGATCTGCTCCTGGGAATTTGCATTTTGTGTTAGAACAAGCGACAGCTTGTTGTAAAAGAAACTGCAAAAATCCAAACAGGCCAATAAACTTGGAACTGTACTCCTGAGTGCAAATTCAGTTTTTGAATTGAAGAGCAATGTTAGTTTAGAGTGCATCATTCTTGTTTGCACTCTCTCTGATGGACAGTTTGTTTTTTCATCTGGCCAACATTTTTGTTTTTAACATTTATGAGGCAATCCAAGAGCTCAAGGATAGAACATTTTTATAAATAAAAAATGTGTTTGTATAATTACTAGGCAGAGGACATAACTATTTCTGGGTTTAGCTTATTTCTTTTTCAATGCGCACATAAGGCCTGCATTTTTCCTTTCCATATTTGTTTAATGGCTAAAGCTCCATTTAGAATCTTAGTACATGGACACTAATTCAAAAGATTCCATAGTGAGGCAATATCAATAGAAAATGTTACCTCTCTATGTTTCTCTTTAGATGTCCGGCTGAAAAACCTTCTGCATTCTGTGGCATTCTGTACTAGGCTTGGTAAATTTAAAAATTGTTGGGTTGGATGCTTTAACTATAAAAATAAAGTCTTAAGGCATTAAATAAGACTGATGTTAGCCATTTAAGGCTGTGGCCTAAACAGCTTATTTTCTTATTTCTGCCATAAAATTTAGATGCAGATGAAATGCTGAATAGGGATGGCAGGTCCTTACTTCTAGGTCTAACGTTAGAGCAAAAATAAAAGAATGAACTTTGAATATTTTTTATGGGCATTTGTTGTAGTTGTTGTTAAACTTAAAATCAAGCATTTAAACCAAGTATCTTTCTTTAGCAAAACAAGCAAGATGCAGTGGTGTTCTTCACCTGTATCTTAATGATGACACACTACAACAGCTATGCAGCATACATGAAAGCACATTCAGTTTACCTCTGCTTTATGGAATCATAGAATGATTTGGGTTGGAAGGGACCTTAAAGATTATCTAGCTCCAACATTTGCTGCCATGGGCAGAAACACCTCCCCCCTAGACCAGTTTGCTCAAAGCCTCATCCAACTTGGCCTTGAATAGTTCCAGGGATGGGGCATCAACAGCTTCTCTGGGCAACCTGGTCCTGTGCCTCACCACCCTGAGTAAACAATTTCTTCCTTGTATCTAAAGCTTTTTAGTTTAAAACCATTACCCCTTGTCCTATCATTACACTATCCAACAAAGAGTCCCTCACTGTCTTTCCTGTGGCCCCCTTTATGTGCTGGAAGGCTGCTATGAGATATTCCCAGAGTCTTCTCTTCTCCAAGCTGAACAACCCTAACTCCCTCGGCCTGTCATCATAGTAGAGGTGTTCCAGCCCCTTGATCACCTTTGTGGACTCCTCTGGGTCCTCTCCAACAGGTTGTATTCAGTTTACATGAGAAGGTTTTGGTAGCTGGGGGCTGGAGGGGTGGCTTCTGTGAGAAGAGTCCAGAAGCTGTCCCATGTCAGAAAAGGACCCAGTTTCAGCCAGCTCCAAAAGGGACCCACCACTGGCCAGAGCCGAGCCAATAAGCAGTGTTGCTTGTGCCTCTGTGAGAGCAGATTTAAGAAAGGGAAAAAAAAAGCCTGCTGCACTACAGCAGCTGGGAGAGTGAGGAGTGAGAACCAGCCCTGCAGACCCCAAGGTCAGTGCAGAAGGAGGGCAGGAGGTGCTCCAGGCACACAGCAGAAGTTCCCCTGTGGCCTGTGGAGAGGCCCCTGGTGGAGCAGGCTGTCCCCCTGCAGCCCATGGGTCCCACATGGAGCAGATCTCCACGCTGCAGCCCATGGAGGAGCCCTGGTGGAGCAGGTGGATGTGGCCTGGAGGAGGCTGCGGCCCATGGAGAGCCCCCGCAGGAGCAGGCCCCGGGCCGGAGCTGCAGCCCGTGGAGAGGAGCCCACGCAGGAGCAGGGGTCTGGGGGGAGCTGCCACCTGTGGGGGACCCGTGCTGGAGCAGTTTGCTCCTGGGGGATGGACCCCGTGGTACGGAGCCATGTGGGAGCAGTTCTTGAAGAGCTGCTGCCTGTGGGAAGCCCGTGCAGGCTCAGTTCAGGAAGGACGGCATCCCGTGGGAGGGACCCCACGTGGAGCAGGGGCAGAGAGTGACCGTGAAGGAGCGGCAGAGATGAAGCGTCAGGGACTGACCGCAGCCCCCATTCCCCAGTCCCCTGTGCTGCTGGGGGCAGGCGGTAGAGGAGGTGGATGGGGGAAGGTGTTTTTAGTTTGCTTTTAGTTTCTAACTGTTCTAGGCTGACAGTGATAGTCTGATAGTGATAGGCAATAAATTATATCAGTCACCCCATGCTAAGTCTGTTTTGCCCATGTCAGTAATTGGTGAGTAATTGGTGGCCCTGTCCTTAACCCATTAGCTTTTTTCATCATACTTTCTCCCTCTTTCCCTTTGAGGAGTTGGAATGAGAGAGCGGTTGTGGTGGAGCTTGGCTGCCCAGCTGAGTAAAACCACCACACGGGTCCATGTCCTTCTTATGCTGGAGGTCCCAGAACTGAACGCAATACTCCAGGTGGGGTCTCAAAAAAGTGGAGCAGCAGGTTGTTCAGTTAGTGTTCATACTTTGCTGTCCTGTAAAAATACCCCATTAAAATTAGGCATTCAAAAACGAGGTGCTATGGAGGTGAATGAGTTAATGTGCATCAAGTCACATGGTCCTGACTATTAAAAAATTAGCAAGACAAATTACCTTGGAGGAATATGTTTCAACTGTTACAAATTTAGTCCATTATGAATCCATGAAATTTTCTCACACTCAAAAATTCCTTCCACTGTACAAAGAAGTTGCTCCTTCTACTTCCAGTTCGCAGTCTGCTCACTGCTTTTATAGTAAGGATGGCTACAGTCTGAGGCCTTAAGCAGAAATTTTGGCTCCTCTTTCTCTAGTCTTACTCCTTTCTCTCAAAGATGTTTCCCTTCTTAGCTTTACCACTATCACCCTTTGAAGTAATGAGTTCAAGCTGATTTCTGAGTTTTTAGGTAATCACAAGGAAAGGAGAGGAAATGAACAAAGAAGTGTCAGAAATTGTAGTAGAAGGGTGGGAAAGGTACAGGAAACAGGGTTAGGATTTTTTTTTAAGGGTTGTGAAGCATGCAGTAGGGTGGAGAACTCAGAAGAAGATGAGATTATTGTTTTTACGATAAAATCTGGGCCCACCTCTAAATCTTTAGATTGAGGGTGGGGGTAACGAAGCCATTAGTGAAAGTGGAAGGGAAATGCTTCAAGGTTTCAGCAACAGGCGAGTAGAAAGACGCAAAATGAAGGAGTACAAAAAGAGATATTCAGGTACCTTGGGCTTTCTTCTAGACTGAGGCCTGCCTTCATATCTAGATACAAATTCAAGGATCTGCCTTGCTTCTGCTTGTTGGATATTGAAGGTATGTGATTAGACATTTATTTTTTGGATTATGTAAGAAACAAGACATACTGTTTGAGGCCAAAAGCTTATTTGATGCTATACTTGATTAATTGGTAGGCTGGGATGAATACATTTTAAGATTAACTTTGTTTTCCTTCTTTCCTGTGGCATTATGTCAAGGTGAAAAAGTACCATTGGCTTTTATTAATTTCTTTTTTTCTGGTGTAATTTGTGTATCCAAGTTAATCTGTAAATGGGTTGTTGTAATCTGGTTTGGTACATCACCTTGATAGTGACTTTTGAAAGGTACTAGTTAGCACAAATTCTGTTGAAACTTTTTTATGCAACTGATGTTTTGAAATCTCTGAAACTAGATAGTGCAATCTGGTGCAGCAATTCGTTTTTATCCTGACACCCAGTAAAAAGGACAATCCTTAGCTCAGCATAGCTTTGACTGAGGAGGATTTGCAATGATTACACCATCTTACAAACCAGTCCTAACTTCTTAGCCTTGTAACTGCAAGTTCAGTCATTCTAGGAAAGATGACATAATTGTTTCTATTCTACCGTCCATTTCCTGAAAACCTTCTGAACAAGCTGTCATCTTCTCAGAATAAATAATCTGGACACAGAGCATCACCTTTCACCACTTGCTTTTTGTGCAGAAAATAAGTTCTGTGTAAACTGAGTTACAAATTCGACATAATACAAAACACTAGCAATCAACATGTTGTCTGACATAACACTGTACGTAAGAAGGAAAGCATTATACCATATTTCAATGAGCTTTAATAAAATCGGATTCAAATATTTCAGCAGTCTAGTGAGCCACAAAAAGAATACATTTTTCCCACTGGAGAAAAAAAAAAAAAGCGATGTGTGTATGTGTTGTAAAGAACTTCAGCAGTGAAAGGACTAAAAAGATAGAAAATCCCCATTTGCCAGTGAAACTACTCTCACTCAGGACAGATTTCCAGCTGAAATTACGTTTGAATTGACACCATTACAATTCACACAGAAATGCCCTCTATATATGCACAGCAAACTTTAAGCAATGGTAACAGACAAAAAACACTCAATAGCCTTCTTTCGTTGATTTCAAAGAAACTATAACAAAGCGAAATACCACTGGATCTTTCAGAAATGAGGTTACACTAAGATAACTGCTTTCGATGTATGAAAATGTAACTTTTTTTTTTTTTTTAATTCTATGCTCACCATCTTCTTAGCTACTTTTCTATAGGGAAATAAAGTATGTGCATTTGAACTGAGCGATGCCCATTAACAAATGGTGCTACCTCTGAACAAGAAGGGTCAAAGCAGAAAAAGAAAAAAAAAAAAAAAAAAACGTGGAGGTGAAATAAGCGGCAGAGAACATACTGGGTAGAAAATATGAGTAAAAGTCCAAAGGCAGAAGACAGGGGTTACATAAAAGGAATAAAGAATGATGGGGATGAGAGAAGTAGACTGCAGAGACTGGAGAGTAGTACCAACTGTGAAAGATGTGATTGTGACAAAATTCTTAATGCCTCTTGCAAAAACCTTACAGTTCGGACTGGAGATACCCAAATGTGTGATTTGCTTGCTTCTTAAATTATATTGGCCAAGCAGACAAAATGTTATACTTTAGTCAGTAAAACGGTTATTTTTTCTAAGAAGCAATGTAAACCTCTTAATGTCTGGGATCCTGGATGCTAGTAAGTCAAATTATGTGCTTGCAGTACAACAAAACAAAGTTTTTATCCACACTAACTAATATAAAGAAGAAATGGGGTTTGTAGAGTAGCAACTTAAAAATATCTTGGGGAATTCCAACATTCTGCCTATATATATCTGAAGTCTGCATGCAGCACTAAATTGTAGCTGGTAAAAGAAATACATCTTACTAGATAGTAATGATTACCCGTAGCAAACTCAGCATCATTTTGTATTTTATTCAATACATACTACTTTTTTTTTTTTTTCTTTTTTTTTTCACAAGAGGGTGATTGTGAGTAGTCAGCATGGATTTATGAGTCACTCCTAACCAACCTGAGATGACTGGCTTGGTGGATGTAGGGAGAGGGATTGATGTAATTTGTCTCAACTTCTGTAAGTCTTTCATCACTGTATCCCGTAACATCTTCCTAGAGAAACTGATGAGGTACAGGCTACATAAATCAATGGTTAGGTGGTTTGAAAACTAGCTGAACTCCTGGGTTCAAAAGGTTGTGATCAGTGGCACAAAGTCCAGCTGGAGGCCAGTGGTATACTCCAGTGGTTGATACTGCAACTGATATGCTTTAGCATCTTCACTAATGACCTGGATGACGGGACAGAGTGCACACAAAGCAAATTTGAAGATCGTACAAAACCAAGAAGAGCTTGATGAACCATATGGTTATGCTGCCATTCAGAAGGAGCTTAGCAACCTGGAGGAAAAGACACATAGGAAGGAATAATTGTGCACATTGGTACAGGCTGGGGGTTGACTGTCTTGGCAAGCAACTTTCCAGAAAAGACCTTCATGGTCCTGGTGGACCTGGTGGTCTTGGTGGACCTTGAGCCAGCAATGCGTCCTTGTGGTGAAGGCCAGAAGCCTCTTCTGGGCTGCATCAGGAACAGCACTGTGTCACTCTCAGGTTGGGGGTATGATCCTTCCCCTCTCCTCAGCACTCCATGGCTGGAGTGCTGGGCGCAGTCCTGGACTCTTTGGTACAGGAGGGGACATGAACATACTAGAGCAACTGCAGCAAAGAGCCACAAAGGTGATGAAGGGCTTGGAGCTATGTGGAGAGGCTGAGAGAACTTGGATTGTTCAGCATGGAGAAGAGAAGGCTCAGGGGGATCTTATCCATGTATACCTGATGGGGGGAGTAAAGATGATGGAGTCAGACTCTTCTGAATGGTGCCCAATGACAGACCATGAAGCAATAGGCACAAACTGAAATAGAGGAAATTCATTTAAACATAAGAAAAAACCTTTCCACTGCTGGGGTACACACCTATAAAAGAATATGGCTCTAACATAGAATAACATATATTCTACAATACATAAATATTGAAAGGATGAAAGTATGCAATGATTAAACCTAGATCAACACCCCATGCTCATTAGATCTAACACTTCAGTTGTACGTTTCTGTCAGTTTTGTCAGGACTGTCAATTCCATTTAAACATCCTAAGAAACATGCACTTATCTGCTAGCAAGCCTGAGTTTGCTTTGGGTGTTTGAAGAATGAAGTCTTCCATTTGTGCTCAGAGAGAAAGGGAAAGCTGTTCTTTGTCTGTTGACTTCATCCTGACTGAATGATCATAAAGAATTTGCTAGCATTATGGAGAATTTAAAAGAACTGTTGCATTTCTAACTGCCCTTGAAGCCAATCCAGAAGATGATATCATTCATATTGAGGTTCTTCTACATACATGCACACAATAATGGTGAGACTTTACAAAGCAGGTTAGTTTCAAAATGCAAAATTTCTGTTTATTACTTTTTTGACAGACTTCTTTTCCTTTCCTCCGATTTTTAGTGAGGAGAGTGGACAAGAATGTACCCCTTCCTCTCACCCCTGCTGCCTTCAGCACAGCTGTTGTTTTCTTCACGATCATTTAGTAGAGGTCAGGAAATAAGGAAGAAGGAGAAAATGGAAGGTCGTGCAAAAATGATGAATAAATCTTCATTCGGATAAATAAAACTAAATCTGGAAGGAAAATAACAGATGAGTGTCCTGTAAATCCCCCAAGGTCTACTGAAAAACAACACTATAATTCCTAGGGGACATTTTTATGCATCTCTAAAAGATAACATATGCTATCCAAATCTAGTAAAGCGATCTCTAGAATCTAGTAAAGAGCTTCTAGAGAGGCTAAAAGTTGTTTGTGCTTCTTTGTTTTGTTTTCTTTATCATTTAGTTTTGTTTTTCAAGACTGAAACCACACATTTTATCCCAAAAGGAATCCATAATGAAAGATTATGTCCACTAAGCAAATCAACTTTAAAAAGTGAACAAAAAAACACCAAACAATTTTCCCCTCAATCTTTTTGTTTGGTTAAGCAGTGAATTGGTTAGAAGATTTTTGACAGCAGTTCCATGTCTGGAGTACAACATATAGCTCTGATCTTGTACTGTCTGACAGTGCTAAGTTCGGCAGTTATATTGTTTGAGATTTTTTTTTTATCTGCCTGTTTATTTTCTAGAACATTGAAGAAAAAAATTAGGAGGCCTGTCAAAGAATTAAGAAACAAAATTTCTGGTGCAGTGACTTCCCTATGTAGTGCCATTCTGCTTAGCAGTATTAAAAGGCAAGGGAGAGGGTCTTTCTGAGTGAAACTCAATGAACGTTTTTTAATCTTTTAAAGCTTGTGCATTATGTCTCCACTTTCACATCTCAGAGTAAACAAGGTTAAGGACAGATTTTCAGTGAAACGTTTTTAAATGCCATGATACTTTTATAAGTAAATAATTAATAAACAAATAAAACATTTAAAGACTAGGTTGTTAGCCCTGCAGTGTGCTTGGATAGCATCTGCAGTAGAATGTACCCTACCTGTGGACTTAGGGTACAGCTGTTCTTTCTGTGTCCTTGCTGCTGATCTTTTCCAGTGAACAGAAAGGGGAAAGGAGTGAACAGAGACCATACCCAACCTCAAGGAATAAATTTCAAATTTATTAGCTGGTATAACTGTAGGTAAAGAATGCTTTTGCTTTTTTGTCCTTTATTTCCTTGTTTTAATTTACATTTTAAGAGGAATTAGAACAAATTGAAACAGGGCACTGCATCATACTCCATCTGCCCAGGACCAAGATCAGACATCAGACTGCACAGGGTAGATGTTAGACACATCAGGTACTGCTGGAAGATACTCAGATGCTTGGTGAACAAACACAAGGCACCCTTATATGGAACAGAAACAGAGTCAGCAACTCTAGTGAAAGGAGTAGTGCCGACTGCTTCCTGGAATGCGGAGTAAGCACAGACCAGAACTGAACTTTGCCAGTCTCTTTTTAAGAGATAATAACCCGAAAGCCATACAAAAATCCTTTATTTTCTATGAGAGTTTTTACTGCATTGTCAACTTTCATAGCCCTAATTAGTGCTGTGTTAACAAGCCATTGCTAAAGATAGGTGAGAATTACTATTCTCATTGTATAGTAATTTCATCATGTTGTACTGATATCTTTATGTATGGCTCATGCAAATAATATTAAAAAGACAACCATGTAAAACACTTGAATGAATACTGAAATTACTAGTGTGATACTAACTCACCAAGCAATATAGCAGATTTGACATAAACAGGGTCCATTTTCATGAGGGGGATCATCTCCCAGGTTCTGCAGTTTTATCTGCCTGGTCATGTTCCCGGGCAATCCAGTTTTAAGCCAAGGAAATCGTTGCATTAGCTTACCATTTCAGATCAGGATTTGGGTGGGGTTTTATTTGATTCTTTATATACTCACTTTAAATCTGGTAGAAAAATAGTATTTCTTTACTTTGGTTACTTGACTTTAATGAAGGTGGGATTGTGACTTGGCAACGAACTGCCAGGTGGAATGTACAGGCATGGAAAAAAGCCTGGAGAGACTGATCAGGGACAAAAGAAGCATTGAGACAGGTGCTGGTGACATAAAGAAGAGGAATGCAAAACGGGATAAGGTTAGAGAAATAGCTTGGGGCAAAGCTGTGGGGGTCTTTCAAGGCAAGGATGCAGAGTCTGAAGTCAAGGTGAGATGTGTTAGTAAAATTAAATAGGGCTAAGTTTCCCTATGAGTTCTCCAAATATACTTTATAATTTATTTATTTTTTTTATATAGTTATAATTTTAAAAAGTATGACTGAAGCAGACAGACGCTTACTTTTTTGGTAAGATTGTTATGCTCTCAAACAACAATGTGCATCTCTTGACTATTTTAACATAAATTAGAAAAAAAATGTAAATAGATGGACTTCATCAGCTAAAGCAAGCTGAGAAGAGACTCCAGCTACAGGGGTCATATGAAGTTTCCAATTACACATCCCCTCAAGGGGTGGAGAATTTGGCGCAACGTACTCAGGGACAGCCATGTGCTCCAGCACTCAACTTGTTCCCATTTTCCCTGAAGATCTGTGTCTTCTGAAAAAAATTTACCCAAAAAAAGAATGAAGGTATGTGTAAGGCAAGAAGGAGTACAAATGTTGATATAAAAGTTTGCCAACCCCAAAAGAAGGCAGTTGCTGTGAATTTGAAACTAATTCCAGCATTCATGGAACTACATCTGTTCCCCCTTCACGAGCAATGCACAGTACCAGTGTGAGAGGAAAAATGGCTGGAATCCTCAGCAAGTGCTGAAACACTGAATTATGATTTTACTGCTGCTTCATAGGGTCACTTAGTAATGAATAGGAGAGCTTTCCTATGAGATTAACAAATTTTGACAGACACTAGGTGGTACATGTTTCCAGCTTTGCCCTACCAGAGATAGTCACTTGAAAATACTTACAAATCTAAAGGAAGGTTAACCTTTTCTTAAAATATTGGTACGATTTCCTGAACAAAGTTCAAAACAGTAAGAATATGTTTGTGTTAACTATAAAGGAAGTTATCAAAAGTTTATAACAGTCTTAAAGAAAACTCATAATTATGCCAGTAACTGAGGAACAAAAGCAAGTTAAAAGTTTAGAGACATATCATTTCAAAATAATTCTTCTATGAGCCAATTCATATTTAACCTCCAATAATATTGAAATATTCATTTATTTCTCAGCAGAATAGAGCTTCATATGAAAATGCCAGTTGTCAATACTGGAAATTTCTGTATGGCTATACTGGATTTGCTTTGACTTTCATTAAACTGGTTCGTTATATCTAGGATTGAATAATTTACCTGAGGCAGATATCAGCCCAGAACATGCAATTATGTGACTTATCAGTGCAGTCACTTGGCATAGGGAAAAAACAGTTATCAAGTCCTTGTCCTGAAGGTCATTTATTGAAATGCTCTTATGTCATACGACAATATCAGAGAAGGAGAGTCTACAGGCTTGCAGCCAGATTACTGATGCCAAAGATGCAGGCTGAAGGCCCTGCTCTTTCTAAAATCTTTGGGCAGGACAAGACATTCCATGTTGCCTTTGAGCACTTCTGCTATGAGGTTATTGTATGGAAGGAGATGTGGAAGCAAGTGATAAATAGAATTGTGATCACCCCCTTCAGATCCCACCTTCTATATTGCATAACTAATTACATAAGGATCTCTGTTTTCACCAAGAAGGATGGGACCTAGATACCAAAAATATTTTTGAAATATCAACTCTAAACTGAAGAAACAAAGATCCTAAACTGTTTCTTGTTCTCATTTCTCTCCTTTCTCAGTCATTACCTATCAAAACATCATGAAGAGATTTTCTGATGGTAAAAAAAATATAAAAATAAATGTCATGTTTTTAATTCTGTGTGGGATATACTTGAGATTTGTATATAGAGAAAATCCACATCAATATTTAGAATGAAGCCTTTCACTTGACAGCAAAATTGTGCATGGAAAAAATTAGACCTTTTTAAAATTCTCTTTCAGCTAGGGATAACAGGATTTTTTTTTTAACATGAAGTATTTGTTTGCCAAATCACAGCCATTGTAAAAGATAAGAATAACTGACTTGTCTAAAGTTAACTGGCTTGTGAAAGAGTAATGAATCAAACTCTAAGCTCTGATCACACAGGACATAATCTTTCCCACCAGAGCAGTCTTTCTTTCCTAATCACACTTCTCAAAATCACTGTTCTTCAGCAACACTCCTTGCACTGTGAAATGCTGCCAGGGATACAAAATAATGTAAATTCATTATAGGGTATTCTGATAGTAACAGAGCATCTCTATTTATCAGAAAAGTTGGGCAAAGATAAACACACAAACATGTATGCATATATACATAGAGATAGGCATTTACATTTGTTTATTTACACAGTCATATATACACACATGCAAAGACACTGCATTTAAGGTTCCTAGATCCTACTAACTGTACCAGACTTATTTCCTTTCATATGTAAATGCTTTCAATATCTGCTTCTTCTTATTAGTAAACTAGCAGTATCTATTGTATTTTAGATGTTATCAGCATACAGAGAAATGCTGAGAGATTCTGAAAAGGCATCCGGAACTGGGAATTGCTTTGGAAAAGCCACCATCTGTAATTAGTGATGTAAATCATATTATTAAAATGTAATTACAGAAAGCACTTTAATAATAAAACGAGGATGAACATTAGAGGTCTTTGTCAGTATCATAATCATTCTGACAAAAAAAAAAAGATATATGTCATATGTCATTATATATTCTTTTGGTTTTGAGCCTGATTGAGAGTTTAGGGGTTTTGTTTGTTTACCTATGAAAATTAGCTTAGCTTACAGTGTTGTTTTTTTTTTTATGTCAGTAAATTCAACTGGCTTGGAGGATTGTTGAATCATAAAAAAAAAAAAAAAAAAAAGTCTTGACCATATTATTTACCTTGATTTTCATCTATCTTTACTACGTAGCTGTTGCATTAGAGAAAACTGTCCTGCAAACTATGTGCTTACTAAGAATGGAGAAAGTTAAGGACCCAATTCTAAACACAACCAGAGAGTGTGCTTCATGGTAAGAGGATGGACACCAAAATAAATAAATGCAAGGAGATAAAACACAGAGACAGGATGAGTCATTTTGTTTCAATCTGTGCCAGCTCCGCATTTGCATTGTGGAAGGTCAATTATCTCACACTGAAATATAGCTGAAACCATGAACTCAGTAGCTCTGGGCACTTAACACTGTTTAGATCTGTACTTTAACACTTAATTTAATACTTTTCCTGAAGGGAAATGATTAATAATTGCATTCAGTGAGGCATACACTTTAAAAGATTGACCCTCACAAGCTGTTGTTTTTTACGCCTAGAAAAAAAGTAACTGTGTTTCCCCAGACACTGTCCACTTATGTGATATTTTTTACACTTCACAAAGCTGCCGAATGTAATATGCTAAAGGCAAAATTTTAAAGATAACTAATTAGAAAAGTACTTTGCAATTATGTTTTAGACCACTCAGCAACAAATAAGGGTGAAGTGCTATTTGATGTTGAGTCTGATATTGATGAAAGTTCAGACTTTCATCCTACTGAATTGTGTCATGTCTCATCTACAGATCAAGTGGAACCAAGGAGTAAGTGTGAAATTATGCCTGTTAATTCCTCAGTTTTCATACTCAAATGGACAGTATTGTTTTGAAAGGACTCACTCCCACATGTGAAAGGATGTTGGCCTCCACAATAACTTGCCAGATCTTAAGTATACTCCATGTATACCTTGAGAAACAAGAAAATATAAGCAATGGAATACTGAGAAAAGCAAATGATAGCATGAAGTAAGAATGCTTGATCTAAGTATCAAGTTAGAAAGTGATTAGAATAACATTTCTAAGTGCTATTGAAAAGCACAAGTAAAGTACAGTGAAATCAGTTTAAATTCCAAAAATTAATGCCAGAAGAATAAAATAGTAATTTTTCAGCTCCTCAAGACTTTTGATACTAAAATCTCAATAGTAGCAATTAACATTTCATATTTTCAGAGCACATGAGAGAGTTGGTGGAAGTTATTGCTAGGCCACGCTCCATCATCTTTGAAAGGTCATGGAGAACAATGGAGGTGCCTGCGGTCTGGAAGAAAGACAATGCTAATCCAGTCTTCAAAAAGGGAAAGAAGGAGGAACTACAGGCCAGACAGCCTCACCTCCATCCCTGGAAAGGTGATGGAGCTGCTTATCCTGGAGGTCGTCTCTAAGCAGGTGGAAGATAAGAAGGTGATCAGGAGTAGTCATCATGGATTAGCCAAAGGGAAATCATGCTTAACCAATCTTATATGCTTTTATGATGGGATGACTGCCTTAGGTAGATGAAGGGAGAGCAGTGAATGTTGTCCACCTTGACTTCAGCAAGCTTTTTAACACTGTCTCCCATAACATCATCATAGGCAAGCTTAGGAAGTGAGAGATACATGAGTGAACAGTGAGGTGGATTGAGAATTGGCTGGATGGCAGAGCTCAGAGGGTTGTTTTCAGTGGTGCAGTGTAGTTGGAGGCCTATAGCTAGCAGTGTCCCCCAGGGGTCAGTACTGGGTGCAGTCTTGTTCAACTTCATCAATGACCTGGGTGACAGAACAGAGTGCGCCCTCAGCAAGTTTGCTGAAGACACAAAACTGGGAGGGGTGGCCAATACCCCAGAGGGCTCTGCTGCCATTCAGAGAGACTTGGACAGGCTGGAGATTTGGGCAATGAGGAACCTCATGAAGTTTAACAAAGTTCATCTAGGGAGAAATAACCCCATAGACCAGTACAGGCTAGGGGCTGACCTGCTGGAAAGCAGCACTGCAGTGAAGGTCCTAAAAGTCCTGGTGGACAGAAGGCTGACCATGAGCCAGCAATGTGCCCGTGTGGCCAAGAAGGCCAATGGTATCCTGGGGTGCATTACGAAGAGCGTTACCAGCAGGTCAAGAGGTGATCCTGCCCCTCAACTCAGCCCTGGTGAGGCCACACCTGGAGTATTGTGTCCAGTTCTGGGCTCCCCAGTACAAGAGGGACATGGAGTTCCTCAGTCGAGTCCAGCGGAAGGCTACTAAGACAATGAGGGGACTGGAGCATCTGTCATACGAGGAGAGGCTGAGAGTGCTTGGCCTGTTTATCTTGGAGAAGAGAAGACTGAGAGGAGATCTGATCAATGTGTATAAATATCTGAAGGAAGGGTATCAAGAGGACGGGACCAGACTCTTTTTAGTGGTGCCCACTGACAGGACAAGAGGCAATGGGAGGGGCTTGGCAGGGGGGTTGGACTAGATGATCTCCAGAGGTCCCTCCCAATCTCAACCATTCTATGATTCTGTAATTTTGACAGTAAGGTGGATAAGCATTTGAAATCAGTTTAGAATCCTTCCTTCCTTCCTTCCTTCCTTCCTTCCTTCCTTCCTTCCTTCCTTCCTTCCTTCCTTCCTTCCTTCCTTCCTTCCTTCCTTCCTTCCTTCCTTCCTTCCTTCCTTCCTTCCTTCCTTCCTTCCTTCCTTCCTTCCTTCCTTCCTTCCTTCCTTCCTTCCTTCCTTCCTCCTTCCTTCCTTCCTTCCTTCCTTCCTTCCTTCCTTCCTTCCTTCCTTCCTTCCTTCCTTCCTTCCTTCCTTCCTTCCTTCCTTCCTTCCTTCCTTCCTTCCTTCTTCCTTCCCTTCCTTCCTTCCTTCCTTCTTCCCTTCTTTTCCTTCTTTCCTTCTTTCCTTCTTTTCTTTCTTCTTTCCTTCTTTCTCTCTCCCTTTCCCTTTCCCTTTCCCTTTCCCTTTCCCTTCCCCTTCCCCTTCCCCTTTCCCTTTCCCTTTCCCTTTCCCTTTCCCTTTCCCTTTCCCTTTCCCTTTCCCTTTCCCCTTCCCCTTCCCCTTCCCCTTCCCCTTCCCCTTCCCCTTTCCCTTTCCCTTTCCCTTTCCCTTTCCCTTTCCCTTTCCCTTTCCCTTTCCCTTTCCCTTTCCCTTTCCCCTTCCCTCCCTTTCTTGAAGTTGGAAATGTGAATCAAGGGGATTTTAACAGATACCTCATTTTTATAGAAGAAAAAGCAAACAGCATGTCAGGTCCTTATCTGGGTCTTCAAACGAGTAAACTATTTGTAGTTAATGAACTTATCCAGAGAAATTCTGACTGGGCAGATAATGGTGCACAAAATGGTGATAATGGCTAGAAACTTATCTTTGAGAACCTAGTTACTTGTGCACAGAATGTGACACAGCAGTTGCTACATCACAACAATGTTTAAGAAAACATTTTTAATGCCTCTGTTGTGTCTTCAGGTGTCTAGCTCATACCCTGCCAAGGTTGCTTATATTCATGTTCATTGTGTTTGTATATTCATATATGCTTACATTGCAATAGGAAGTGCACTGAAAGCTTAGCCTCCAACCTCAAAGATCTCTAAAGAGCCACTTACCAATAATTGCTGGCCCACAACTGTAACTGCTAACCTTAACACTGTGTTAAGTGTGGGAGGTTCTCTGCTCCATGCCAGTGTTTTGGGAAGACAGTCAAAAGATTAGGTTGGTTATTCTACTGTAAGAACAAATATTGTTAAGGAATTGACCTTAATGTACTCTCTCAAAAAATACCGCCCTTCTCAAGTTTATTGAGAAGCATAAAATGTAATTATTAATTCGTGATCTTCTCTATAAGCTCAGTACGTAGCTTGAATAAGCAGTATAATTGAAAAGACTTTATATCAGTACAGTGGTAAAATAAAAACTGAAACTTATAAACAGGCTTTCAATTACAATACACTTTTAAATAGAGGGGGAAAGCTATGGTCAGTCAATATAATTAAAAAACAAACAAAAAACCCCACACTATTTTACTTCTATTCAAGGAAATGTGATGTATGCTGACATGTAGCACAGCTTACTGCCTGTCATTTCAAACATTCTCTGCAGTATATCAGACTTCATAGTTTGAAGTGTTTACAATGTAAATGAAAAAATACATAAAAATACATAAAAAAGAAATACAACGTACATTTCCATTGTATAATTATCAGCTGATTTAATGATAGAGTCCTTTCACATAGTATTCCACTAGTTACTTAAAATAAAGCCTAATTCTCTGATGCTTTGCACATGTTCAAAATGAGAACAACATTTTACATTTTCGCACTTAGTGGTCTGGGTTATTTCATCTACATCTTTTCCTCTGCACCAACCAGGTGGTACAGAGGAGTGAAAAACATCTTACCAGCAGGTGATACTCTTAGTGTGATAGATTCCCTGGCAAGTGGAGAGCTGGCAAAGCTGTTTCCTACCCCTTATTCTTGCTTTCCTACCCCTTCTTCTTGCTTTGCTGGGGTTAAGAAGACAATAAACAAGCCAAAAGTAACAAGCTAAAACAAAAACAAACAAACAAACAAACAAAAAGAACCTCAATTTCTTAACAAATAAAGATTAAAGCCTCCTGCTGTCAGTGTATGAATATTTATTTTACATGATTCAGAAGCTGAAGAAACTCCATGGGACTTTAGAAACCATGTAAAGATATGGAATTTGGTCTCTGTTTACCTCAGATAATGGTACACTAATCATTGAGATGTCCTTTGTTTTCATTTTGATGCCCGAAGAGAACAGCAGGCACCAAGATGACTATTTCCAGCACTATGAATTCTCATGAATATTTTTACAGAGATCCTACAAGGATGCTCCTTGGCTTGTCCATCATGGATATTTCTGATTCACTGTTCCAGCTAAACAGTGCCAAAACTACTCAAACTCTATGCCAAGGGGGCTTCCACTATTCTGTAAATATTACAATTTCTGAACTGCACTGTCAGTGCCCTTATTTGACTGTTTCCCAAGTTTCAATCATTTCCTTACGTCAGGAGGACCCCCTTTTTAAAAAAAAAAATAAAAAAATATATGTTTATATTAACATTTAACTATTTTTATGAATGACATTTTTATTGAAATCACTGTAAATTTTGAATTTTTACAGGCTGTTAGGCCACAGCAAAATAGCCAGTGACACTTGCTTCTAAGAATTAAGATCTTAATTTCAGTGCAGAAAGAAAAAGGAAATATCCAAAACACCTTACAGAATTCCAAAATATCATTCTCACCAAATTCTAATTCCTACTAACTCCTTTTAGTAAAACTGTTCAACAGAATAGAGCACTGACTTCTTTTCCATGATGCAGTCAGTCACAGATATGTACTTACTAAATAACAGGTAAGTCCTAGGTAACTGAAGTGTAAGTCCATAACAAGAAAATTTCCTTAAAAAAATGAAAAGGTTTATTTCTGAAAGAATTCTACTGGAGGAATTCTTCACAATCAATGCACAGAATGGTCTGGCCTAAAATATTGCTTTCACAGATATTTTACTCTCTTTCTCATAAGATTGTCAAACAATATTTCATCCCATCTATCTTCAAGACATATAATATTCATCCTCCACAGTGTGCTGATTAATCTTTCCAAAAATTTTAGTGAAAATATGTAGTTATATTTATCTCTAAATCAATATTCAGTTTTCTAGTTACAGTAATCATTTTTGGTTCAGTTCATGTACTTTTAGAAGGTTCAAACTTACATGGAAGTGAAATTTCAGCTGCACATAGAGAATCAAGTGTTTATCTGTAGTGTACAGAGGAACATGGACATAAGTGTTTTGTTTCAGGAGGACTGTTAAAGGCATTAAGTAAAACTTGAGAAACAGTTTGTTATCTCTAACCAAAATAAAGGCTTATAGATTTCAAATGGTAGTGAGCACAATAAAATTTTAGGTTATACATATAATTTTAGCATCCACTATATACAAGGTATTTACAAAAGAAGAGAATCCTTATTCCTTAAATATTCCCAGAAGTCATGCATTTGTACATTTTCTAAAACTATACTGATCATGAGCTGCATGAGTTGGCAGTTTGTAACAGAACCCTAAAATTGCTTATTAAACTTTTATGTCCTCTTGTCTTATTTGAAGAGATGTGGTCAATTTTCATAGCACTTAACGGCTCTGATCATTGACATTAAATGAAATGTAGGACAACACCTGAAGTCAAATATCGCTTACTATGCAAGTAAGTCCTGTCAAAAACTATTCACTATATTCTTTGTGTGTTTTTCAGTTTCATAAGTTTTCTATCTGATTAATATTGGGAAAGAGTCTTTTAGCTGGTCCACCTGCATGACTCTTCAGGTGTGCAGTAGCATACTTACCATGGCATATTTCTAGCTTTATTCTCACTACAGTTTCCAAGTATTTCCATCTTCTTTGATATCTTAAGAAATAAAAGTTATTGAATACCAGTCTTATTAGCATCTGTTACATATTGATTCAATGTAATATCTAGCATTTTTCAAAGGTGTTTGCTTTGGAAGTACTGAGATTGAAGTGTGTACTTTTGATGGATTTACATTCTTAATATCCATATGCTAAAGTGAAAATAACATCTGAGCTGTAAATTTCACAATTTAGTCTTTAAATAGCAGATTTTCAACAGCCTAATTTTGTTTGTGCCATGAATTTAACTATTTTCTTTCCAAATTATATTTTTTCCTTCTGGAACTTCCCGATGGGATTGTATGTTGCTGCCAAGATATGCAAAATGCTTCATTATTTGAATTCCTTTGCTTTCTGAAGTAACACATGTTGCAAAGTGACAGAGCTGTGATGAGATGCTCTGAGCTAGTTGCTGCTTCCATGTTCTTGGGATGTCAGATTGGATTTTCTAGTAGTTCTGCACAGGAGTCCTTAGTTCCCTTTCACTCCCTGAAGACAGAGCTGAGAACTTAAATAAACCCTGAGGAGTCCCTCTTTCTCCTCAGCCTCTGTGAGGCAATTGCTACAATTAAATCTGTGCTTAAATCAACTGGCATGGGACTCAGTGTAGGAGCAGCAGGAGGAGGAGGAAAAGCAAGAGGTAGGCCTCCTTTCTCCACTCTGTTCTATTCAGTGTTCCAAAATAGGGTGGCCTAGGTGTGCACTCTCTTCCTCCTAGTACTTCAGAAGTACATCCACGCTGTTTATCTACTGGTTATCTTCAGAGAAACTCTATAATTATCCAAGACTAGACCTTCTATGTATGAACCTTGTGATGACTCTCTTGTATTCTCATAATTAATTAATTAATTAATTTATTTATTTATTTATTCATTTTTTCCAGCAGTGAAGCCGAGAGCAATGCCAAGCAGAGGAAGAAAGAAAAGGCAGGTGTTTTTTGTTGCTAGTAGCAAAACTTACACCAGAAGATAACCCTCCTATTTGCGACAGGACTCTAGGCGCAAGTATCCTTCTGCAGAGATCACTTTGAACAAGAGAAGTCACTACATGCTTTCAAGTCTGACTTCCCTTATGGTGGCTGTCTTTCAAACAGCAACACTTCAGATAAAATATACTTAAATCACTAACTGTAAAGCTTCAAAGTACTGCCATAAGTGTCAGAAGTAAATGCAGTTCCAGTAGCTGGTTTTAGTTTTCTTCTTCTTAGCCAGGCAGGTAAGTATGAATTGTTTTCTTACTCTATAATAGTCTGTTCAGTTGGCAGAGTGGGAACAGAAGTGATAC